>NC_022017.1:14917857-14932938 GCF_000317375.1 Microtus ochrogaster
TGCCTCTGCCTCCCGAGTGCTGGGATTAAAGGCGTGCGCCACCACCGCCCGGCCACAGCTGAGATTTAAAGAACAGAGGAGATGCCTATTCATAAGTCCCTTTGACAGCCTCTTGCCCTGACAGGAAGCAGAGGTTAGAAGATGTTAGTGAATGGCTGGCTTGAGCCCTTGGAGGAGTGTTCTATGGCCAAATGCTTCCAAGGAGTAGAGCAGCTGCCACTTGGGGAGGGAGGGGCACTAGACTTGGCAACGAGGGATTGGATCTCAGACAACTGTACCAAGGGCTGAAGATAGCCCGGTAGGAAGGGAGAAGAGCCCTAGGACCTGGAGGTGGAGGGGACATCTGAGAGGAATGTGTGTGTTCCACAGAGCAGGACTGGGAGATCTGGGGGACATTCTTTGGGGCCCATTCCTGTGGGCCCATTCCTCTCACTGTCATGAACCCCACATGCAGAGACTCAATGAATCGAGCTGTTAGGAATCAGCCCTGGAGGCTGCAACGCTGAGTTGCAGAAGCGTTGGAGCTGACGGTCCGAAAGCAGGACCTCAGGATCCCTGCACGGGGCACTCGGAGGACAATGATATGGATGGCAAAGTAGTCCGACTTCCACAGGTGTGGACCCATGTGTCCACCTGAGTCCAAGACCCAGATGAATCCCATGACCTGGAAGTGCCCTCTGGCCTGGCCTCCAGCCCCCTCCTTCTCTGCTAAGATTGGATAAAGGGCTCTGAGAAGGAGCAGGGCTGAGCTGATAGAGAGGAGGGGGTGTGGAGCAGAGAAGACAGACCATCATGGCTGGAGCCCCAGGGTATCCTTGCACTACCTCCTCCTCCCCTTGCTCCTGCCAGCCTCCATCTTGCTTGCCAGATGCAGAGGACAAGGACAGAGTGGCCTAGAGCCCTGGACTCAGCAAGATGAGGGCTTCTAGCCAACCTGCAGCTGGTTCTCTAGCCTGCCAATGCCATACAGAACGTCGCACTATGTGCCCACTCTGAAACACATGCATCCTAAGAGGCTGCTGCGTGTACTGGGCACCTCCGATGACCTCTTCTGAATGGCAGAGTAGCAGCAGGGTAAGGGAACCAAACCTCAATCAGGACAGTGGGCTGGCTGAGCCCCATGCTGGTTGACAGCACAGACTGACACCATGGCCAGCTGGCCCAGGAGGTTGGTGAGGCTGCTACAGGAACTGCCTGCTGGAAAACGATGCCAGCAGCAGTGCCTGGGCACTACCGGAGGTGGCTCTGGTGCTGTGCCATTGGCTGGTGGGTCACACTTCGGAGTGTGGGTGGACCTGGGCCTAGTGTTCTGGCCCTGGCTGGCTATACCACACACATCGCCTAGTGGCTGCCCTTGGCCCCAGGCATGGTCTGTCAGCCTACACAGAACACACATCAAGCTGCTGGCCTAGCGCTGCAGTTGGCTCCCCAGCTGGTGCTGGGCCATCTACATTCCCTCCAGCATGCCAGTGGCAGTCTGCAGGTATTCCTGCCTTTGATGGAGCCGCAGCTGCCTCCTGCCAAGCTGCTGCAACCCTCAGTCAGCACTAATGGGATCTGGTTCAGGAATATAGAAACATCAAGTTGTAAGCCCAAGCACATTTTGAGATAAAAAATAATAAAGCTGGCAGCCACTGTTAACCTTTTTTTTTTTTTTTTTTTTTTTTGAGACAGGGTTTCTCTGTAGCTTTGGAGCCTGTCCTGGAACTAGCTCTTGTAGACCAGGCTGGCTTCGAACTCACAAAGATCCACCTGCCTCTGCCTCCCTAGTGCTGGGATTAAAGGCGTATACCACCATCGCTTGGCCACTATTAACCTTTAACAAACACTTTCTGCCTTAAGAGCTGACATCCTGGCAGCACTGTGTACAGGGATAAACTTTCAATGATTGTCACCTGCCTCCCAGTTTCCCAGCTAGGCAGGTACTGGGGACGAAGCTTCTAACTTTTGCCTCTATGGAACCCTCTGCTTGTATTCCCTTAATTTTTAACTGTCTCCCATGTGACTCTACTCTCTGCCTTGCATTCTTGCAGGGATAGGGAAAAGTGGCTGAGGCTTTTGCAAACATCCTAAGTTAACATTCTAGCCTCCTATAACCAAAAGTTGTAAAACTGAAAATGTATTGTGACTTTAAGCCTGTCCTCAAGGTTGTAAAAGCTCTTTGACCCACACCTGGTGCTTGGTTTTACTATAAGAGAAAAGGTCCCAAACCAGCCTCCATGGCCACAGCTGCAGAAGCCTGATCTCTGGCTGCGGTCATAGCTATAGCTGATAATGCTTTGTGTGCCCCATGGTGATTGTTTTTTCTTTTTCTGGAATAAAGTTTGCTTCTGGTTTAATAGACTTTGGTGATCTGTCTCCCATCATTGCACAATGCCCTGACCCAACACTACCAGGTTGCAAAAGGGGATTCCCAGAATCCCAACTTTAACAATCTGCAAGGGCCAGGCGGTGGTGGTGCTCGCCTTTAATCCCAGCACTTTGCAGACAGATCTCTGTGAGTTTGAGGCCAGCTCAGGTCTGGTCTGAGGCCAGAGAGAGTTCCAGGACAGGCTCCATAGCTACTGGGAAACCCTGTCTCGAAAAGCTGGAAAAAAAAAAAGGATTCTGCAATGTTAGGTTTGACCATCGCTCCAAGATGCCCTGGTAAAGGTGAGCTGGAGGTATGAGGCTTTGTTTCCAATGTGTACAGTAAAAGCAAGTGCCTTTTGTCCTCAGTTCTACTTCAAGCAAATTAAGGTGCTTCCCAAGGCCACGCCACCACACTGAGCCTGCAGTGCTCTCAGAAGCCTGTAAGGCTGAGGTAGAGAGCAGACACCTCCAGTCTCCTTCCACAGTGCCCGCAGCAAAGCCAGGTCAGGAACGTGGGAAGGAGGGGACGCCCACGGTACAGGAGCAGGTGGTGCTAGTGGCAGGGGAAGATAAAGGACAGGGCCTTGGCAACAGCAAACAGTCCTTGTGGCCTTGCCTGAGGGCTGCCCAACAGCCTGCTCCAAGGCCCCCAGCTCAAGGAGGCGGGGCAGGCAGCGGCTGGAGCCTGAGTTCGAGGCGCCCTCTGGTGGCTGGCCGTCAGACTAAAGCTTTGGAACCGGAGTCAGAAAGGTGACTTCCAATGGAATTGCAGCTCTCGGAAAAACTGGGCCATGCTGACTGGTCTAAGGCCACGGAATTAGGGACAAAGAGCTCTAGAAAACAAAGTTAGATGTCCTACAGTAGCTACCTGCTTCCTTCTCTTTGGGACCTGAATCCTCTGCCCTCTCCCAAACACAGGTCCAAGAACCCTTCTAATCTGGCAGTTGTGTTTTGTTGTCCTTTGGATGGACACAGGAGACAAGCCACCACGGTTAGATTGAGGAAGCATCCCCAGGGTGGTTCTCAGCTGCCTTCCACAGCAGCACAGAATCCAACTGCACCAAATAATACCTCCCAGACACAGGAATTCAACTCAGTTTGGGGACTGCCCTCAGAGATCCAGTCCCTGCCTGATTCATCAGTTAGCCATAGGACTGGGCCTACTCGGAAAGAATAAAGCAGACCAAAGTGTCATAGCCAATTTTTACATTTTTGTCTCCCCAACTACAAGTTCAGGCCCATTTTCAGTCGGGCTCTAGATGTCTGGATTGGGTCAGAGCCTCTAGTCTGGACTGACCAGAAGATCTCTGTGTCCCTGCGGCAGCAGAGGGACTCTGGCTCTGCCGGCCCCTACCCAGTGCTTAGGGCAGAGCTCCATGCAGCCGCCCCACCTCCACGAAGGCCTCCACACAGCGGTCAATGTCCTCCTCACTGTGTACTGCGGAGATCTGTACCCGGATCCGAGCCTTGCCCTTGGGGACCACAGGGTAGCTGAATCCGATGACAAAGATGCCTGAGAAGAGAGTACAGGCACAGAGTGGCAGACAGGCTTTGGGGCTGTGACATATAAGGGCTTACTGTCCCCAGATCCACCCACAGAGAATAAGGGAGCTGCCGAGCTCACAGACATGGGGCTTCCTTGTGGCCTGGGGTTTGTTAAGTTTGGACAGATGGTTGATCCAAGAGGTGGTGTGGGCAGTGAGGAGCGAGACTTGGGTCTCGGGAAACTCTGCAGTCTATAGGTGTTCTTGTCTCTGAGGACACTCTGCCCTCAGTTCTCTTACCTTTTTCTTTTTTAAAGATTTGTTTATTTATTTATACAGTATTTATTTACAGATCTCACTACAGATGGTTATGAGCCACCATGTGGTTGCTAGGAATTGAACTCAGGACCTTTGGAAGAGCAGTCAGTGCTCTTAACCACTGAGCCATCTCTCCAGCCCTTGGTTTTTTGAGACAGAGTTTCTCTGTGTAGGTATAGTGCCTGTCCTGGAACTCGCTCTGTATACCACGATGGTCTCGAACTCACATAGATCTGCCCGCCTCTGCTTCCCACGTGCTGGGATTAAAGGTGTGCACCACCACTGCCCAGCCCTCTCCTTACCTTTCTTTAACATGTCGTCTGCCATTTGAGAAGACAACCGAGCATCACCCAGCATCACAGGGCAGATGGGATGATCAACTCCTGAGATAGTGAAGCCAGCAGCTTCCATCTTACTGCGGAACCTGGGGACACAGCTGAGTGTCACAGGTAGCTGAAGGCCATGGAGCCAGAGGAAGAGGCCCAGGATCTAGACCACCTATGAGAGGAAGAAATAAAGACAGAAGTACAGACCCAAAGAGCAGAGGAGGCACAGGCGGGGGCAGACAGAGGCAGGCAGGATAAAGGGAGGTGGGAAAGTAGGGTGAAAAGAAGGGTACAGGGGGGTCCAAGGAGGATGCTGTGACAGAGGCGGGTATGAAGGAAAAGAGGAAGGTGGGCAAGAGGAGGTAGAAAGGTGTGTGACTACCATCTTTCCCCTCATCTTGCTCCACCCCTGTGGGCATCATACCGCCGGGTCTTAGCAGCCATAGACTGGACAATGGTGCTGTTCTCCATGAGCAGGTCCAGGGCCTTAGAAGCACAGCCCACAACAGCAGGGGGCGGGCTGTTGGAGAAGAGGTAGGGCCGAGAACGCTGACGTAGCAGGGATATCAGAGGCTCAGGCCCTGTGGTATAGCCCCCTGAAGACAGAAAATAATGTGGAGAGGAGCCAGTCAGGCGCCAGGAACTGCCCTCCCCTCCACTTGCCCTCCCCCCTCCTTCTCCACCCCATACAAGGCAGGCCCTGCGTGTAGGGAAGGAGACCCCACAGACAGGATCTAGAGGCACCTGATGCTCCCCCTAGGGCCTTTCCCAGAGTGGAGTTGATGATGGTGACCTGGTCCATCACGCCTAGCAGCTCATCTGTGCCCCTGCAAAGGAAGCAGCCACTGTTGCTACTGGCCTCCTGACCTCCCATCCACCGACAGAAGCTCCCACCCAGGCCTCAAATGTCCCCACCGTCCGGTGGGCCCAAGGAAGCCAGTGGCATGGCATTCATCCACAAAGACCAGGGCACCATATTGAGCAGCGAGGCGGCAGATCTCCCGTAGAGGAGCGATGTCACCATCCATGGAGAAGGCTCCATCTGTGGCCACCAGGCGCAGCCGGTGCTTCTGCGGGGCAGACAAGAGCAGATGAGACGTAGCAGGACCAGACCACCTGCTCTTCTACTGCCTTGGGGCTACATCCTGACCCTCGTTCATCTCCTCCAACCTCAGTCTCCTTAGCTCTGGCACTGAGAAAGGGCTTAGGCCTCCCTGTCCTGACTCAGACCTCAAGAGGACAAGCTGGCGTGGGACAGGTCCTAGTCACACATCCACACACCTGCTGCTCAAAAGTGCTTCCCAATCTCAGGCCATGTGGAGCTATAGAACACAGTCTTGGGCCCGAGGGATGAGGAAGTTCAAACGGCTCTCTCATCCCTTCAGGCTGTTTGTGAAGAGGGGTCCCCTCCAGGCTGAGTTTCCTTGAGCATGGGGATATAGACCTTTCTCTGTAGCCCCAGGGCCTCACCGCACCTGAGCCTCCTTCAGCTTAGCTTCCAGGTCAGCCATGTCCAGGTGGCGGTAGCGGTACTTGTGGGCCTTGCACAGCCGGATGCCGTCAATGATGGAGGCAT
This sequence comes from Microtus ochrogaster, assembly GCF_000317375.1. Classification (NCBI taxonomy): domain Eukaryota; kingdom Metazoa; phylum Chordata; class Mammalia; order Rodentia; family Cricetidae; genus Microtus; species Microtus ochrogaster. The sequence continues at coordinate 14,923,914 of NC_022017.1, forward strand.
GGTTCAGCTCATCTGACAGGACTGCGTCCTCGGGGGTCAGCAGAGCCTGCAGCGAAGAGTTCCTATATGGTCACCCAGGTTCCCCTTCCCTCGTAACTTCCCCAAGGCGAAACTCTACTTCTTCCTAGGTGCCTAGGGCCAGTTGAAAACGTCAGGTTGGTACCCGGCCCCCTCCCCCGCCTTCCAGGGTAGATAGGTTGCTCTGCGGCACTGTCACTCTGCCACACCATCCCAGCTGCCTACCTCCACATCATCCACAGCCTCTACGCACCTCAAACAGGCCAGCATTGGCATCAAAACAGCTGGGATAGAGGATGGCATCCTCACGCCGGTGGAAAAGGGCTAGCTTGGCTTCTAGCTTCTTGTGGATGCTCTAAAGGATACAGGCAGGCGATGGTTAGTACCTGTGGGCTTTAAGGGACAAGTCCTAAAGGACAGAGGCTTAGAGAACCAACAGACCCAGGCAGAAGGCCTGTAGCCTCAGCCACATTCTTGCTTTGGCACTGCACAGGTGACTTCTGGAGCTTGGACTGGAGCAGCTGCTCCCGCCATAGAGGATAAGGCCTGGCAGGTCTCAATTCCCGAGCGGACCTTTGTTTGTATTGGGGATCTGTCTAGTGTTTGTGGATCCTGAGTGATGCTAGGGACAGAAAATATGTCTTCACATCAGACTGTCTTTTTCTCCGCAGCAAAGAAGTGGATCACATTAGGCAAGCCTATGCTTATTTGGGGCTCAACTTCTTAGATTTGGGAGCTGTTTGGTAAGACTCATGAGTTTTATTAGAAAATAAATGCATTAAAACTGAGCATGAGTCAGGCAGTGGTGGTGCACACCTTTAATCCCAGCACTCGGGAGGCAGAGGCAGGCGGGTCTCTGTGCTGCCCAGCACCTGCTGCGTACCTGGGTCCCACAGATGAAGCGAGTAGAACTGAGACCAGCTCCAAACTCTCCCAGAGCCTGCACACCTGCCTGGATCACCTCGGGGTGGCTGCTCAGGCCCAAGTAGTTATTGGCACAGAAGTTGAGGATTCCTGGGGTGGAGAAGACCAACAATAGGGCTCAGAAGAGCGAGGAAGGGCCTGTAAGGACCATGGTGTCAGGTCCTGGGACAGGGGCCAGAGAAAAGTCAGCTTAGATTTGCCCTTGAGAGGCAACAGCTGCACAGATGACCCATTCTGGGGAGAGGTTGGAGGCTTCGAATCTACTGTCACAAGGCAGGAGGGTCAGGAGAGGTTTGTACCGCTCCACCTTGAAGGATGAGAAGTTGAAAACCTCGCTATGAATAACGTCCCTTCTGAGAGGATCCCAGACCTTCCTCACAGGTTCTGAAGCCAAAACCATCACCATTTTGGTTTTTCTTTTCTTAATTGTGAAAGAAGCCGAGGGCCTCGAACTCCAGTGCTCAGCCACCCGTTGCCCACAGAGTTGCAATTCCAGAGGGGTATCTCAGAGACCTCGGCTATCAACCTTAAAAAGTTCACATAGTTGGCCCAAGGAAATTGAGGCCTGAGGAAGGGATGGCTCACGACCTGGGACATCAGGACAAAGAATCTAAGAACTTGGTTCTCTAAATGCCTCAGCTTTTGAGTGTGGTGAGTGCTGGGCCGTGAACTCACAGCCTTAGGTGAGCTGGGCAAGCACTCAGCCTGTTGCTTATCTCTCTGAAATCACATGAAGGTTGAAAGTTCTGTTAGGGGATGGGAAGTTCTTTCTATAGTCTTTAGGAGAAGACAGGCGGAAGACACGATCTCCTAGCTTGCTTAAACTTTGGCCTCTCTGCTGGACAAGGGTCTTCCATCCCAATATCCTGTGACACTTGAGCTGGCCTATGGAGGGTCTGGGGAAACCTAGCTGCATTTCAGCTGCTTCTTCTTCTTCTTCTTTCTTTCTTCTTTTTCTTTTTTTGGTTTTTGAGACAGGTTTCTCTGTGTCGCCTTGGATGTCCAGGAGCACTAGCTCTGTAGACCAGGCTGGCCTTGAACTCACAAAGATCCACCAGCCTCCCGAGTGCTGGGATCAAAGGCATGATTTCTTTCAATGACAATTGGTCTCTCTAGCCCAAAGGTGGTGTCTCTGTCTTTAATCTCAGCACTCAGGAGGCAGAGACAGTCAGATCTCTGTGAGTTCGAGGCCAGCCTGGTCTACAGAGTGAGTTCCAGCACAGTCAGGACTCCACAGAGAAACCCTATCTCGAAAAACCAAGGGGAGCGAGGAGAATTGGTCTCTGATGCAGATGTTATCAGGAAAAAAGGTATAGCAACTGGTAACCTTTACAGCTTGGATCAATGAAAGAATGAGGGTTTTTGTCCACTCTCCCTGGAAGCAGGGTGTAGGAGGCCAATGCAGCTGGATACCGCTCTCTTTTTCTCACAGGGTTGGGACTCTTGGCAGCACAGCTTTAGGCGCCCAAAAGGTGCTGACAGGTAAATCACCTCCCTCCGTCGAACAGGTTTAAACATGTGGAGTTAACACTAGGAAGCCATAGTGTGCCTGAGACAGACTAGAAGGAGACCAGCAGCTACGCATGCACGTGCATCCCCCACACCCACCCGAGGGCCTCCGTTCACATGCAAGCCCTGCAAGGGCTCTGGCCAGACATGATGACTCCCAGGAGGGGACGTTACCTCCGGAGATACCGTCCACACGAATGCTCGGTCCCTGGGGGGACGTAATCACTCGCTCACTCTTCCAGGTGCCAGCCCCGCGGATCTCTTCTAGCTCGCCCTCCAGGATACCGCGCAGCTGCGCCAGCGCTGATTGCGCGCGGCGACCGGGTGACAACGTCGTGCGCCATACGCTGCTGACCCACATCGCGCCCACGGGATGAAATGTGCCTGCCAGCCGACTGCCTAGCTCTCCCCGTCACGTGGCGTGGGCAGGGCCCCGACAACCAATCAGAGTAACGGGAGCTTACTTTCAGAGGTTGGTGGAGGTCCCTCCCACAGGCGGGGCCTGACACCGTCGGCAGGCGACAAAAGTGGATTGATTTGTCAGTCTAGACCTGGGAGGTCCGGGAGGTCCGCGCTGGGGAAGCTACTTCAGGGCCTCCCCGCCCCAGATCCTGCCTACACATCCACCTCTCCCGAAGACCAGCCACTGTGTCGAGCCGGCCTACCGGCCGGCATCCTACCCTTGAGTCTGAGCATTCCCGTCTCCTTCCAAAGCTTCGCTTTTTTCCGGCGCTAACGTGGCACCAGGTTTCCCCACATTGCCCATCCGATCGCTCCTCACGCTCCTCCAGTTGAGGAAAAACGCACCACTCAGATTTTTTTTCCTTTTCCAGTTTTATTATTTTAAAGTTTAAAATTACAACCACAGCAAATCTTTCCCGGCACTGATAACACTTATTTAAAAAGGGGGAGGGGCGCGAGTGCACGAGTTTTCTATTTTATTAAAATAAGAGAGACAACTGTACAGGTTTTTTCTCCCAGCTCCCGAAGTGAGACTAAGTACTAGTCTTAGATACGGATATATACATATACACACATGCACACAAGCCTGGCTCTCTAAAGCTACCTAGCAAATTCAAATCAACTATTTTATTTCTTAACAGCCCTCGCCCTGCTTCTCGCCCTCCTCGGCTACTTAGAAAAGACTCAAACAGTACAAGAGGTTGGAGGGGTTTTAAGTGGCAGCTGGTAGAACTGAAGCGGCACCAAGCAAAGCCACATCTTATACAGGAAGGAACAACAAAAAGACACAGCCCATCAACCGTGTGGAAAAAACCCAAGTTTCCATAGGCACACTGAGGCACTTGGCTGACTTCCCACCCCTCCCAAGTCCACTCCCATTTAACAAGAGACGGTGGAAAAGAGCCCCCCTTCCCCAATGGCTAGATCCTGATAGTGAGAAGCTATGGTTTCTCTGGCCAGCTGTCAATTGGAGCCCTTTCCCCTCCTAGACAATGGTGAGGCACTAGGGCATAAGTGACAAGGTCCCCAACTGCTCACCACTGGAGTTTTTCCTCCGTCCCTCTCTGGCCAGTTAGGTGGGGTGTCACCCTCTGCTCCCCACCAGAGGTTTTGAAGCTCTCACGAGGGATGGATGAGCAACTTAAGAAAGCCTTGAAAAGACAAACTTTTGTTCCTGGGTTCATCTAGCCAGAACTTTGCCAGTTCCATTTTCCTTCACAGTAAACAAACCACCCAACAACCCCTCATCCCTAACCCCGTAAGAAGGCTAATATCAAGTCAAGGGGAAAAAAAGTACACCTTCATCATTACAAAGATGAGGTCTGTGGCTATCCTTGCACAATGGGTTAAGGAACAGGGAACCATTCCACAATGTCTGTCTGAGGAATCCGAACTCTGTCCTTTTTTGTAAAGAGTCAGAATGGAATGGGCAAAGGGTTGCAGACAAGATCAAGAGAGAAATGTATTTACAGAAAAGAGGAAGGGGTGTCCACAAGCAAAGCCTTCATCGTCATTTCTTCTTGCTGGCCCTCTTGGCACTGGACTTGGCTTTGGGCTTCACAGGTTTGGCCTTCTTGGGTTTGGATGTCTTGACTGGCTTGGCTTTGACAACCTTGGGCTTTTTGGCTTTCTTGGGCGTGGCAGCCGGCTTCTTCTTGGCTTTCTTGGCTGGGGTGGCTTTGGGTTTCTTGCTCGGGGCTTTGGAGGCAGCCTTCTTGGGCTTGGCTGCCTTCTTTGGAGTGGCCACTTTCTTGACTTCCTTCTTGGTCTTCTTGAAAGCCACCGACCTCTTAGGCTCATCGCCCTTGGCCAGCCTGAAGGACCCCGAGGCACCCACCCCTTTGGTTTGCTTGAGAACACCGGTGGTCACCAGGCGCCTGATGGACAACTTGATCTGGGAGTCAGCGTTCTCACCCACCTTGTAGTGGCTCTTGATATACTTTTGGATGGACTGGCGCGAGGAGCCGGCGCGGTTCTTCTCTGCTTGGATGGCAGCCACGATCATGTCTGAATACTTGGGGTGGTCCGTCGACTTCTTGGAGGCCTTGGCCCGCTTGGGCTTCGCCGCAGGGGTGGACGTGGAGTTCTCGGTCATGGTGGCCGGCCTGCTCCCGCTGTTGAAGGAGCCTTCCGAAGGGTCAGCCCTCGCCGGAGGCTGGGCACAACCCGCCTCGGGATCTGTACTCCCGCTCGACTAGCAGGCCACCCCGAAGTGCGGCTGCAGGGGACGCGCGGCTCCTGTCCTCTCCGGCGCGGCGCGGGTCGCAGGCGGGTTCGCGGGCTGCTCTGCGCGGCCCAGCCCCCACCGCTCTGTCGCTCGTCCGGCGCCTGGCGCTGCCTCTGCCTCCGCCTCCTCGGCCTCCCTTTTCCCAGCTCGGCGTCTGGCGCTCGGGCGGCGCATCCGGGTATTTAGCGGCGGCGGGCGGACCGCGGTGAGGACTGGGCTGCTGGCTGCCTGCTCCCGGCCCGGAATGGCGCCGCGCCGCCGCCATCTGTGTTTCTTCTGCCGAGCAAACCCGACCTTTCCTGGCGGTCCCGGCCTTCCCGCTGCCCGCTGTCTCTCGGGGTCCCTGGCCAGCTCCCTAGGCTTCCCCGCTGGGGACCCCGGCTCGCCGGCCGCCGTCCCCCGCGCCCGCCACGAGCCCCAAACTGCGCCGAGGAGCGTTGGGGCGCCGGCACATTTCCCCTTTGCGGGGGGCTGGCTCTGCGGGACCCGGGAGCCCCGGAGTTCGAGACCCCCCGTAGGAAAGCTCCCCCCTGGGACTACCAGGACTCCCACTCCCGGCCGGCTGCGGGGTTCCCCAACCTAGAGGAGCGGCGCAGAAGTGGCCCCAACTAACACACGCGGCCCCGAGCTGGGCGACTCCCAGCCGGGCCGAGTAGGGACAAGGGGGAGGGGTCGTCTCCCCGGGGTCTGGTCACCTCTTGGGGGTCACCCGGCCACAGGCCCCCCAGCACCCCTAACCGCTCTCTGTCCCCGGGGCCCTCAGGGAAACTTTCCCTTGAAGAGTTGGATGGGCACTTTCAAACTTTGTCCCTTCCCCCTCTTGAGTCGCCTCTCTCCTAGATGCGCCCCCAGATCTCTGCGTGAAGATTCCTGTCTGAGCCCGAGCCCCCAAAGCTTCCTGGTACCCCTGGGAAATGGGAACTGGCCTCTGGGGAGGCCTGCTCTCCTCAAACCCCACATCTTCCACATATCCAAACCTAAGAGTTCATTTACATGCCTTCCTAGCTTGGGAGTTTTGGGGTGTGCAAAAACAGAACCACGAGGCCCACCGTGGGGGTGAAGCTCCCCTCTCCCACTGGCCTCTTGAAAGTAGGGTGTGCCTGATGAGGTGCAGTCCACACCATTAGCGCTATTCCTTAGGTGCTAACCAGAGACTCTTCTGGGGAGCCCTGGGATGAGCAGAGGCTCTTGGGTGCTTTAGAGATTTGGAAAAATGGGGGGAGGAGGGAGTCCTCGTTTCTCTGGCCATGACATGTTCAGGAGGTATGCAGTCGACCAGGGAGCCGTGGTCGGGACCATCGCCATTTTGCTGGGAAGATTCCATGCCTTTGTTATAAAATGTGTCCATCTTTCCCGTCCTGCTTGGCACAAATCCATGTGAGCATGGGGAGCCAGCGTCTGTAGTGCAACCTGGGCAATTGGAAGTTCTAGGCTTCGAGGGATTTTAGAGGCTCAGAGATTTGCGGAAGAGACTCCCAGAGAGCCCAGGGTCTCTTGTCTGCAGCCTACCTCCCTCTCAAAATGCCAGATCCTCTTGGCAACGGCTCTAGAGTAGGGTTCTGGTGGTCTTGCCTATCTGGGCTCGTTCCCTGGACCTCGGTGGTTTTATTAGTAAAAAGGCGTGTAGCTGTCCAATTATATAGTAACCTGGGACTGGGTGATTGATTGTAGCTGATGAAGGAACCTCTGCTAAGACCTGGGGCTTAGATGGTGGGGCTTTGAACTTGGGGGTTTGGGGGCGGGGTATGGGGAGAGCGCTCCTGAGCTTGGGAGTCCCTGACACTAGGGCAAGTTGGTGAGCCTCCCCACCATAGCTCAATCCAAATGACTGGAGGAGGGGAGGGGAGGAACCAAGACGGGTGTCTTCACCACAGCTTTCTAGGTGAAGCGACTGCTGTCAAAGGCCAGGTTAGTTCAAAAGGTCAAGGTTCAAAAACCCATTCATGTACTGGCTTTGGGGGAGCCTAGGCAGTTTGGATGCTCACCTTACTAAACCTGGATGGAGGTGGGCGGTCCTTGGACTTCCCACAGGTCAGGGAACCCTGATTGCTCTTCGAGCTGATGAGGGAGGGGGACTTGATCGGGGAGGGGGAGGGAAATGGGAGGCAGTGGTGGGGAGGGAGGCAGAAATCCTTAATAAATAAAATTAAAAATAAAATAAAAGAATAAAAAAAAGTCAAGGTTTTTAATTCTGATGATGTCAGTGACCCCGAAGTTTCCTAATTTGAAAACATATTCTGATAGGTTTGTTTGGGTTATTTTGAAATCCAGTTCTCTGCGTTTCCACTAAGATCTTTCTGAAGGTACCCAAATGCACCTACTTCTGAGATACTGTGCCGCCCTCCCCACCCCACCCCACTCCCTCGCTATGCATGCCCTAGAATTCAAGTCGAAAGAATTAAAATCGTTATCTGGAAAAAAGAAAACAGAAATGAAAATAAAAGATAAATCTTAAAATGGAAAAAAAAAAGAAAGAATCGGGTGACACGGTGTTGAAGTTTTTTATTCTCATAGCCCATTAGGGCTTGTAAGGTGCTCCCAGTTCCTTGATCCCTCCTGGTAGGGTGACCCATACCCACATTTACCCAGAGGCCTCCGCTCGGAAGGAGGGGTAAGAGGCATTGTATTGTGAGGTTCGGCTAGCTCCCACAGACCCCAGATCTTTCTTTAGTCTTGCAACTCTAACATCTTTACCTGCCCCCACAATCCCAGAACATTGGTACTGGGTGGGGGCACCTCCCGCTGACACACAAGATTAACAACACCACCTTCCCACGTTTTGGGGGAGTTAAGGGAAGAAAGGGGATTTTCTGGGAGATGCCGAGGGTGTCAAGATGAAAGAGGCTGCCCCCAGGCTGGCATTGCCTAGCCTCACACCCGGGACACTTGAGGACCAGGACGCAGGGTGACTCCTTCCTGATCCACACAGTCTCCTTGCAGGTGGCTGTCTGGTGCTGGCTTCTATCAGGAGGACGCCCCTACCCTCCCCACCGGTTACACCGACCCGCACTGAATTTAGTGAGAGGCCCTTTAAAAACCCCAGAGCTGCAGCGCTGTGGGCACCCTTCCTGGGAAATGTAGTCTCTGTGTGGAGTCTCCCTGCTAGCCGGGCAGTTTCTTCGCTGGCCAATAAAAAGGGGGTTTGTGTGACAGAGAAATGAAACCCTGCATGGAAAAAACCTGTCCATTGAATTAGGGTGGGAATGACATTCTCACGGGGAGGGGGCTTACTGAGCCCTTGACTGGAACATCTACAAGTTACACACAGGAGCCCTGGAAGGCTTGGTGACTCTGCAGTCTCTGTTCTTTCCACCTCCCGGTAAGACCCCTGGCTCATGCTGAGCTCCAGATTCCCAACGTGCTGAGTATGTGTCAGGCACTGGGAATAAAGCCATGAGCAGAAAAGAGAAGCCTTCCCGTGTGAGGCTGAAACTGTAGTGGAAAATAGAAGCGTAAGGAAGAAAATGAACGGTAAAGATTAAATTTGCTGGGTGGGCATTGTGGTGCCCACCTGTAATCCCAGCACAGGGGAGATTGAGGCGGGCAGATTGTGGAGAGTCTGAGTTCAGTCTGGGGCTACATAGATCCTGTTTCCAAAGAAGAAAAGAAAATGTTGTATATATTGAAAAGCAATGATTATGAACAAATAGAGGTTCTCAGAGGGACCTGGTGTTCACCACCAACGCCCAGCAAGTGTGATATTTTTAAATTTTTATTTATTTTTTCGAGACAGGGTTTCTCTGTGTAACAGTCTTATTTGTCCCGGAACTCGCTTTGTTAGACCAGGCTGGCCTTGAACTTGCAAAGATCCACCTACCTCTGCCTTCTGAGTGCTGGTATTAATAGAGTGTGCCACCACCGTTCATCTGTGATTTTTTTTTTTTT
>NC_022017.1:14933118-14934904 GCF_000317375.1 Microtus ochrogaster
AAAAAAAAAAAAAGCCACCATCTAGGCAAATATTTGAAGGAGGCAAGGAAAGGAGTCATTCTTTTTACAAGAGAAAGACTCTTCCGTGCAGAAGAACCAGCTGGCACAAAGGACATGTGACAGGAATGTGCAGAGTGGCTGGGATGAGGGCACGGGGAAGAGGTGATTTAAAATGGTACAAGAAGAGGTGGCTGAGGAAGGAGGAGCACCCAGTGTGTTCAGCTAGGGACTTCGGCTTTTTACTCAGTGTGATGGGAACCCCTGGAGAAACTTGACCTCACCCACAGTGAACTCCAGCTGCAGAGACCAAAGCAAGACAGGGAGTGGTGGCGGGCATCCATATGGGCAGAGTGTGGAGATCAGTGGATGAGAAGGTAGGAACTGACACCAGCTACATGAAAGAAACCCAGGAAGGGCCAAGGTGAGTGGGAGGATCAGATGTAGGGGTGGTGGCCAATGAGAAAGGAGAGTGTCACAGAGGCAAAGAGGCCAGTCATATCAGATGCCACCAACTAGGGTAGCAAGGACATAGTCCACCCTGTAGTATGGCTGCTACCCTCCAGGAGATGAAAGTTGTGACCAAGGGTCCCCAGAGTCTCTGAACCTCTGTGGGGTCAAAGCTCACTCTCAAATATTCGCCTATTTGTCTTCCTAGATGAAAAGCGGGGCCTTGATGGGGGTGACGTGGGGGCAGGAGGGCTGGAGGGAACATCAGGTCAGAGGAAGAAAGGAGTTGTGTTTTGGAGGACCAGAGTGAGGCTTACACAGGACCACTGGAGCAGCTCCAGCCTTGTGGGACAGCTTGGGCAGAGCCTGGCGATGGGAAAACGGGGGGCTGTAGAGAGTAGGGGACCTGAAAGGGCAGGAGACCCTGAGGAGATCCAGCAGAAGAGGGAACCGGGTACAAGGGGAGCTGCCCCAGTGTGCAGGGAAGCCAGGGTGGGGGGTGGGAAGAAGAGTCTGTGGGAGGGCAAAGTGGTATGTTCCTGAGGGGAGGGAGGGAAACCTGGCAGCTTCCCCAGTGTTACACAGTATCAGGATGTGGACTATGGAGGAGGGGACATGCTGGGAGCTCCTAAAGGAGAAATCCTTTAGACCCCAAGGTAAGGCTTCTCAGGGAGACCTGGAGAGGCTAGAACTGTAAAGGTCTGCAGCAAAGTGAGCTCTCCAGGGAGGTGTGGACACAGCAAGGACACCAGGGGACATGGCCACCATGACTTCCATATAAAACAATGGAATCTATCCAAAAAGGACAAGGATGGGGACAGGAAGCGAGTATGAGCTGCCCCTTGCCTCCTAGCCTGAGCTCCTCATTGGAAAAGCCTTGTCTGGGCTGGAGAGATGGCTCAGTGGTTAAGAGCACTGGCTGCTCTACCAGAGGACCCAGGTTCAATTCTCAGCACCCACATAGCAGCTTACAACTGTCTGTAACTCAAGTGTTCCAGGGGATCTGACACCAATGCATATAAATTATAAAAAAAGGGGGGGAGAGCCTTGTCATTGTCTCAGCCTGACCCATCCATCACTTCAGCGAGCCTGTGCCTTGCGGTGTCTTTACTGGGGTTGATTTTGCATCCCCAAAGAGCACTTGGCAATGCCTGAAACAGAGAGGTGAAGTAACTGCTCAGAGTCACACAGCTGGACTCCCAGGCCGGGTTGGCCAGGCAGCTGTTTGTCTGTCTTGCCCATTTGCCTCCTGATTAAGAATAACTGCAGCCGGGCGATGGTGGCGCACGCCTTTAATCCCAGCACTCGGGAGGCAGAGGCAGGCGGATCTCTGTGAGTT
>NC_022017.1:14935199-14937101 GCF_000317375.1 Microtus ochrogaster
CACAAGGAAGAAAATGTTTAGACTTTTCCTGAGACAGCTGTGTTTAAAATGATGCACACGGGGTCTGGAGAGGATGGCTCAGTGGTTAAGAGCACCGACTGTGTCGGGCGGTGGTGGTGTGCACCTTTAACCCCAGCACTTAGGGTGGCAGAGGCTGGGGGACCTCTGTGAGTTCGAGGCCAGCCGGGTCTATAGAGTGAGCTCCAGAACAGCCAGAGCTACATAAAGAAACCCTGTCTGGGAAAACCAAAATAGCCAGGCGGTAGTGGCACATGCCTTTAATCTCAGCACTTGGGAGACAGAGGCAGGCGGATCTCTGTGGGTACAAGGCCAGCGTGGTCTACAGAGTGAGTTCCAGTACAGCCAGAGCTACATAAAGAAACTCTGTCTTGAAAAACCAAGAAAAAGAAAAGAAAAGAAAAAAGAGTACTAGCTATTCTTCCAGAGAATCTGGGTTTGACTCCCAGAACCCACTTAATGGTTCACTACCATCTGTAGCACGGAGCAACCCTATCTTGGAAATCCAAGCAAACAAACAAACAAACAAACAAAAAACCAGAAAAGAAAGCTATGGTCAGATTTTTCTTGTTTGACCCAAAAGTAAAGAAGAAAAAGTAATTATTGCATAGGATTAGTTCATGGCACATGGTTAAACCAAAAGGAAAAACAACAAAAGCTATTTACATCCCTGGTGGTGAGCACAGGCAGGGGAGCGTGGGGAGAGACCTGCCATGTTTCAATATGGAGGCCTTTGTGCCAAGGCAGGTGTGTGCAGAAGTCAGAGAGCAGCTGTAAGAAGGCAACTTTTTGGAGTTGGTTCTCTTCTCCCACAGTGAGTTCTGGGGCTTGAACTCAGGTCCTGGGGCTTGCCTTTTGGCGGGGGTGGAGGGTGCAATTGAAACATGGTCTCTTTATGAAGCCTTGGCTGTCCTGGACTTGTGTAGACCAAGTTGGGCCTTGAACTCACAGAAATCCACCTGTCTCTATCTCCAGAGTGCAGGGATTAAAGGGGTCCACCATGCCTAGCTGCAAGGGCTCTCATCTCCTGCACTTGACCCTGTGCAACAAGGAGTCAGGCATGCTTCTTTTTTTCATATTCCCTCCCCCACAGCCATGTCTCTTACTTCAACTGCAGGGATAGAACGCAGCTGTCTAGCTTCACATTAGTTTTAGAACTGTACAAATGTGATCTATTTTCTCTGTGGACAGAGTATGCCATAATTTTGTATGCCATGATTTTATATTTTTACCTTAAAATAATTGTATTATTTTATGAAGGATAACGATTCTATTTTAAATTCTTCCTCCACCTTGGTTTTAGTACACATGAACAAATTCCAAGCCCTTTACCATGACTTAAAGCCCCATATGCCTTGGCCAACTCACCTTTCCACCCACATCCTCTTTTTATGTCCTCAAACCAGCCACATCGCCTTCCCTGGCATCTGTCACACCCTCCCGTAGCCCTGTTCTGTCAGCTCTGAGCGCTGCTACAGAGCACTATTAGCAAGACCCAGCAGACTGCATATAACACCTCCTAGCTTGCTCACCTGGGGGCCGCACATGCTGGAGCCTTTTCTCTTCTTTTATCATCAACATCATTATAAAAGTGTCTTACTTTGTATTTCTGGCTGTCCTGGAACTCGCTCTGTAGCCCAGGCTGGCCTTGAACTCATAGCGATCCACCTGCCTCTGCCTCCTGTGTGCTGGGATTAAAGGTGTGTGCCACCAATACGTGGTGAGACAGGGGCTCTTGAACTCTTGAGACTCAAATTGGCCGTGAACTAACTAACTAACTTTCTTTCTTTCTTTCTTTCTTTCTTTCTTTCTTTCTTTCTTTCTTTCTTTCTTTCTTTCTTTTTCTTTCTTTCTGATTTATTATATACAGTGTTCCTCCTGCAT
>NC_022017.1:14938075-14942110 GCF_000317375.1 Microtus ochrogaster
CCTGCCTCTGCCTCCCGAGTGCTGGGATTAAAGGCGTGCGCCACCATCGCCCGGCTAGGCAAATATTCTTATCATTAATGTTCTTTTGTTTTGTTTTTTTTGTTTGTTTGTTTGTTTTTGATACAGGGTTTCCTCTGTGTAGGTCTGGCTGTCCTGGAACTGACTTTGTAGACCAGGCTGTCCCTTGAACTCAGAGATCTGTCTCCTTTGCCTCCCAAGTTCTGGGACCAAAGGTATGCCACCACGCCCAGCTCATTAATGTTCTCTTGTTTCTTTGCTGAACTGGAATTGTGGGCTTGGGTTCTTTGCAAGAGCAGTGAGTGAGTGTTCTCTCCAGCCTCCAATCAAGAAAGAAGAGATTAGGGAAGAGATAAAGAAAGAGAAAATAGAAGATTCAGGAAGTGACTTAGTGTATCAAGCTCTTATGTGCAAGCATGAGGACCTGAGTTCGAATCCCTGAAGCCCACATAAAGCTGCATGAATTAGTGAGTCGGAAACCCCAGCATGCCTATGATGAAACTGGAAGCAGAGAGAGGAGAAGCTGGCTAGCCGGGTATATGAAAAGGCCACATTTGTTCTCATGCTACTGATGGCAGAATGGACCCCACACTGCCCTGTACCTATTTCTTTCCTTGGGGGAAACAAAGTTACAGATGAAGGCAAGCCCCTTAACCCTGTGTCATCCACATAGGCTCAGTGTCCTCATAGGATCCTCCAACAGGACACCAGAGAGAGGTTTATCTCAGGAAAGTCCCTTCGCTTATGTGGGCATTGGAGGCAGGCAGCTGCGGGAGCCGAGCAAGGTAACAAGCAGAGAGGCTTCTCCCCTGGCGCCTCTAGAAGAGACAGGTCCCAACTGGCCCAGTAATCTTAGCCCACTTCAGACTGCTAACATCCTGGCTTAGAGAGTGATACATTTGTATATGTGTACGTGAGGTTAAGACAGGGTCCTACCAGGAAAAAAAAAGCTGGGTGTGGTGTGTGAGTTCAAGGCCAGCCTGATCTACAGGGTTCCAGGATAGCCAGGCTACACAGAGAGACCCTATCTTGAAACAGAACAACAAAGACAGGTCGTATGTACTCCAGACTGGCCTCAAAGTCGCTATGGAGCCACAAATGACTTTACGTTTCTGCATTGCTCTAGAGTGAGACAGCCGGGAGGCATAGTTTTGAGGACAAATCCACAATTGGGCTGGCTGAGGTGGCAGGGAGGGGGAGGAAGGAATGGGGAGGATTCCCTGCTTTTCAGGTCGGTTAGAGACGTGATGGCCGGGGGTCTAACTCCAGACCCTTCCTTTGGCAAGCTTTCCCGTGCCGATCCCACTGGTGGTGGCAGTTTCTGGACCCTTGTCACCTTTAGGCTCACTCACTCTGGGGAAACTAATCCTTCACTCTCTTCTCCCCAGTTAGGAAATCAGTTGTCATTCCACGTGGATGGAGAGTCAATGGCCAGAAAGATAAACACACACTCTCAAAGTCGTGACGATGTGGGCAACAGTTCTGGGGCTCCGTTTTAACTGATCTAATTGGACTAAGCCAGAACTCATTTCCCTGGGTAGCCTTGGAGAGCATCACAGAGATGAAGGCTGAGGGCCTGACCCTTCAGGGAGCATCCTTCCATCTCCCAAGCCTTCCTCACCAGGATCCAAGCTCTGCCCAGGAAGGAAAGGAGGTTGCTATGCAGACGCGAATACAGCCTCAGGTACAGGCTAAGACACCTAATTTCCTACAATAAGAAAGTCATACAGTGATACAGTTCACAGTGTTCGATGGAGCAGTCACCATATCCCAGCACTCCCGGTCCTTTGCAATTATTTCTTCTATGGCCAGATGGGGACCGAGGTAGCAGACAGATGCCCATGCTTCACCAACTCTCAGAACTGCTCCTCCCATAACTGGGGAGGAGGGGCACAAATTTGTAGATGACTAGGGAGCCCTAGTAGGAAAGAGTTCCAGGCCCCTTTTCCTGTGTAAGGGACAATGGGATTAGCTGTTGTCTGGTTCATCAGAATAGTCCTGTCCCGGGTCAGCTGGTAGAGAGGACACCTAGACTTCAAAGGAGAGATGCATCACTCTGTGGGCAAGGTGTGGACTGGTGACCTATATCCTGAGAGCCTGAGGCCAGGCACTGGGGCGTGATGCAGATGACAAATGTGTCTTGGGCTAGGAGCCACACTGGACCCACAAACTGCATTCATTCCCCTTTCCAGCAGACCAGGTAGGAAGTAGGAAAGTTATGACCTTCGGGTCTACCAGAGGCCCCTCGTTCTCGTAATGTAACCCTGCCTCCTTTGGACCAGCAGGATTCCAAGACTCTTCTGTAAGAGACCTCAAGAGTCAGGTGCTGGTCTTTTTACTAACGCAGGAACACACACGAGGGATAGGGATGCCTGGGGCAGGAGTACCGTGAGTTCCAGGCCAGTCTGAGAAGTTTACCCCACCCCCATCTTTAACAGACAAGCAAGCAAGCAAACAAGAAACCCACCAACCTCAAGGCTGTGGCCACACCGCATGCTGCATGAAGGTGTGGGCACTCTGTGTTATTAGTGATATTTCCTGAGAAATGGGACTGGTTCATAACTGGCTTTTTTTACTTCATATACTCCCATATTGTTGTAATCATAAACAGCCAACATGTATTACTTTCCCCCCTTTTATTGTGTATTTTAATTTATTCTTTGTCAGTCCCATACACGTACATATATGACGTCTCCTGTGTGTGATCCATCAAACTGAATCCGGGTGGCTGACATGCACTTGGGTGGGGTTATTTTGGAGCATACGGCAACTTACCAGTGGTTACACCATTGAAGAAAAATGACTTCCCCTTCCTAGTGCCTACTAATTACCAAGAGCTCCTCACCTAAGGGCAGGGCCTCATGAACCCCTCCCCTAGCTATGACGGAATGTGATAGCCTCCATCTTGTTACCATACCCAAGCTGTGGGGCAGTTCATGAGGGCAATGGCTGTGTCACCTCCAGAAGACAGCATTTCCCAGCACTTCCTCTCCTGGGCTACTTCTGAGAGAGAGAGAAAAGAATAAAGGCTGGTGAGGTGAACCAGTGGAAGGCAAGTTTCTGGGTTCCAGCCTAAACCACTGCCGCCATCACGTGTACGTGTGCGCATGCCTGCAAGTGCACCCAGCAAACAGAAAAACCTTAATATCCAAATTATGAATGTGATCGAAAAGCAAAATTAGAAAAAATAATAATCCTGAAATAAGTAAGCATGATGAGTGTCAGATGTCTTTGCGTGTGTGTGTGTGTTTCTAGACAGGGTTTCTTTAAGGTTTTGGAGCCTGTCCTGGAACTAGCTCTTGTAGACCGTTTGTTCTCGTACTCACAGAGATCCGGCTGCTTCTGCCTCCCGAGTGCTGGAATTAAAGGCGTGCGCCACCACCGTCCGGTTGACAGCTGTCTATAGTATATCAAAGGCTGCAAGAAATCCCTAAAAGAAAAATATTAGTATCTGGAGAGATGGTTCAGCAGCCAGGGCTCATTCCACTATCATGGAGACTGGGTTTTAGATCCCAGAACTTGTGTAGCAAGTCAGGGAGCACTACAAACCCCTGTAATCTCAGCCCTGCCAGAGGTGGAGACAGGAAGATAGCCGCGGTTTGCTGGCTTCCAGCCTAGCAGAGAAAATGCAAGCTCCATGATTCAAGAAGAGACCCTGACACAAAGAAACAGGTGGAGAGAGATAATGAACAAACACGTATTAGTTTAAAAAATGTTATTTCTCCAGGACAGGCTCCAAAGCCACAGAGAAACCCTGTCTCGAAAAACCAAAAAAAAAAAAAAAAAAAAAAAAAAAAAAAAATGTTATTTCCCCAGGACAGACTGTCCCTCCATTGCTGTGATAAAAACACCATGGCCAAAAACTGACTTGGGGAGGAAAGGGTTTATTTCCTTGCGGTCCACTACTGAGGGAAGCTAGCTAAGGTGGGAACTCCAGACAGGAGCTGATGCCAAAGAGGCCATTGAGGATGCTGCTTGCTGGCCTGCTTCCCCTGGCTTGCTCAGCTGGTTTCTTTT
>NC_022017.1:14942235-14948051 GCF_000317375.1 Microtus ochrogaster
TGGTGTCGGTAGCTTGTTTCATCTCAGAAACAAAGAAAGAGCAGCGATCTCTCTCTCTCTCTCCTTTCTCTCTCTGTCTCCTTTCTCTCTCTTCTCTCTCTCTCTCTCTCTCTCTCTCTCTCTCTCTCTCTCTCTCTTCTTTCTCTCTCCCCCACTACCCTCCTGCTGCCAACTTTCTGCCAACCTATGCAGATCTTGCAGGACCCGAATCTGAGGCCCTGAAAGAATGGGGCACTACAGTCTGATGCTGTAGACAGCCTCACTCAGTTTCAGGGTACTTTATACACAAATACAACAAAGAAAGCAGTGATTCAAGGGAGATGGTTTGAGTTCAGAAAAACATGATCAGAAATACATGACCAGAAAAACATGTAAATAAACGTCAGGAAGCACATGCTGAATATCAACAGAGCTGCCTTTTCCCAGAACTCACTCAGGACAGACCAATTTAAACACAATTGCCTGGCACGTACTATAGATTCTATCTGGGAAAGCATGAAAGCAAGGCAGAAGGCCATATCCAGATTCAGGGCACACTGACCAGATGGGGTTCTATAGCTATGTTCTATAGACATCCAACAAGAACAAACATGTCTTATAAATTGAATGCAAATGGTTAATACAGGAGGCATAAAAATCACACCCAAGAAAAATCCATGGAACCAAATGCACCTGAGGTAAAAGGCCCTCTGCCTTTTTTCCTGGAGCCTCTCCACAGTCTCCCAAGGCATTGTTTACCTTGGGCCATTCTTCTGACCACGTTCTAGCACCTCCCTCTCTCTGTCCCTCCCTCCCTCTTTCTTTCTGAGATAGTCCCACTTTGGAGCCCTGACTGGGAACTAGCTATGTGAAACAGGCTGGCCTCGAACTCACAGAGATCTGCCTGCCTCTGCCTCCCGAGTGCTGGGATTAAAGGAGTGCGCCACGACCACCAGCCTCAACTAAACTTTTTAGAAGCCATAGTCTGACTCAACGACCAAGAGACAAGCACCACCCGCATCCCACCAGTGGATGCTCAGTCTACACATTCAGATGTCAGTTTGCGGCTAGGAACGAGGGGGCCTTGTTCAGACTGCTCTGATGAGGAGCAAACACCAGGACAGGAAGCACATTTTACAGGATGCTAGGCAAAGACCCTATATCCGCTCGGAAGTCCAGAAGGACCACACGAGATCAGGCATAGAGCCCAGACTGAAAGAGATAAAGGACAATCAGTGCAACACGGGCCTCTAGATTGACGCTTGGGTTTAGAAAAGAAAAAAACTGCAGTTGGGTGATGGTGGTACACGACTTTGATCCCAAAACAATAAAAAGAGAATAAATAAACAAAGAGGTGTGGCCTTAGGGGAGGGGTGTGCCACTGGGGATGGGCTTGAGGTTTCAAAAGCCCATGCCATTCCAATGTCTCTGCCTCAAGCTTGTGAATCACGAGGTGAGCTCTTAGCTGCTGCCCCAGAGCATCCTGCCTGCCCACCTGTTGCCAAGCTCCCTGCCATGATGGTCGTGGACTCTAATCCTCTGGAACTGTGAACTCCTTTCTTTTTCATTGTTTTTTCTTTTTTTTTTAAACTACACAATTTATTTATTTATTTATTTATTTATTTATTTATTTATTTATTATGCATACAATATTCTGTCTGTGTGTATGTCTGCAGGCCAGAAGAGGGCAGCAGACCTCATTACAGATGGTTGTGAGCCACCATGTGGTTGCCAGAAATTGAACTCAGGACCTTTGGAAGAGCAGGCAATGCTCTTATCCACTGAGCCATCTCTCCAGCCCTTTTATTGTTTTTTCAAGACAAGGGTTTCTCTGTGTAACAGCCCTAGCTGTCCTGGAACTCACTATGTAGACCAGGCTGGCCTCAAACTCACAGAGATTCACCTATCTCTGCCTCTTGAGTGCTGGAATTAAAGGTGTGTACCAACACTGCCCGGAAAATGTTTTTTTTAAAAATTGTCTTGGCCAGGATGTTTTGTCACGGCATTAGAGATAGATGTATCTAAGACAGTCATGGTGTCTGCAACCATGCCGGCCTCTCAGCGACCTGAATTCAGAGATGTTCATGGCTGAATACATAGATCCAATCACCTGCCACTCAAATATTCAGAGAAAAATTCTTTCAGAGAAAAGACTGTGGCAGGGAGAGGGGGCGTCGTCGATGAGACAAAAATGCTTGATATGCAAATCTACAGCCAGTCTTTGTTCCTCAGAACCCTTGGTGGAAGGAAAGAAAACCAACTCCTAAAAGTTGCCTTCTGACCTCCAACTGATGCCCTGGGACATCTGTGCCTGAATTCTTGTACACACACACACACACACACACACACACCAGCAGTAAATACATAATTAAACAAAAAAGGTGAAAGGGCCAGGGGTGTGGCTCAGTGGTGGAGTACCCAGCATTACCAAGGTCCTGGGTTCCATCCCCAGCTTTTATCTGCGCTGAACAAGCCCAGGCCTTTCCAGGTTGGGTCTGAGACAGTGTAGCAGCTGTGCATACAGTATTTACATTGTATCAGCAACTGGCTAGAGTTCTACAGAGATGACTGAGGGTGTTCTGAAGGTTGTGCACAGTTAATTTGCAAAATCACGTCATCCTGTATGGGGGTTCGGCATTCATGACGGTGATTCCTTGAGGGATGTTCTGTTCCCAAAGATTCTGAGGGCCAGTGGCACATGTAGACGTAGGCGTGCCTGCAGAGAGCACAGAGAAAGTGGTAAGATGGCAGAACCCTGGAGGCTGGTGACCCCAGGTACCAGATAGATATTATGCCATCTACTCACGCAGCTCTTCTATAGTTCTGAGAGTTCACAGGGTCAGTTAGAGGAAAAGTGTTCAACGCTGAGTGAATCTGATGGCCAGGCTCACTCGGGCCCACGACAGGACCGCTGGGGTCCTTACCAGCTCAAAAAGGCTATCCCAAGTCCGGCCCTAAATGCCACTATCCCTGCTCCTGCTCGCCCCTATCCTGAGAACAGCACCTCCTGAACCTCTGGACTGGGAACTTCTGCAGACCATTCTCTTGGAGCTCTTAATCCATTTTTTTTTGTATTTATTTTTTTATTGATTTTATTGAGCTCTACATTTTTCTCTGCTCCCCTCCATTTGCCTGCTAATTTCAAGATGTCGTTACTTTTTTCTGCTGTGTAGTGCTCCATTGTATAAATGTACCACATTTTCCTTATCCATCCTTTGGTTGAGGAGCATTTGTTTAGGTTGCTCGAGCTTCTTTACAAATGTCCAGGGCACTTTCCCTGCTGGCCTTGAAGGCACTAGAATGAACCTGAGGGTGTAACACAGGGCCGTGGAAGGCACTCCGTATCTGCTGTGAGGTCTGAGGCAGTTGACTCAACCTCTCTGGGCCCACCTGCTCTCCCGTATATAGTCTGGGGGTAGGGATGGACTTCCTGTGCAAAGTCACGCTGCTTCCAGTCAAATCTCAGCCCCGATAGTTTGAGCTAGGGAGGTATTAGCCACTTTCTGGGCCTCAGTTTCTCCTCCTTGGAATTAATCATTATGGATATTGATGGGACCTTACAGATACAGTTTATATGAGGTCTAAGTGTATTTGGGTTTTAAAATAGAAATATACACCAGGTTTGGTGGCGCAGGCCTTTAATCCCAGCACTTGGGAGGCAGAGGCAGGTGGATCTCTGTGAGTTCGAGACCAGCCTAGTCTACAGAGCGAGTTCCAGGACAGCCAAAGAAACACAGAGAAACGCTGTCTTGAAACAAAACAAAACTATATATATATTCCAATAAGGGGTCCAGAGCACATATCCTGGATGACTTGAGACAGTAGGGTTTTGTTTTTTTTTTTTTAATGGTCTTCACTGCTGTCGTTTCTGACTCCTGGACAGGGACTGTGTTTACCTGGCAGGCAGCCAGACCCTGCACTGCCACCCTCAGTACTTTCTAGGTACTGTCTCAGGCATGCCACACCTCTGTACAGATGGCGTGCTGTGCCCTGCTAGAGGCAGCAGAGCCAATCCCAGAGAGGTGGGACTTTTTACCTGGGGTCATCAGGGCAGCCGAAGGCTCCCTGGAGGTATAGTCATGTCCATATGAGCAGGTGAGCATAGGATGGGGCGGGTATAGGCAGGATGTCGCTACCACCCTGTTCCTGGGATGTGGGCAGGGGTGTATCCAGCAAGGGTCTCCCAGCACCTCACTCATGACTTGTTACCCTTCTTGTAGGCACCTTCTTGAGTCTCCTCTCTTCAGCTCTGGTTTGTCTGTGAAGAGACTGGACGTCACTGTTGCCAGGCAGCCTGCCCTGGTTCTTCTGGGTGAGTGAGTGCCACCATCAGCTCTCCAGTTCTTATCTTGTTATTTTATCTTGTTATCATCTCTCCTTTCACCCCTGCGGGGTGAGGGCAGGGTACAGGACATGTCTCTTTACAGCTGTGTCATCCTGATTCTGGAGCAGTCTTGACAGGGACATTAGAGCAGGCCTATGTACCACAACCCACCCCTCTCTTACAAATAAATATTTAAGCCAGGCGATGGTGGCGTGCGCCTTTAATCCCAGCACTCGGGAGGCAGAGGCAGGCGGATCTCTGTGAGTTCGAGACCAGCCTGGTCTACAGAGCTAGTTCCAGGACAGGCTCCAAAGCCACAGAGAAACCCTGTCTCAAAAAAAAACCAAAAAAAAAAAAAAACCAAAAAAAAACAAATAAATATTTAAAAATCTGAGAAATATGTGATAGGCACACACACACACACACACATGGCTGGCGCTGCCATGATGTATGTGGTGACGTCACACTGCCAGGGCCAGCAGTAACGTGGCACCTGGTGCCCCCTCATGCTCTTCTAGAGGACCCCAACCTTCCTAGCCCTTTGAGAGGAAACGCACCTTGGGAAGCAAGAAGTACCCCAAACCTCCCCATGCACTCCTCCCAAATGGGGGGACCCAAGGTTCCTGGTCTCCAATGAAAAACCCTTGGTCAGTCCTGGAGATCGGCTGGACTGTGAGACGGACAGGTCTGTGACCAGGTGAGTCTGTCCTTTCTGAGTCCTGGCCCCTCTCCTGCAAATGGGCCGAGTGTGCCCCTCACTTACAGGCTTGCTAGGGGTCAGAGTTTCTGATGGCTGTGAATTGCTTCTTACAGGGCCTGCCTCTGTCCATGACCAGCTCCAGGAATTGTCTAAGCAGGACAGAACCTGGGAGCCGTGGTGGCTGAGGTGTGAGTTACTATGCCCCTCATTGTCCTCAGGTGAGTCACGGCTGTTCTCTGATCACGGTTCCTCCACTGTAAAATGAGCGCTCAGGCACGGAAGGCATATGGTGAGCAATAGGAGAGAAGCTGCCTGTGAAGTCTGCTTGGGGCGGATGCCCATCAAAGTGAACCCCTCCCTCCCAGGGCCTCTGAACCCACCAGCCCTTGTTAGGCCCAGATGGGAAGCCAGGATGGCTGAAATGAGTCACAGTTACAGCTGGGCCCTTTTATGTCCAGAAACAGATTAGCCTGCAGCCCTTCAGGTTAGCTTCTGGGATTCCTGGGGTTCGGGTTAGGGTATGGGGAGAAACAGACTCCTGCTGCTTGGCATGAGGCTGAAGCTATGGCTGTGATCTGCTTATAGGGTGCTTGGCTCTCGATCATTCATTTCCAGTCGATCTGTCAGTCAATCAACAAATGCCCAGCTGACACCTCAGGTGCTGGTGAATTAGCAAAGTGAATGGATCTGGCTCCCTGGCCAGGGGCTTGCTGCCTGGGAGGGGCACATGGAAGGAACATGCCACACGGAGGGACAGTGGGGACCAGAGTGTCGGGGTCCAGCTTTGACGGTTCACATGTTCAGGGTAGGGGC
>NC_022017.1:14948837-14953091 GCF_000317375.1 Microtus ochrogaster
AGGGCAGGGCAGGGCAGTAGGGACAGGCAGGGCAGCTCCCCGTGAGACCTGCACGCAACTGCCTGTTGGGGTCAAGGGCTGGAAGGGAGTGAAGGCAGGCAAGGGGTTCCTGTGCCAAGAGTCAGCCAAAGGCAATGGAGGGCAGAGCAGGGCCTCGTGAGAAGAAACAGCGCAGACATCATTGCTTTGAAAATCCAGCGTGCCCAAGCCTGACACCTGAGTGCAGTTCCAGGAACCCACAGCAGGAAGAGAGAACCAACTCCATAAATTTGTTCTCTAACCTACACGCATGCCATGCACGCACGCACACACGCCATGGCATGCATGCACCGGTACATACGAACTCGCCCCACTTTCCTGTCTGGGCGCCCTCATGACCCGAGGCTGACTGAGAACTGTGCTTTCCTATGCAGAGGGCGGCTCGCAGTCATCCTGCCCGGACAGAGATCTGAAATCACAGCTTTACCACTGAGCGTGAGCCACGTCAGCATTGTAAACTCGAAGCACCCCAAGTTCAGTCATCACAATTAGGGACCATTTGGCTTTGTGCCTAATGTGCCTTTGTGCAGTTGTTGGCACCAACGTTAGTGGAGCCCCAGGAATCCCTGAAGAGTGATTCATGGGCATCTGCCCAGATGGAAGGGCGGGTCTGGAGTTTCAGAGGCCGCTTGGCTTTAAAGCTGACCTGGGGCTGACTCGTGAGCCACAGCCCCTACTGGTGTGATGAGCCACAGCTACCTCAGTCACAACAACTCATGTTTGCCTTGTGTTTTATGAGGCACCAGGCACTCTCCTCAGCAGGTCCTGCCTGTCATTAGCTGTCTTCACCTTCACAACACTTAGCAAGGTGGCCACTAGCGTACAGTTGAGGAAACAGGCTCGGAGAAGTTGTATAGAACCTGCCCAGGGTTGCAGAGCTAGGAACAAGATGGAGGGCTACTTGTTTCTCAGACCTCCCACAGCATCTGTGCTGGGTGAGGGGAGCAATTGAAGGGTAGTCAGTATGCCCAGGAGGAGTGGAACCTGCTTCCTGAGGGAATATTGCTATTGAACTTGGGGGTCACAGCCTCTGCCCTAGGCCGGGTTCAGACCCCCATCTTCAATAAGACAATTAAAAGAGCCAAATGAATAGTGGAAAACAGAACAAGATTTGTTTAATGTGGCCTAGACGGGAAGAGGCGCAGACCCATTTTTTGGGTACTGAAGTGAGATAAGTTGACAGAGAGGGCCAAGGATTTGCATCTTTAGGCAGTCCTGGGGTGGCCCCTCCACACTGACACATAGCTGCCTGACCTCCCTTCTGTCAGCGGCTCTGGCAAGACGTTAGAGTTGAAATCCCCCTGGCTGTTCCTTCCTCCTCCTAGCATGCGATTCCTGGGGAAGTCCCCATTTCTCTGGGGTCTGTGGTTTCTTTCAACAGTCTGAGAGTCAGATTAGGAGACACAAGTGTCTCTTTAGAACATCTTCATTTCGTGAGTTTGAGGCCAGCCTGGTCTACAGAGCTAGTTCCAGGACAGCTAAGGGTGTTACACAGAGAAACTGTCTTGAAAAAACAAAAAACAAAAACAAAACACCAGGCTTCATTTCTGCCAAGTGCAACATTCTTCCTTCCCTGCAGGTCCCCAGAGCCAAGAGTGGGGTCATGGAGTCTCCTTGGTAGGACTCGAGTGCTCCCGTGAAACATGGAGAGGGACAGGCCAGCCTCTGGTAATAGGAAGTGTCACTACAAGGAGCGGGTGGGGCTTGGCAAGAACCTCCGGGAATCAATGAGAGTGTGGGGAACCAGGGACATTGAGGGACAGGCAGGATCAGAGTAGTACTACTAAGTCATCAACCTTCCTTCCCCACCTCACAGGCCGTGGGAAGTTCAGCATCCTCTGTGGCCTTTTGGTCCCAGCACTGCTGGCCACCTGTTCCCCACTGCAGGGCGCCCATGTGTCCCACTTCCCTGTGCCCTTGACCGCCCCTGGGATCTACTGTACCTGGCACCTCTCTCGGCCCGCCTCCTTGGCTAGGCTCTTAAGTAGCTTATCAGTGCACCAGGCTCCGTCCGAGCCGGGAAGTTTTTGCACCCCAGAAGCTCCCCAAGTCCTAGAGCCCCTTCAGGACACGGGCCCCACTCTCCCTACTGCAGTCTGCTGCCCCTCCCCTCTGCAGACTGAGCTCCAAGCTGTAGCAGCAGCGCATTCCTGGAATGAGAATCTCTCTAGACTCAAACACCAGGCTCAGAGACAGACCCATTTCCAAGCCCTGGCCTGGCTAATGCCTGCTCAGCTCCAGCACCTCTTCCTCCAGGAAGGCTCCCCTGATCTCCCCGTCTGGGTCTGTGCTGATTGTGGCTTCTTGGAAGAGCTGCCTGCCTCCAACTTCCCAACCTCCTCCATAGGCCAAGGCAGCCCCAGGATGGGGGGCTGGTTCCTCGGGCCTCATCCAGAAGCTGCACCCAGGTCGGGGAGGAGCTACTAAGGCACAGATTAGATGGAAGATCCATTCCGTGTCGATCTTGGGATGGAGATTCCCCAGCTGAGTTTCTGAGAACAGGCTGGATGTTGAGAAGCCAAAGACAAGTGGCCAAGATCAGCACAAACACAGAGGAGCTGAGGGCAGACGTCAAAGAGGACCCTACAGAGGATCCCATCTCAGGAACAGGAGGCTGGGAAGAGAGCTGGCCTGAAGAGCCACCTCTGCTGACCAGGCCCTGCTACTACCCTTGCGCCTGGGCTGGCCCTGATTTGTTTTTGACCAACAAGAAGTGACGTCATAGCATTCCCAAACGCTGCTCATATGCAGCATGGATTCCACAGCCCTTTCTAAAGGAGTCAGCCATCCGCTGTCCCGAGACCACTGTGCATCCAGGAAGTAGAGGGAGAGCCACAGCGAAGCAGGCATCCCGCTAAGGTGGAGCACCTAGAAGGGAGAGGCTATGACGGACACCCACGGGGAACCTCGTGGCTTGCACTCTGACTACCTGATGTAGCTGAGGAAGGACACAAGAGACTGGCCCAGGCCTCCCGTAAGTCCCGGAGAGTGATCAGAATGTTGCCATTCTCAGCTGTCAAGTTACAAAGGCACAGATACCTGAAGGTTAGTAGTTTAACACCCACACCCTCCTGGGATGAGCATTATTGCCCCATTTAACAGGTGAAGAAACTAAGCCCAGAAGCCGAGATGACTTCAGGAGGCAGTAGTGAAGTATGAGTCAGTGAGGCTGGTCCAGGTTGTTTCTAGAACAATGGCTTGATGCCTGAGGTCATAACCAGACTGAACAGCCAGACGTCTGTGCTTCAGGCCAAATGTCCAGTGACGGAGAGGGCTGAGCTCTTCTCCCACGTGGCCTGGCTAACCTGATACCTGCTGGAAACCTAGTTTGTTCCTTTAAAAGACAGTTTACTGGCTGGGCGGTGGTGGCACACGCCTTTAATCCCAGCACTCAAGAGGCAGAGGCAGGCGGATCTCTGTGAGTTTGAGGCCAGCCTGGTCTACAAGAGCTAGTTCTGGGACGGGCACCAAAGCTACAGAGAAACCCTGTTTCAAAAAACCAAAAAAAAAAAAAAAAAAAAGCCAGTTTACTGGGCTGGAGACATTGCTCAGAGCATCCGCATGGCAGCAAACCACTGTCTGTTACTCCAGTTCCAGGGGATCCGATTCCCTCTTTTTTTTTTTTTAATTTGCAACCCCTGTCGAGGGTTGTTTGACGAACTCCACCCAGAAGGTTGTGACCCACAGGTTGAGAATCATCGCTCTATGAGGGTCCCTGGGGGCTGTGTCCTTTCCAAAACACACCAGGGATGTTCAAAGAGCAATTCTTCCTGCTGACGGCTCTGCTTGGAATACCCTTCTTGAATTTTCCATTTGGGAAAACTGATCCTGAAGCTGTTCTTGAACCAGCATTAGGTCAAGCCAGTGTCTCCTGTGGGATCCCAGGCTCCTGGGACTCAACCCAATGTGGTTTCCGGATCTTGGTGACCGTGGGTACAGACTACCATGAGGGTCACATTCACTGTTCCCACTCCACCTCTGTCCAGAGCTGGGGAACCTCTGGATAGAACCCCCAGCCCAGTGTAGGGAATGATAGAAAACACCCATTTTCTGGAGCAGCAAACTGAGCCTCGGAAGAGGATGTTACGGTGTGTGGGTCAGCACAGTCTCGGCACCTGCCCTCTTTTTGCAACTCCACAGACTCTCAAATAATGAGTTGATAGGTAAGCCTGAAATGAGCCGTTGGTGATCCACCAGCGAGCCTGAAATGAGCCG
>NC_022017.1:14953261-14959934 GCF_000317375.1 Microtus ochrogaster
TGGTGATCCACCAGCGAGCCTGAAATGAGCCGCTGGTGATCCACCAGCGAGCCAGGCTAGAGAGCAACTTCTGTTGTTGTCAGGGTAGAGACTGGTCCCCCTACCACTGCTGGCTTAGTGCCCCTCAAACCACTCAAATGTCCAAGGCCCAGGGGATGAACTGGACTCAGCTCCATCCTCAGAAACCCACAGACCCCTGCTTCAGGTAAGGTGGAATACAGAAGCCATTCAGAACCTGGTTGTTACTTCCTACCCTGCCCAGCCATCCACAAAGCCAGAGTTGCTGGAAGGTTTTATTAAGTTAGGGTGACTCATGGAACAGGAGAGATACGTCTTCATGGGTAGCGCTAGTAGGCCACACCCAGCGCCCCTCAGAGGAGTGGAGCTGTGGAGACAGCTATGGGCTCCTCTCTCTGTCCACTCGTTCCCCAGTCCAGAGGCCATGGTGTGGACCTGGCCAGGGCAGAAGTAGTTAGCAGAGGTAGGGCAGGAAGAGTGGGCTGCTCCTGGTCTCTTCCCTCTGGGCAACTCACCCTGGCCCTGCTTGGGCCTTTGCAAGATGCCCAGGGTAGGAAGGAGGCCCAAGCAGGGGACTGGAAGGGACAGGAGCCAGTGCTAGAGGCACACACCACCAAGAGATATGCCTTTTAAAAAAGTTTAAAGTGTTTTAGAAAAAAAAAAAAGGCAAAGTTCTATATAAAAATCTCTTCACATATAAAATCCTGAAGAAGGTGCAAGGTAAGACCCAGTGCGAGGGACGAGCTCAGATCCGCAGTGTGTGTGTGTACATGTGTGTGTGTGCGCGCACGTGTGTGTGTACGTGTGTGTATGTGCACGTGTGTGTGGCAGGTGTGAGTGTGTATGTGTGTATGTACACGTGTGTGCATGTGTATGTGTGTGTGCACGTGTGTGTGCATGCACGTGTGTGTGCATGTGTGTGTGTGTGGCAGGTGTGTGCACATGTGACTCAGGGTGGGGAGAAAGCTTGGCTTCTGACTTCTGTAGAGGAGGAGGGTGGCTGGTCCCCTGGGGCCGGAAGGTTCTCAGCTGAGCTGAACCACAGGGACCTGGAAGGCAAGAGCGATTCCTGAGCACTGGGAAGGCGGGCCTCAGACTCTGGCCTGACAGCGTGGGCCAAACCAAAGTACAGGCAAAACTGCCCATGGTTGCTGGCCCTGAAGCTGCTCTGCACATGGCTTGGGGTGGCCTTACTGATGAGCCTTAGGAAGTCTAGTCTGGTCAGGATGAAGAGGCAGACAGGCCATGTCATGTCACATCATATTACACATCATATATAATATCATATCTTATATCTATCACATGGCAGCATTTCAAGCCCCCTAGAGGAGGGCATCTCTAGGGCTCTATGGTCAGCGCTGGCTGTAGTGCGGAGCTCGGAATGCACCCAGGGTCCCCACTAGCCCATTGAAAGGCAGACTGAGGGCGGTGAACATGACAGTGGCTAAGATGCAGGGCTGTGGGGTCCTGACCCAGCCATGTGTCATCACCTGGGGACGAACATGCACAGGCTGACATAGCACACTCTGAACTGTCGTAGGGCCACAACAACCCTTTGGAGCCAGTACCACAATGTGCCACTTTCAGCATTTCCTTTCCCTGGCCCGTTAAGCTGCATGTAAGTGACCACACATTTAACTGCAGGTCCCTACTCACCTCTACTCAGCCAAGCTGTTTCTCACAGCCTCCTTCTCCTGCAGGGCAGCCATGGCCAGGCGCAGGTGCTCCTTCAGCTGCTCGATCTCGCGCTCCGAGCGTGTCTTGATGTGGTTCAGCTCCACATACACATCCTGGTACTTCCCTGTGAAGCGCTTGTCCTAGGGCCACCAAGCAAGCACTGAGGGTTGGAGCTGCAGGTCCTGAGCTCTGCTACACACCCACCTTGCCCCCTGCTGGTAGCACAGAAGGCCAGGTTCCCCCAGTGATGGGGACTTCATTGTCCTTCCTTGTCCCATTAGAGGAGTAGCAGTTAGGGCCCTGAGAGGTGTAGCCTTTGCCCACGGTCACAATGAGTGGCAGGATGAGCCCTAGGAGGGCGTGGCCAGGGGCTTTGGTCTTTCAATGACTTTTCTCTGCCGAGTCTCCAAGCACAGCCAGGGTACTGCTGGCTCATACATACATCCATGACTCGATGAGGGCAGGAATGAGCCAATGGCTATACAGAACTGGATGGGCATCCCAATCTAGCAACACTTGGAGTGAACCCACAGGCAGGCTGGGGTAGTGACCTGTTCTGTTCTGCTTATTCCTGGCACCCAGCAGGTGTTCAATAATAATAAAGTCAAACAACCCTGAATGCCCAAAAGCGTGTGACCTTGGGTGAGTCACACCCTTCTCCCTTCTCCTGCTAGTCTGTAATGGGATGGTGAGACCTATGTGGCAGGCCCAAGGGGAGGATAAGGCCCAGAGTGGATGGTGCGGGCAGGCACCTGGAGGACCCCCAGCCCTCACTCCCGCCGCTGCCTACCTTGTGCATCACCTGGAGCTCATCCCGGAGGCACTGCACCTCCTTTTTCAGGTACTGGAGTTCATTCTCCTTGACTCGCAGTAGCACCTAGGGACACATGTGCCAGGCTGAGCCAGGGACCTGGGCCAAGGCGACCAGATCCACACTGCCCTGCAGCCTGGCACCTCGGTGACTCAAGGTTCCCTGTGCAGCCTGCACCCTCACTGAGAGCCCCTGCATCCTACAGCCTACTGCCCCAGGAGGTCCTGTGCCTCTGCTGTCCTTTTCCTCACTCTTAACCCATGTATATTGTGAGTGGGACTCTCCCTGCAACTCAGCGGCAGCTGGACACAGTGCCGGGCTTGGGTGCTACGGTCGAGGGGGTGGACAGGAGACTGTGTTGTGGCCCAGCTACAACTGTAGCCATATGTCTACCGCAGGAGCACCCCCACTGAACTCTGAGGGGCCGTGCTATTGACATGTGGGGGTACATAAGCTCAGCGGGGCAGGAAAGCCTTAAACGTCAGACTGGTGATCTACTGCCTGGCTCCAGACCCAGCTTTCACACCAATAGCCGTGTGACCTTCAGGAAGGTCATTAATTCCTGTTCCTCCATCGATTTAATGCAGACAGTAACAGGGCTTGACTAATGAGCTTGACAGAAGGGAACACTCAAAGGGCTTAGACCTTCTAGGCACAGAGACAACCTCAGAGCATCGGCTCTCAACCTGTGGGTCACGACCCCTTTGAGGGTTGAATGACCCTGTCACAGGGGCAGCCTAAGACTGTCCTACATAGCAGATATTTTCATTACAATTCCTAACAGTAGCAAAATTATAGTTATGAAGTAGCAATGAAAATAATTTTATGGTTGGGGGTCCCCACAACATTAGGTACTGTTCTGGGTTTTGTTTCATTTTTTTTTTTTTTTAAGACATTGTTTCTCTGACTGCCCTGGAACTCGATTAACCACCAAGCCCAGCATGAGGAGCTGTGTTAAAGGGTTATAGCAGTAGGAAGGCTGGGAACCACTGCCTTACATGTTTGCTAAGAAATGAAACAAAAAGGGATCCTGGAATCCCTCACTTTTTCCTTTCAACTCCCCCTGAAAGCAGAATGCTGCCCTTGCCACCTTAGATTTTTTTTTTTAATTTTCTAATTTATTTTTGGTCTTTTGAGACAGAGTTTCTCTGTGTATCCCTGGCTGTCCTGAAATTATCTTTGTAGACCATGCTGGCCTTGAACTCACAGAGACCTGCCTGTCTCTGCTCCTGGAGTCCTGGGATTACAGGTGTGTGCCACTATGCCCAACATGTTAACTGTTTTATATTTAAGTCACTGGGACTCACAAAAGCAGGGTGAGCATGGTCACATAGCAGGTAGATGACAAGATCAGATCAGAGTCTAGAATTCTGACTTAGCCTGGAAGACCCAGGAATTTTGAGTGATACCTGCAGGTGACACCCAGCCTGCTAGGGAGCTTCCACACAGGTCCCAGAGCCAGGGTTGCCTGGCACAAGGCAAAAGAGGGGAGGGGAGGGGAGGGGAGGACGTCTACCTCCAGCTCACAGGAGCTCCTCGCATTGCTGCGCCCACAGCTGTTGCCCGTGCCCTGTGAGGCGATGAAGCTGCGCAGACGATCGATTTCCTCTGACAGGTGGGCGTGTAGTTCCTGAGAGAACAGAATGGTCAGGGGGGGGATACCAGCCCCTCACTGCCTACTCATAGCCTCCCAGGGCCCAGCCTACCTGGTTGTGGCGCAGCAGCTCCTGGCCCTCTTGCTGGCAGCGCCTCAGGGTGTGCTCTCGCTCCTCCGCCTGCTGTGTCAGGGCCCCGATCTCTAGGCACTTCTGGGAGTACCTCTCAGACAGCACCTGAAGCTCCTGCTTCAGTGCCTCCATGTCCAACCTAGCCAGCACAGGATGAGACAGAGATGGACCTTGCGGGCTCTCTTGACGCTGCTTGGCCTGGAGTCATGTCTCAGCATTGTTGGTTCTAGGTACCTTGTGGTTTTGAACTCAGCCCACTGTGGCTGTGGGCTAGTAACATTTCCTCCTTTCTCTGTGAGAGGGTGAGTTCAGGGACTACCTCTCACACCACCATAGCCCAGGCACCTGGACTGTGCTGAGGTAGGGAGGCACCCTAGCGGCCAAGGGCAACACTGCAACCCAGCTCTAGGAGACACATTAAAGGGGCACAGAGGCCAGGACCTGGGCACCAACAACCCATGCACCCTCTGCCCAGGGCCGTGAGCAAATCCCCAGTCACATTTATCAGGGCGAGTGGTGCTCCTGGCGCAGAGGCAGACCCACCCCAGACCCTGCTGCTGTCTTACTGGTGTTGCTTCCGAAGGCCATCTGGACCCTGCTGGAGACTCTGTGTTTTGCTCAGCTCCCGACTCAGCTCTTCTTGATATGCCTTCTTCATGGCTTCAATGGCTAGGAGCAGAACAGACAGGCAAAGGAAAGGTTGGAAGGGGATCCGTACAATTCCATTTGTACTGGTGCAGACAGGGCAGAAGCTGTGTCCTGAACCCAGTGGCTTTGTGTGAGTGGGTCAACCCTCTGGGTCCTGCTTGAACTAATCCTGTGGGAGGGGTTCCCCTGGGGTGACATGTCAGTATCTAACCACTGACACCTCCTACCAGCATTCTCTGGCTAGCCTTGCACAGTGCTTCGCACCATCCCCATAGCCTGGAGGCCATCCTTCAAGGCCTATCTGCCCTGCCTGGCCGGTGGTCACTACAAAGCTGTGTAACTCTGACTCAATCCTCTGCCTCAGGACCCTTTCTGGAAGGTGCTTAACCATGGTTTTTCCTTCTCCAGAGGTGAGTAGAGCAAGGCCAGCCAAGAAGAGTAAGGCCCAAGTGCTGGCTCCTGCTGGCTGCTTCTAACGGGGAGCTGCCGAGAACCCAGCATTTTCCCATACTGCACAGGGTGGGGTAAGGAGTACACAAGCCTCCAGCCTTAAGTTTATCCACAATTCCAAAATGCAACACCTGTGAACATTGGGAGGATCTCATTCCTCCTCAATGGCAGTCCCTGCTGCTCAGGACACAAGGCTGTTGGTGGTCTGCTATTCAACACAGCATCACTTGCAGCAAGTTCAAGTTCACTGTGGAAACTTTGGGGCTGGATCACTGGGCAATGCCTGCATCCTGGTGGGGAGGGGTGGCTACTCTAGGCTGCCTGCCCTAAAACATGAACATGGCCCAAGGCTGGCAGAAATGACCATGTAGACTTGACTGCCGGAAACACTTGGCCAGTATCGGCAGGATGCAAGCTCCAGGTCACATGACCTCACTCATGACTCTACAAAGTCAGAGGGGCTGCCCAGGATATGCCATGCACACACAGCAGGTGTGCAGTAGACAGAGGAGGGGATGGAATTTGTCCGTCTCGGGTGTTTCCTGTTTTTGGTTTGGGAGGAGTGAGGCTGTTTAGAGCCCAGCTTTGCAATCAGAGTCGCTACTCTAGGCTCAAAGCACTGCCCTGTCATTTCCAAGCTGGGCCATCTGGACAATCACTAACCTCTCTGAGGTCCAGCTTCCCTACTCCCTGGATACCATAAACACGCAGGGTGCTCCCGTGAGGAGTGTGTGGGCACAGAGAGGTACACACTGCCAGTACAGCAAAGGTCACGACCATTCTTTGAACATCCCAGGGTCTAACCCGAGTACCTAGGCAGGTGACAGTCTGCCAAAACTGACTGTAGCAGATCAGTGTCGATCCCCTACATGGAAGTAGTATGTGGCTTGAGGTACCCCTCAATGTCTCTAGAACTCAAGGAAGCAAAGTCCCAACCCATGGGAGGGGAGGTCTTTTACTGCCTCACTTTCCCCTGTTCAAGCTGGACCACAGATCACTCCTGGGGCTTCCAACCCCTACTGACTTCTTACCCCAAATCCTTCCTCAAGGGGCTTCCCAGCTCAATGTGGAAGCACAGGCCCTGCCCATGGTGCATCCTTGGTCCTCACCTGAGGCTGTAGCCGCCGTCTCCTCGGCTAGTAGCCATTCCTTCTCTTGCTGCAGCCGCTGTAGCTCTCTCTCATGGTGCCGCTGCAGCTGCTCCATCACCTGCTGGTGTGAGGACTCCATCTCTGCCAGGCTGCGCTCACAGGCTTCCTGTGGGCCAGAGGCCAGGGAGGTCAC
Source organism: Microtus ochrogaster (assembly GCF_000317375.1). Classification (NCBI taxonomy): domain Eukaryota; kingdom Metazoa; phylum Chordata; class Mammalia; order Rodentia; family Cricetidae; genus Microtus; species Microtus ochrogaster. The sequence continues at coordinate 14,959,877 of NC_022017.1, forward strand.
GAGGCTGTCCCCAGTACCTGGGCTAGAAGTCCTTCCAGGCTCCAAGCCTCAGTGCACG
>NC_022017.1:14960500-14963989 GCF_000317375.1 Microtus ochrogaster
CCATCCACTCCTCACCCACAGACTTCACTCACCCCCTTTCTGCTTCGAGTTTTGCAATGATTCCCCAGCTGCAAGACAAAGTCTGGTTTCCCTGGCTCCATCTCTGTCCAGCCCACAGCTAAGCAACCTCACAGCTATAAAACCAGTTCTTGGGAGGGTGAAACGGCTCTGTGGGCAAAGGCACTTGCTGGGTAAGTCTGAGAATGCAAGGAGAAGGAGAACTGACTCCATGAAGTTGTGTTCTGATTTCCACATGCCGTGGCATGCATGTGTCCACCCCCCTGCAATAATAACAACTTAGAAAAAGCAACGCTGTCTGCCTGCAGTGCTGCAGTGGGAACTGCTCTCCTTCCTGGATATCTCATATTCCCCACAGCCCATCTTTTTTTTTTTTTCCAAGACAGGGTTTCTCTGTAGCTTTGGAGCCTGTCCTGGAACTAGCTCTTGTAGACCAGGCTGGCCTTGAACAAACAGAGATACAGAGAGATCTGCCTGCTGGGACTAAAGGTGCGTGCCACCACCACCTGGCTCCCCACAGCCGATCTTAAACATCTTTACTAGTTCTGCCTCTGGGCAGCCTCTCCCCTGCCTCCCAAGATCCTGCTTCTCTGAGAACATAATAGCCTGGTGACAAGGAACACCTGACCTAGCTTAGGCCTGGGGTGCAGGCCAGGGTAAGTCACATGGCAGGGGCTGAGTAAGTGAGCTGGAACTGTTGATGCCATAAAAAATGGCTTTGTAGACAAGATGTAGGTAGACCCATGTGTGCTGCTGGAGTACCCACTGCGGCCGATGGGTATGGGCAGATTGCTGTTATCACCGTCCTTTTGAGAGGGGGTCTTGATACGCAGCCAGGCTGGCCTTGAACTCACAACATTCCTGCCTCAGCCCCCTAAGTGCTTAGGATTACAGGCCTCCTTGCGTTTTTTTGCAACTCTAGCCCTTGCCTGGGCAGGCCCACTCCTAGGGACATGCCACAGGAAGTTACCTGCATACAAAGACCAGGGGACAGCGGTGGGGTCTAAACCTGCAAAGGGCAATCGGCAGCTGCTGGAAGGCAGAGATGCCATGCAGACTGCTGTGGAATGAAAGCTGACTCTGGACAAAATTCACAGGTGCAGAACAGGCCACGGCCTGCCCTAGTCCAGGTATGCAAAAACAGAAAATGCTGGAAGGATATTATGGCAGGCTAAATAACAGCTCTCCAAGGATATCCATATATGACCTGGGACTGCCTTGGTCCATGAGGAAAGGAACTAAGGCCTCTAGCCAGCTGACCCTAGAAGCAGAAGACTGTCCTAGACAATCCGGTGGCCCGAGGAATAGACGACGGATGGGGGCAGGGAAGGCACAGAAGATAAGCATCTAGAGACCAGGAGAGGACACACGCTGTGAGTGAAAAGTTTTGAAATGAAGGAAGGGAACACAGGCAAGGCTGCAGAGCTCACGTCCCACCTGCAGCCTAGGAGAGGAGCACAATCCAGGCCCCCACCCCCACCCCCACCCCCACCCCACTTAGCCTGCGTTGGGCTTTAGCAAGAGAATTAGCAAGTCTGTGTCCCTGACCCAGCTGTCGGTGGGGTTTGTCGCCTTGGCCACAGGAAGCTGATCTAGACACGTACAATGGTGGACAGAGGTACACATGGGGCTGGGGGCAGCTTCAAGGTCCATTTCTTCTTACATTTTTTTTTAGGGGTGGGGTCCCAAATGCCACAGTATACTGGTGGTCAAAGATTCTTTCCTTCCTTCTATCGTGTGGGTGCCTGGGATGGAACTCAGGTCTTCAGTCTTGGAGGCAAGTATCTTTACCCAGAGTCATCTTGAAGGCCTTTGAGGGCTTATTTCTAACCTTTTAATTTAGATAAATTTTGCAGTGGAACCCGAACCCTTGAGCGTGCTAGCTCTACCACTGAGCTACAGTCCCAGACCTTCACTTGATTTTTTTTTTTTTTAAAAGACAAAGTCTTGGTCTAAGACTGTAGCCTCCAGTTAAGGCTGGCCTTGTGTTTACTATCTGGCCCCAGCTTCCCAAATGCTGGGATTCTGCACCACCAATGCCTGGCATCTGCATTACTTTAAAAAATGTAAATGTGGTTCTTGTATAATTTATTTTTAATTATTTTTTGTTTTGTTTTGTTGAGACAGGGTTTCTCTGTATATCTCTGGCTGTTCTGGAACTTAATAATCTGTAGACCAGGTTGGCCTTGAACTCATGGAGATGGAGATCCACTTGCCTCTACCTCCTGAGTGCTTGGGATTAAAAGCCTGCACCACCACCACCAGGCAAATTTTTGGTTTTCTGAATCAGGGTCTCACTATGTAGCTCTGGCTACCTTTAAACTCACTATGTAGACTAGGCTGTCTTTGAACTCATGGAGATCCGCCTGCTTCTGCCTCCTGAGTGCTCGGATTAAAGGTGCGCACCATCACGTTAGGCTATGTTTCATGTATAATTACAAAAATGCCTGGGAGGTGAAGAGATAGCTGGATGGGCAAGCTACTTTCTGTGCGTAAGAACCTGAGTTCAGAGCCTAGCACCCACATAAAAACACACTAGTAACCCCAGTGCTGGCTGAGAGACAGATCCCCAGCCACACAGCCAGCTCTAGCTTCAGTGAGAGACCCTGTCTGAAAAACATAAGTCAGGCATGGTGGCACACACTTTTAATCCCAGGAGAGAACCAGAAAGCAAGGGCTCCAGGCCTGCCTACAGTTCAAAGGTCACACCACACTTCTGAGCCCCAGTTTTCTTACTGAGATGCTTAGGCGCCACAGCCGCGCTTTGAAGTTTTCAGTTGAGTAAAGCAAGCTTGTTCTCAGGTGAAATCTGCAGCTGGCTTTCACTGCAAACAGCGCACACAGCTGCTCTGATCCCAGCGAGTGGACCCTCCCAGCGAGGACTCCCCAGTTCCACTCAGTGACCCCAGACTGTAGTATTGACTCAGCCTGCACGCCAGGCCCCACCCAGGGCAGGACCTGACAACACTGGGCTGGGCCACTTCCACCCTCCCTTAGCCCAGGTGCCCAGGAGAGCCTCCTCAACAGTTTCCCAAACCTTGGCTTCTTCAGCTGATCTCCCCACTCACAAACCAGTGGGTAGCCAGCCCCTGCTAGTGTGGTGGTCCAGCCTGGGACCCCAAGGGTGCCCTCCCAGGCCCTAGGCACCAGGGTCCCAGATCTTCCTACAGACCTCTGCCAGCACTGTCCTGGCCCTTTAGGCTTGGGCCTTGTCCTCTCCTTCCTCTCCTTATCCGCAGCGCCCCAAGACCGCCCGTGTGTCACTGCAGCACTCTTGGCCTCTGCAGGGCACCAGCTCTTCAGCTTGCCCTTGGGGCTCTACTGTAGTCACCAACTGGCCTTCTACCCTCACCACAGCTAATATCCCCACCCACTCACCACTAGAGCTCTGATCGGTTGTGACCCTCAGGGTACTTTCCAAGAACCTCCTCGCGTCTCACACACCACACACACACACACACACACACACAC
>NC_022017.1:14964314-14989300 GCF_000317375.1 Microtus ochrogaster
GGACCCCAGCGTTCTCTTCTCCTGGCAGCGGTATGTATGGTATAGACTACAGACAGCTGACTGCCAAATTATTCAGATTCTGTGACTCGGCAATTAAGCAAAAGTACTTTTAAAAAATTAAACACATATGCTTACAATGAATTACACACACACACACACACACACACACACACACACACACACAAAAAGGAGGTTGTGAAGGTTGGTGTTAATTATTAACCAGACGAATCTAGAGTCACCTAGGCAACAAGCCTCCAGACACACAGAGGAATTATTTACGGCTAGCCTCTGGCCGTGCCTGTGCAAAACTGCTTCGAATTCACCAGAGGTGGAGAGGCCACTGTAAAGGAGACCCGTCATAGGCTGGGGGCCCAGGCTGCACAAAACGTAGAACAGTGTCTGAGCACAAGCACTCATCTCTCCTGGCTGTGGAGGCGATGGGACGGCTACCTCAGACTCCTGCTGCCACGGCTTCCTGCTGACGGACCCTTTCTCCCTCAGGTTACTTTGGCCAGGATATTTTATCGCAGAAATAGAAAGCAACAAGACAGAAAATGCCATGGCTGGTACCCAACATGTGTTCACCCCCCTGCTACAATACGTTTATGTTGTGTGTGTACCCTGACCCTCACCTGGACAGCAGCGGAGTGCTCAGGGCCCTACTCAGGGGGAGGCGCAGTGTGGACACTGCTCAAGGCCACACACTGGGACTCAGTTTATTGTTTCTACACTGTCAGGAGCTAAGCCAGAAAATGCTAGGAATGCAGATTCGCCTCGCACGGGTGTCACATCTAGAATTACATTTATACAGGTGGAAAAGGTGAACTCTTCTGACTAGAATATTCTCAGTCTCCACATAAAGCAGTCATGCAGTTCAGCAAAGAATATGCTTACAACACTGATCTTGAGAAGTTCTGACGTCTTTTCATCTTACTCATTAGCATAAAACATCAATCAAGACACAGAGAACCACCCGAGTTTGTTAATCAACTGTGGCCACAAGGATAAGGAGAAATCATTAAAGCAGCCTGAGAAATAGCCATCTCTATATGGAATTCACAATAACAATGATTGTACATTTTATTTGCACATTACATACATTATACACTAAACAACCTTTTATAATTTATAATAAATATGCACACACACAATTTATTTCTGGTGAACTAGCTGTCCAGTTGTGAGAACCAAAATCATTCCCAGACAGAGACAAATGTCCCCAGGGGACAAAGTTGCCCTAGAGGGAGAAAGTCACCCTCCCTTGTTGAGAACTGCTGTCCCAAGCAAACTCCCGAGGACACAAAAGAGGCTCCCAAGTCCCACAGACCTCCTCGTAGGCAGGGAAAGCTCCTCCCTGCACGTAGAGAGTGACACCCAGGGCCACTGGCTCCCCGCTGAGATCCAAGTGCAGAGTGTTGCACGGGAACTCACACACAGGCTCTGCAGTCAGCCGGACCCATGCTCAAATCCCACCTCTGACACCTGCAGGCTGGGGGACCTCGGGCAGGTCACATACCCTCTCAGAGCTCAGTGGCCTTGTCTGTAAAATGGGCACAGTGATCATGCCCACCAGCTGTGGGGAGATTAAATGACACGCTGTGTAGCAAATGGCTGGCACAATTCTCACACACAGAGAGGGTTCCCCAAACACAGCTGCTCTCTAACAACACAGCAGCCAGAAACCTGCCCCCACCCCACAGAGTACCTCCTCAGCTTACCTGTGAGATGTAGCCTGGAGGGACATGGCTGTCGTCCTGGGGTCTGGGGGCACTCTGAGGCGCTTCTCCTCGGAGACGCCATGCCTCCAGCTGGGCACGGAGAGACTGGACCTGAACACAGGAAGACTAGGTCAACAGGCATCCTGAAATGGGGAAGGGTGCTGGTGGGAGGCAGGGAGCCCAGTTTCCCCGGCGTGCTTAGTAACAGCTCTGGTTTGCAGAAGGGGCAACAGCCCCAGCAAGCGGTGCAGACAAAGGGACTTTGTGGCTGGGTCCAGGATGGCTAGGTCAATGACCCAGGTGAGCTTTGACCCAGACAAGGCTGGGAACAGCACACAATCATGGATGTAGCTATCACCCATGACTGTAATGGGGGGACATCCCTGCGCCTCACTTTCCATGTGTGAGAAAGGAGTGGGGCCTAGAGGGACAGATGTCACGGAGGGCAAAGAGGCACCTTGCAAAGCAAAGGGCCTGTTCTTTGCCTCTCCTCCGGTGTCTTCCCTGTAGTTAAGGACAGAACAAAGACAAAGCCATACAAAACAAAGTCAGCTCTAAGGGCTGGGGGAAATAGTCGCCTGTGAGGTGCCTAAGATGTCAGTTGGCAGGTCAGATATGGGGTGAGATCCTAGACACTGTAGGGCTGCAAGGCCAGTATCAGGTCATGCACACTGGTACCAGAGGAGTCCTGATGGGGAGGGAGGCCTACCTCCTTTTCCAGGGCTTCATGGCTGTCACTTGGGGACCCCCGTCGCTCGCTGTGTCCTTGGTTGAGCAGGGCAGTGAGTGGCACTCTCTTGTTCTCCCTCAGGGGCAGCTTTTCCAATTCCTGCCACTTCTTTTCAATCTCTTCACTGAGGCGGCTCTGCTGGTCATCAGTCAGGGGGGCTCCCAGGCCCCTCCGAGGCCCATCGCCACTGGGCGTCTCTGGGGTCCTGCTGTCAGTGGACTCAAACCACTTGCGTCTTTCCTCAGAACGTTGAGCCAGGTCCCGCTCCAGATCCTCATGTTTGGTTGGGCGCTCAGGAGTAGAGCGGGACAGAGTGCGCACACGCTGTGGGGAGCTTGGCGTTAATGGAGAGAGCTCCACGTAGTCCAGCGACTGTCGTGGTCCCTCCACTTTGCGAGGGCCACCGCGGCCGATAACTTCAGAGCCTGTCCGCTGCTCGCCTATCTTCAGGGAGCCCTTCTGGGTGCCATAGCCACGCAGCGTGTTTTCCTTATTGCAATCTGAGAGCCTAGGACATCAGTGGAGCTGCATCAGGGGGCAATCTTTGCCCACTCCAGCTCATAGAGCACTTTGAGAGGGGTCCAGGCCAGGGACTGGGCAGGGACTCCAGGGAGCAGGCAGTTCTGGCTAGAGGTGGAGACCTTCCGCCTCATCAGACCCTGGGAGGACCCTAGCAAGAGCATCTCATAGTCTCATCGACCGTATCTGGGACACAGGGCAGCAAGGCCTCACATGGCACGGGTGTGGGGGCTCAGTGTGCAAAGTAAACGGGAGAGTCTTTACAAGTGCCAACGCCTGTGTTATTACAGGCATAAAACAGTAACATGGCTGCAACGTCTGTGTTATTACAGGCATAAAACAGTAACACAGCTTCATGAGGAGCTGAGGACATGGCTCTGCAGTTAAGAGGTTTGGTTCCTGGAGTTCACATGGTGGTTCACAACCCAGGGGTTGTGACACCTGCTTCTGACCTCCAAGGGCCCTGCACGACATGATGCATATACAGGCAACACATACACACACACAAAATGCATAAGGCTAGGCCCTGGGTTTCGGGTCAGGCTCAGGGTAGGCGATGTTGATGAGGGGAGACACTGACACCTGAGTGACACCGGGTGACAGCTGCAGCTCAGTCCAGCAGTGTTCATTGCCATTCAGCTCCAAACTATACTTCCCAGCATCCTCTGCAACACTGTAATCATGTGACCACATTCTGGCGTGGGGTAGAAGCGACTCCCTCTAAAGGGCCTCCTCAGCACTTCAGCTGTGCCCTCTGACCTGACGACCAAGCAGTAAGCTAAGGGCTGCTGAGCTGTGCACTGGGTCTGTACTAAACATCTGAGCCAGTCCTGCAGAGCACTCCAGCCTGCACACTAAACAGTCCAACAGCACGCTTCTGCAGAATTCACCAAGGCCCCGGGTGCGTATACGGGTGCAGACCCGATACCTAACGTGCCGGGTGAGGAAGCTGAAGTGCAGATGGGAAAGCCTCTGCCTACGGCTGAACAACCACGGTGCACCCAGGCTTGGGGACTCAAGCGGCCTACCTTACTTCTGTCCTGCAGCCACCTCAGCTCCTCACAACACTGTAACAGACAGACCCCTGCTCTCTACCACAGCAGCCAGAGGGGGCCATGTGCAGAAGCCACAGTACCTAGCACACAGAAGAGCCCACTTTGCCTCCTGAGCCTCCTCTCTAAATCACCAAGACCTTCTCCAGCTTTTAGAATGTAAGGGGACCTATGAGACAGGGGGTCATGCCTAGGTTCTCAATGGATTCCGGATGGCCAAGAGCATGTGCTGCTCTTTCACAGTTGGTTGTGGAGGAACTGAGCCCCAGAAGGTACAGCCACAGGGCCCTCAGGTGAGTATGCAAAGCCCCACACAGGAACACAGCATCATCCCTCCCCCAGGGCCCAGCCCAACACATACTTGGTGACATCTGGGGCTGAAGTTGGACGCACAGTCTTCCTGAGAGCCTCAATCCAGTTCCTCCGGATGCCCGAGGTCATGGCCGACAAGGTATAAATGGCGTCTTTGGTCTGCAAGGGCATACTACATGTAGTTTGCCACATGGCCAGCCCCGTGTCCCCTCCCTTTGTGGAGGTGGTCCTTCCTTCCCAGGAGGGTGTATGAGGTCAGGTAGGTAGAAGGTACAAAACCCTCTGCTAGCCTTGATCCAAGTCTCCCTAAATATGCTAAGTACGGGTATCAGCACTGCTGACCGGCAGAGGAAGGTCTGATGGTAAATGAGTGAGTGAGTCAGACTGACACCTGCCCAGGCCTGGGTTACACACTCTACCTCCCGGACCTGCATGCGGCCTTACATGGATCTGGAAGCCATAGTTGCGCTGTACCGCGTACTCTGTGACGTCTGTGCAGGAGCGCAGGTCGATCTCACCATCCAGTTCATCCGCCTAAAGCAAGAGGATCCACCGTGGTCTACATGGGCCCTGTGGCGCCCCACTCCACAGACCCTAACCATGAGGACCCACCCACCCAGGCACCTCACCTCCTCGGCGGTGGAGTCCCTGTAATATTTGAGGCTTGAATCCGTCAGCACAAACCAATGCTTTTTCCACTGTGAAGGAGGAGATGGTGAGGGAAAGGCAGGGGCAAGGAAGACTGTGTGCACTTGTCCCATCCCTTACTCCCATCCTTATAGCTGAGGGGTGTGACGGGAGTCACAGCTTAGAAAGGCAGATCTGAACAAGCAGACAGTGGCTGTGAACCGGCCCGTCTTGGTAACTATGTCTTCTGTGGTCCCAGTGGACAGCCTTTCTTTGGCCTGCTCACCCCCATGTTACTGTTTTTTGAGACAGGGTCCCATGTAGCTCAGGCTGGCTTTCAGTCTGTGATGTAGCCAGCATGACTAGGATGTGTATGGATACATGTACCACAGTGTGTGTGCATCAGAAGACAACCGTGGAGAGGCTTCCCTTTCCTTTACCGCTACCCGTCCTGGATTCTAGGAATCAACTCAGGTCACTAGGCTTGCCGTGGCAAGTGCTTTACCAGCTAAACTGTCTTGTTGGCCCGACCCTGAACTTTTCATCATCCAGCCTTCACCTCCCGAGTCCTAGAATTACAGGCATGCACCGTCATGCCTAGACTGTGTGAGGCTGGGGATTGAATCCAACGGTCATGCCTGGCAGGCAACCATTCTGTCAACTGAAGGATTCTCAGGAAACTCCAGACCCCTCAGAAGACATCAAAGCTCAGCATGTGCCTTCCTCCAGCCAGACGAGGGAAGGGGCAGGGCTCTGAGAGGTTAAATGCTTAGCAAGTCAGTGACTAAGTTGGGCCAGACCTCTGCCAGTCTTTTTCCACATGCCCACTGGATTGACACAGGGTCAAGAACAAAGATCTCTCAGACAGGACTAGAAAGAGGCCTGGGGCAGGCAACTAAGTTCTGCTTCCCCATCTGTGCTGTGGGCCGATTATGCACAGTTTCCACTGTGAGAGGGCATTGGTGAACCCTAACGTTTGTGAGCTGCAGTTTGAGTGTCCCTGCTCTGCCTCTTAGGAGGCCAAGGTTAGGCCACCAAGCCAGGTGGGCAAGGGACAGGCAGACAAACCTGGCATTCCACGTGCCAACCTCAGCCTCCCTCTGGGCTCTTGCCACTTTATTGGAATGTCAGTTGGGATCAGCCCACTGCCAGGATGGGTGTTTCCCTGTCCAGCCCCCCTGGGGCTCCCCTGACACCCCATCCCTGTTGGTGCTGTTTCTTGCTTTTGTTCCCTAAAGACATGATACGGTTTCTAGCATTTGAGGGTGAGTCTTTCTACTTCTTTCTATGTGCTCTCTCCGGAGAAATAGGGTTTAGCACAAAAAACCCAGAGTATGAGTGTTGCCTTGCTATGTGCCCATCAGTCAGTGTTCCACTTCCCCAGTCTTTAGTGTTCTGATGTACAGTGGGGATGATAAGAAGTCCCCAGGCTTTGAGTCAGGTTGGAGGCATCCATCCCTCATGTGTCTCTCATGGCATGTGGTACTTGATCTTGGGAACAGTTCAAAGAGGTCAGCCTCTTAGAACAATCTTGCCCCTGGAATGGACTCAGGTAACACTTGGGACCGCAACTGTCTCTGCAAAGTGGGTGGGTTCTGTGGAAAATGGCGTCTCGGCCCTCTAGGCCTACTCTGTCACTGTTTGCAATAGAAGCTGGATGGAGCTCTGAGGACCTAAGGTTCCAGGGTCTAGACTTGGGCTGCCCAAGACATCACTTTGCCAGAAAGAGGTCTCACTCTTGGGGGCCTGATTCCCATCTGTGCTCAGATGTGGCCAGGCTGGCCACACTCCCAAAGCCCTTCCAGTTTGAACATTCCAAAATCCTATGAACGAGCATGAGTAACAGCCAGTTCTGGGTGGGGCCCTTAATCCCTCTGCCCTCCAGGGACCTTGGGTAGGGAGGCCAGGAAGGGGTCACTGGCAGGGTGCCAGGGCTTGTGTGAGCCTGGAGAGCAGCCACTAAGGGACGTTGAGCAGGCAGCAGGGACAGAAGGCTGCTGGCTGCGGGGAATAAAGCGCGTGGGCAGGAAACACAATGCGATTCCCCTTGGCTAGGAGCCCTGCCCGGCATGCGGGCCGCACGCAGATCTGAGCCACAGGCACATGCAGGCGGAGTAGGCAGGTGGCCAGCTTAGCTCCCAGCCTCCAGCCTGCCTGGCAGCTGACAGAGCAGAGCAAGTGACCAGTGCTGCTCCAGACACTTCCAAGGACAGATACATTAGACTAGATAGATGGAGGGTGATAAGTTGAGCTCCCAGCAGGCAGTAGAGGCTTCTGGCCCCTCACACAGCAACCTCTGTGACTCTGTTCTCCACTTTGTCCGTCATTTGCACATCATAGACCTCATGACTGAGGCTGTGATTTCACCAACAGAGCCCCAGATTTGAGAGTGCCCCACTCCATACCCCAGTGTCTGGTAATCTGTACAACTCAGGCTTCTGTGACGCCTCCGCCCAAGACCCTTGGATTCCTAGCTGATGTTGTCACAAGAAAGGAGAGCCAAGATGCTCCTGGTGAGAACTGGGGCTAGCACCCAGAGTGTGCATGGCAGGGAGGCTCCACCCTGTGACTTGTGTGTTAAAACTGATGAGGAAGCTCATAGCTGGCCTCCCTTTCCCTGGACCAGAAGTTCGACGCCTTTAGGGTTTTCACCTGGCCCTCATCTCAGACTCCCCCCCATGCTTACTCCAAGAGCCTCTCCATAGAAGCCCTGCATCAGCCCAGCCAACCTCTCCCCTCCAGCCCAGCCTCCTACCTCTCCAGGCTCATCCAAGATCGACATCCATCCCTTCTTGAAGTTGAGCAGGTCGGGCTGCAGAGAGATGGAACGGCAAACGGTCAGACTCGGGAGGAAAGCCAAGCAGGCTGCTAAGAGGGACCATGACAGTCATCTTGCCCTGGTCCTGTGACACTGGTCCTGGGAGACCAGTGAAGAGGGCAAGGGACTCAGGGAACTTTCCCCCAAACCAAGCAGAACCAAGCAGGCTCCCAGCCACAGAGACAGCCTTGGCTCTTTTCCTCAGCATTCTCTGAGAGCCAAGAGGTTGGGCTGAGTGGCTAAGACACACACCCCAGATGTCCAAGCTCCCTGGCCCCACCCAAGATGGAGAGAGAGGAGACAGAAGAAGTTCGCCTATGAAGAGAGCTCTAGGGAGTCCAGAGTGTAACCTTGAGAAACAGCCTAGCAGAAGTCCATGTCTTCTTCAACAGGATACAGGTGGACCATGCAGAACACAACCCAAAGCTCTACCCAAGCCTCTGTTCATCCTCCCACCAAGCCTGCGAACCTAAGGGTCGAGCCAGGCCCAGGCTGAGGACCAGATGGCCTCTTTCCCCTAGGTCTCCTTGGACAGGCCACGGCACCTCAATCCTGGCAAGCCTTACCTGGCAGGTCCTACCCAGGGAGGCAGAGCCCTGGAGTTGGGGGCTCCCAGCTGCAGCATGTCCCAGAGGGAGGCTGTGAGCTAGCTCTCTCTGCTCAGGCCTACATGAAGCTGCTCTTCCTGAACTGCCCATCTGGAGGGCATCATCCCCCAGACCCTCCCTGACCACTGGGGCCCTCACCGATCTAGGTCCCCTTCCTTCAGTAGCCTCAGCTCCTGCCCACTGGCAGGGAAGAGAACTGGGCTGGCCAAACAGGCTGGCAGGGAGGAGGTGGCCACCTGTTGCCATGGCTCTGAGCCCACCTATCAGAGTCTGCAGCAAGTGAGCCTCACCGGGCCAAGGTGTCTGGTTGCGTGAAGGGAGTCAGTGACATAGTGCAGAAGGGTGGCGGCAGCTGGGAACCAGAGCCACCTGACCCGGCCATCTCTGTGGGCTTGCTCTCCGCTAGAGAACCCCATTTTCCTCAGGTAGAGTAAGCGTGCTGAGAGAGCCCCAGGCCAGCAGTCTGAACACCTAGAACCATCCACAGCCGAGGTTAGGGGCTCCCTCACTCTGCATACCTGTCTGAGGGAGGAGGCGGGCTATTCTCCAAACCCGGAAACCCCGGGGCTGTGCTCGCCCTGTTTGTTCCCTATTCTGTCAGTCTCCCATCTGTGACAAGGCAACCCAGGATGACCCCCAACTAAAACTCAAGACAGTGACCAACCGTAGCTGGCTCCACTTCCCTTCAGCATGGTCCGCCCACCCGTACAGCCCCAGGACCTGGAAGAGAGGCCTAGTCACAACAGGTCTCAGGAGAAACAGTGTATAAATATCGTCCACCTTCCTGTCATAAATTCCTGTGATTTGGGGTAGATCCCCTGACCCCAAACTGGCCCCAAGGAGTCAAAAGTCAGGGCTTGGTTTATAGAGCTGGTACTCTCAGTGAGGCTGACCCAAAAAGGAAGGCCCCCAGGCACAGTGACAGACAGGGACCCAGAGTGCTGCATTAGAAGCAAAGTGGCAGTGGCCACCACCTCCCCTCGCCACGTGCACAGCCCCCTCCAGGCTCTGGCTCATATGTGTGGCAGTGACTAGGGGTTCTGAACATACTGTAGTCAGAACAGCTCCCAGACGACTCCCAAGACCAGTACCAACAGAGGCACCGCAGGTCTGGTGTGACCTAGCATGGCAACTTCAAGGAGCGAAGAGCAGCAGAGTGAGCGTCAGAGAAGCATGTGCCACACAAACATGAGGACCTGAGGCTAGACCCCAGCACCCACATACAAGGCTGGGTGCGATGGTACATGCCTATAATCCTAGTTCGGGAAGGTGGAGGAGGAGCTCTGGGGTTTGCTGTCAGCCAATCTAGCTAAACTAGAAAGTTCCAGATTCACTGAGAGATCCTGTCTGAAAAATAAAGTGGAATGAAACATACCCAAAGTCACCCTTTAGCTTCTGCGCATGTGTGCACATACACGTACGCACACACAAATAAAACTGAATCTGACAAGCTGCATCCAGAAAGCCGCCACCTCCCCAACTCCTCAGGCTCAGCTGCCCAGTCTCTACCAGCAAGGCAGGAACACCCAGAGGCTCTCATGCCCTCCTCCCCAACCAGTACCACAAGTCATTCCTGCCCGTCACCTCAGCCACAGCTGCAGCCCCTTATAAGTACACACCTTCAAGGGGTCATCTAATGCCTTAATCTCCCATGCTAGCCCGGTCTGCCCCCACCTATTTATCCCAACAATTCCACCCACAGTGCGCACAGATCCCAACACACAGCAACAATCCCCCAAGTCCTTTACATCCGCTATGTCCTCAACCTGAAATACTAAATGTCCTTCTCCACTGACCAAACCTTCAGACCTGCCTAACTGCGTCATCTGAGGCCTCTTCTCAGGGCTTACTCCACGCCACCCACCTGCTGCCCACAGCCACCTCCCATAACCCCAAGAGGCCTCTGCTGCATTAAGATTGCTGTAAGCACTTTGGTTTTCCCTCCAGGTGGGCTGATTAAGATGGGGGGGGGGCAGTGCACACACCTTTAATCCCAGCACTCAGGAGGCAGAGACAGGTGGATCTCTGTGAACTCGAGGCCATCCTAGTCTACAGAGCGAGTTCCAGGACAGCCAGGGCTACACAAAAAAACCCTGTCTCAAAAAACCAAAACCAAAACCAAACCAAACAAACAAAAAGCACAACAAAACTCTTTCAAAGGCACCAGGTACTGTTCTAGGGCAAGCTATCAGCTGTGAACAGGAGCCATGGTCCCTGCCCTGGCGGGGAGTTTAGGAGACAGACTGTAAACACGCAGAACAAGTATATAATTTGATGCCCAGCGGTGACTGCAGACTGAGGCTCCTTCATAAAGCTTCCCCGGCGAAGGAGAAATGAGAAAGAGCTCTGGAGTCCAGGTCAGCCCGGATCTACCAGCTCCTTGAAGCCTTCCTTGGTCACTTGCTCTGTACAGAACACTCAGCTGGTAGCAAGGTGTGTATGTCAGGGGGATGGGCTCCATGAACAAGGAGGCTCAAGTCTGAATGGTGCTCAGGACGAGCCCGGGGAGCACTGTGGATGGTGACCACAGCCTGTTCCTGGCTCCAAACCACTCGTGGCTCCCCACTGCTCCTGGCTCAAGCTAGGGCCCTTTCTCAGACCCCTTCCCTAAGTTTCCAGCATCCCTGAGATGGTCATTAGCCATGCCCCTTTATTGGCACTCCCCTTTATCAACACGCCCCTTCCTCCACAGTCCATCACCAGCTGACAGAGTCACATAATCAGAGGACAACTCCTGCAGGAAGCCCTGACCTCCCACCAGCAGGGATGCGCTTCCCTGCCCCTGGCACCCCTCTTTCAGGATACAGGCACACATGTGGCGCTTAGCAGACTCACCCTGCTTAGCACGTGCTTCCTGGGAGTGGCAACTGTGTACATTTCTTATCTCTCCCCAGAAAGCAAACTGAGACAGACCAGGGTATAAATTTTGGTCCAGTAAAAGGCCAAACTGCATCACCAGGGCTATACTTTTCTCTGGTGCACCTCAGCTTCCCTAACTAAATGACGGAGATGCTATCATCAACCTTGAGAGGATCAATCTGGTACTATCAAAGTATCTGGCAGGCACCCAGTGGGCCAGGCAACCACCTCCCCCTAACCCAGGACACTGACTCAACTCCTCCCCCAACATCCCTCCGTTCAGTAACAGGGAAGGGGAGGCTGCTGACGCCAGGAAAGGCCAGTAGGGAGGTGGCAGGATGTGCGGAGGCCGAGGAAATCCAGGCAACAGAGCCAGGTCATCACACACACACACACACACACACACACACACACACACACAGAGCAGGGACCCCCACAGGCCACACCCCCAGCAGCACAGCCCACCCCTCACCAGGCCTACCCTTGCGCATGTGCATACACACCCTGTTCATCCTCCTCCCAACCCCAGGAGGGCCAGTCTGGGTCACCAGGCAGAAATCAGAAGCAGCCCCACCCCTCCATTCCAGAACACCATGGCCAGGTGGTCAAGCCGTCCTGAAAACAGGCTGTTTCTTCTTTTACACCTCACCAGCGCCCCTCCCCAAGCCTCAACTCACTTGGCTGTGAAATGGGGAGAACAGTGCTCTCAGCTGTGAAATTCGATAGAATTATCAGAGCATAGCCATTGATTGACAAATCTTGGTAGAGCCCACCTCCAAGAGAAACTGAAACTTCTGACCCCGCCCAAGGTCCCCAACACCCAACGCCTAGAGGACTCAAGTTTCAGCCGCCCCAGGAGGGGGCTCCCAACCGTGGGGGTGGGCGGGGCAGGACCCCCCAAACTCTGGCTAGAGCCCACATGGGCTGGACAGCTATCACACGACCCATCAAGGCCCGGAGCACCTCTTCCCAGGCCCAAGCCAAGCAGCCTGGGGGGAGTGGGACTTCCACCAGGGGGCTGGCAGGCGGTGCAAGTGTCTCCCTGAGTCTGTCAGTGACTAGTACCCTCCACCGCAGGGGCTCCACGGCGGGGAGAAGGGCAGGGGACCAGAGAGAAAAGTCTGGATCGAGCTGCCCCGCACTCAGCTCCCGGCCTCGCCGGGTCCGGGCTGGGGCCACTCACCGTCATGGCGGCGCCCCGGGACGCTGCTCGGGACTCTCGGGCCGGGCTCCGCGGCGCACCCAGCCCGCCGCCCCTCTCGGCCGCCGGCCGCTTCAGCTCCAGCCCTTCCCTTCCCGGGAGCTGCTCCGGCCCCTTCCATCCGCCCATAAAACTTTTTTTTTTTTCAAACTTCCTGGGAGGACCCGGGTGGTCCAATGGGAGGGCTGGAAGCCGCGGCAAACAGCGGCGGGGGCGATGAGAGAACCAATGGGAGCGAGGGCCGGGCCGGGGGCGGGGCCTGCGCGACGGGGCGGGCGGATGGGGCGGCGGGCAGGGAGGGCCGGGCTCTGGCCAGCGGCCGGCAGGAAGGAAGGGCCGACATGCAGGTGACTGCCGGCGACGGCGCAGGGGCGGGGCAGTTTGATCTCCACGGCTGGGCGAGAGCGTGAGTCCCCCAACCCCGTCCGAATGATGGATGCACCCGGCCTTGGCGCCTGGGTCGCAAGACGGAGTACAACATCCAATACTAACGACTCAGCGAGCCCCACTCGTTCCCACGGACCTGGGGCTCATTTGTTTGTGTTTTACCCACGAGAACGCAGTGGTTCAAAGATGGATCTACTTGCCCGAGTTCTCACGGGGTGGGGGTGAGAGAAATGGGGCAAAGAGGACCCTAACAAGTAAATTGCGCACAAAACGAGCGCAGCTTATTTATCAGAAGTTGGTAGATAGAAAGAGAAAGCTTTCTCGAAATCTCCCAAGTGGGACTTTCCATTAAGAAGTGCGGGGTTACCGGGTGTGGGTGTGCACCTGTTGCCCGTGTTCCCAGCTCCCTTGTGAATATGTTGTGTTTTCTTTGCCTATGGAAGGAAGCTCACCGTGGTCCTTTAGGTGAGGAGGGACGTCAGTGGAATTTGTTGCTGATTGCACCGGAAGTTTGTGTGACAGTAGCCATTTAACCCTGCTAGCTTAAGCAAGCAAGGTACTGTAGTACTCTAAGCCTCAATCTCACCCTGGGTAAATGAGTTGATGCAATGACCCGTGGGTGTTAACCAAGTCAAGCAACTAAAACAACTTCTCCATCTCTAGTTAGCCACCCTTAGGTGTGGGCCAGGGAGCCTGGGTTACTTGCAGTTTAGGATACTCTGCCAACTCGATTTGGAGCTCAAAAGCATTGCTCTTGCTGGGCATACTGGTATAGGCTGAGGAAAAGGGTGAGACAGGGAGCTCAAGAGTTCCAATCCAGCCTGAGCAAAGTATGTGATTCTAGGTTCACCTGAGCCTGCGCTAAATAGGAAGACCCCAAAGAAAGAAAGAAACAAACATGGAGTATACCGCTATAATCACAGCACTTGGAGACAGAGGCAGGAGGATCACCACAAGAAGTGAGTTGAAGGCTGCATATCAAACCCTGTCTCAAAAATAAAGAAATAAATAAAAGTGTATTGTATACTGCAATTACTATGGCGCTCTGATTCTCTGCCCATTTCACAGATAAGGAGCCGGAGGCCCAGGGAGTGAGTTTTTTCCTAGCGTCTCTGTTGAAGTCTCCTTGCAACAACACACACGTTAAGTTTACTTCCTCTAGACGCTAGTCTTTTGATGCCCATCTGCTTCCCACCCTCCCTCCCCCTGCACTCCTTAAAGGTTGTCAGCCCTTGGAAAGCGAGTAAGAAGAGAAACCGCCTCCCACCGGGTGCCTGGGAACAGAAAGCACCAGCTTCCTGGCTCTTGGCCCTGAGAGTCAGGTAAGCTCAATCCAAGGACCAGAGTGACGGTGACCAGCTCAGTACACTGGATTCTGCAGAGTCAGCTTCCTTTATAACCTGCCTAGGATTGCACTAAATTTTCTACATCCCTCTTCCATATGACATACACAATGCGGAACTCCTGGAGCCCTGTAGAAGGGCAGACCTTTGGACTCTAGACTGCTGTCTTCTGTATGCATGTGTGTGCGTGTGCACGTGCACACACACACACACACACACACAGAGAGAGAGAGAGAGAGAGAGAGAGAGTTTCCTTTCCTACTACCTCACAAAAAGATGCATGGAAAATTCCCTTCACCCTTGGAGCCCCAGTATAACAGAGCCACATACCCCAGCCAGACGTAGCCCTCACTGCTTAGTGCTCCTATTCCTCCCCTAGCGCTCCTTTCATCCAAGCACCTTTCCCAGTAGGGCCAGGGGCATAGCTACATGATATAGCCTGGCACCCACAAAGTTCTGGGTTCCATCTCCAACACTGGGGGGAAATGTTTTGCCTTGTACTCCCTGCATCTGGCCCCGCATCCTGTGCCCCTGCATCTGATTCCTTGCCCATATCTCCTATGCCCGTTGCTTTGCCTAATACTCCCTATTTCTGTCTCCCTTTTTCCTTGTCTTCCTCTTGCTCCTCACTGGGTGCTCCCAATATGTGGCTCCATGCCCCATGCTCCCTGAATCCACATCTTTGTCAAGTGCTCCCTGTATCTGACCCCTTGTTAATGTTCCCGACTTCTGCCTGTCCCTCTGCTACAGTGTCACTGACCCAGGAGCCTGTCGTGGTATTCACCTCTATGTGCTCTCTGTAGGCAATAATGGAGCATGTCTTTCTCTATCTTGGAGGCCAGCCCAGGGCCTTAGCCTACGGTATACCTTAAGTAAACACTGGCTAACTGAATGAGCACACAAAGGAAAGGATCACAGATCACCCTAGCACAAGAGAGATGCGGGACCTCAGAGGCCCGGAAGTAACTTATGCTGGCAAAGACTGGAGCCACCAGACTTCAGCAATATTCAGCGTGGAGCCACATCTCTCCTGAGGACTCTAAGGTATGACTCAGGGAAGGGGAGTGGACCAGAGCACACAGCCCGGTATGGACAGAGATAGAATTCCTGCTAGTTTTCTGGCTCTTCAGCAATCCTCAGAGAGGCCCCAGGCAGTTCCATCTCTGGTACTTTACAATTCTAGTCCCCAGAGAAAAAGATCATTACCCCAGACTCACCAAGCCTCGGCTGCCACACGGCCGGTAGGAAACACAATGGTAACTAAGAGCTACCAGGCGGCTCTGGGAGGCCAGCAACGCAGGGGTGGGTTTGTAAGTATTCAATGCTCAGATCGGCCAGAGCAGGGTTTGCATCTCAGATGCACCCATGTGTGACATGGAATAAAAGACTTCACTTCCTCCTTAGTATGTGGACAACATGAATCTAATCATCCTTAAGAAGAGGACCAAACATAGTCAGGCACGTCCTGCATGGGCTATGGAACCGGGGGATATAGTAGATATACAGTAATGGCTGGTAGTGTAGACACTGCGCACAGACGTGGGAGTCTAGACTACAAAGATCTGTCCTTCCAGGGGGTTCCAGAAGTCCAGAAGCAAATCTATTATCATAATCCCCACTTCTCTTATCCACCAAGGCCTTCCCTGCAGCTCCTCCCAGCTCTGCTGTGTGTTGGTGACCTTTAGTTAGTTTGATAAGGCAAATCCTGCCCAAGGCTTGAAGGACCACTGCACCTAGATAGCCAAGTTTGCTTGACTGCCTTGGGTGCCCCTGCCTGTAGGGAATGGCAGGGAGGAACCATAACACAGACAGGAAGCAGTACTAGGGCAGCCCTGGTCCCCAAGCCTCTAGGCATTCTAAGCTTCTGGAACCTTCCCCTTAGCCCTGGGCAGCTCAGCAGTTACCCCAGTCATATGATAGGCATGACACCCAGTGCTCTGACTTTCTCTGAAACACTCTCTCTTGGGACTGTGCAAAATCCAGCCCTGTGATATCCTGGCTGTCGGCTCAAGTCTGTGACCACCCTCTGTAAAATAGGAATGCGCCGCCAAGGCCCTGCAGTGTCAGGGCCCAGCACCAACAGGAAAGTCTAAAGTCACCCAGTCACCAACAGTTAACTCCCAAAGTCAGCCCTTGGTTGTTTCTTGCTTGCTGTGAAGGGGCAGAAGGGGTCAAGTCGTAGCTACCTCCTCGCCCCGCCCTAGAGGAAGCCCCAACCAGAGGCCCCAGTGTTTACAGGCCTCTCTGGGCAGGGGATGGGTTATGTAAGGCCAGATGTTTGTGAAACTGGCCCAGGCCCAGGTCTGAGACACACTCTGTAATCCAGAACCCCTTCTGACCCTCCTCCTCCTTCCCTCCCTCCACCTGGCTCCCTGGCTCAGGCCAACAGTTGCTGATTGGATAGTACCCAAACATCCTTCATCCTAAAAGCTTTCAGGATCTGTGCCCTGCAGCGGAGGCGGAAAAGCCCACCATCCAGAGCCTGACGGAGCTTTGTAGCGCCCTCTCCTTCCATGAGCTTCTCCCACTCCTCCCTTGCAGCTCCCAGTTTTTCTTGGCTAGGACCAGCCTCCTCCCCGCTTCCCTTGTCTATCCACCCTCTCCCCTCCAACCCCTCAGGAGCCAGCCTACCCTTTGCCACCTGAGGACCCCCAGAGACAGCAGGTATGGATTGAACAGCGCGGGCCGGTCCCCGGGCATCCGCCATGAAGTCACCAGTCGGCCCTTGAGTGGGCTCTCAGCCTTGCCCTCTGCTGGCCTCTTGGCTGCCTGTCAAACAGGGTCCAGTGTTGGCTGTAGGTCCCTGATGGGATGGAGTATCCCTGGTCACAGCCTCCCCTGACCATTCTGGTACTGCAGAGGCCCGGGGCTCCCACCTACCTCCCCCGTTCAGAGCTACAAAGGAAAAAAACTGGTTATCTTGCTCGCACTGCATAGTGTTTGACCAGCAGGGTCTCTAGGAGTCCATGCATCCTTGGGACTTGTGTCCAAAAGCCTAGGTCAAACTGCAGGCTGCCAAGGAGAAAGTTACAGATCACGTATGTTTAGCTTACATGGCATGCATCCATCATCTTGCATTTGGTTCTAACATTAATAACCAAGAAGTCTGGGCCAGGTGTGGTGGTGCACACTTGTAATCCCAGCACTTCAGAGGTGAAGGCAGGAGGATCCGGAGTTCAGCTTCAGCAACAGAGAAAGCTTGAGGCCTGCCTAAGCTACATGAAGCCCAAATTAAAACCACATTTTAAAAAATTAAAAAAAAAGAAAAGCGGGACAATAGTGTCCCACGCCTTTAATCCCAGCACTCGGGAGGCAGAGGCAGGCATATCTCTGAGTTCAAAGCCAGCCTGGTCTACAGAGAGTTCCAGGGCAGACAGAGCATTACAGAGACAGTGTGTTTCAAAAAACAAAACAAAAAAAAAATCTGATTTCTCTTGAAATGTGGGAAAAATGTGGAGACTCTAGGTCCATTGTATCTCAGCAGCAACCACCTGGAGACAAGGGGTCATGCATGTGACCCCAGCTCCTGTTCCTATAGCCTTGGTTACCTGCCTGGCCTTCAGGGCATTAACATGAAGGAATGGACACAGACTTACACCCTAGTGTAGTGTCTCAGAGCCCTAGTGCTTCCATTTTGAAGTCACCTTTGCTGGGGCAACTGAGTCACTAGCAAAGCAGAGGCCCTAAGCCACACAGCAGGCTCCAGGCTGAGGAAGGGGACAGAACCTCCTGTCCTCTGGCTGGAATCTGCAAGCTCTGGAATCGGAGTCTGAAGCCCAGGAACCTGAGAGAATTGAGGAAAGGAGAGCGTCCCAAGATCACAATCCATCACAGCCCACAGCCCTGACCACCACACGGCCCCACTGTGGCTCACCTCAACTCATACCACCACACAGAAGGTGTGCACTAAGTGCTGTGAGTGGGAATGAATGAATGAATGAATGAATGAATGAGTAGTTAATACTCTGTCCAGTAGAGGTGGCAGGGGTGTGTGTCGGGAGAGGCTCTCCACATTGCTAATTTCCTCTTTGCTCACAAAGCCCAGGCTTCAGGAAGCATGAAGAAATCAGCCCGAAAGAGGAAGAGTGAAGTTGTCAGTGCCCCTGTTAGCAATCGGAGACCTCTGTCCCCTCCCCACTTCACAGGAGGGGAGACCAGCCACCAAGTAGATCGAGGCGCATAGATGGGACAGAGCCAGGAAGCAGCGTGAACAAGGGTGGGAATGGGGAGCCCAGGGATGCTTGTTGTGGAACATTGTTTTAACTAGGCAAAGATGTGTTACATTGGTCTATGCTGCAGACTACTATGCTACAGAATATATAAAGGTGAGCTACTTTTGTTTATGCTGAATGTGTCTAATAATGTAAAGATGTGCTGCTTTTTTTTTTTTTAGCCTTGACTGCCTAAGGCGCCTGATTGGTCTAATAAAGAGCTGAACAGACAATGGCTAGGCAGAGGAGGGACAGGTGAAGCTGACGGGCAGAGAGAATAAATAGGAGAAGAAATCCAGGCTCTAGAGAGGGAAGAACAAGAGAAGAAGGAGGAGAGAACGAGGCACACACCTGGGGCAAGAAGTCAGGCAGCCACCAGTCAGACATAGAGAAGCAGGGGAAATAAGATCTACAGAAGTAAGAAGGGTAATAAGCCCAGAGGCAAGCAGTAGATAAAGAGAAACAGGTTAATTTAAGCTAAAAGAGCTAGCCAGAAATATGCCTAAACTAGGTGGAGCATTTAAAGCTAATAATAAGTCTCTGTGTCATGATTTGGGAGCTGGTTGGTGGCCCAAAAGAAAAATCCTGGTACAGAGCCAGGTAAGGGGACCAGAGTCTTGGGTTCTATTTGGGTCCAGCCACACACTGGCTGTTTCCTTGTCTGTACAAATGGGTTGGACAGCATACGGCTACGTACGACTCTGATCAGTGGCAGGGCCAGACTCAGGAGGCAGCACAGGGGAAGAGAAAAACATAGCCAGAGTCTCTGGCTCACGCTGTCTGCTGCCTGCCACCTGCTGTCTGCCTCTGCCTTCACCCCTCCAGAGGCTTCTGGTGAGAAAGCTCTGTTTGCAAGTTGCAGAGAGGATCAGGGCACAGCCATGCTGTTACAGCTGGGCCCAGGCAGCCTCCCTGGTCCACCCCCTGCATAAAGCTCCAGCCTCCAGGGCCCTCCAGGTTGCTGCAGCACCTCCTTTAGCCCACTTTACCGCTCCTGACCCCAGCTCCAGGAAGCATGGCCCAGCCCCACCCAGGAAGCCTGGCCCAGCCCTCTAAACCCAAAAGAACATTGCCCTCAGGAACTATTGGGGCCAAGCTGCCACTTGCTCAGGGAAAGACAGTGTGCCAGTAAGTGGGAAGCTGTGCCCTGGGCTTCTGACTCCAGGACCATCCCCCACCAAGTCCCCACGCGATGGTTAACACTGCTGACCACCTCCCCCAAAGTTTCTCTCCTTAAGGCCTCAGCAGAGCCAGCCTGGGTCTGGATGGCTTCAGGACTCTTTGGAGGAGCTCATCCCACCTCCAGCCTGATTTCCCATCCTTTTCCCTCCCCCTGTGTCCAAGCCTAGGACCCAACTACCGAGTCAGCCTGCTTCTGGTCAGCCAGTGAGTCTTCGCCTCTGCTTGGTTCTGATGCCTCAGGCTCCTCTGCCTGAAACCGAAGAAAAGAAAGAACACAGTTTAGCCTGTATCCCTCACGATTCACCCATCCATCTACCTTCTAAATTGTCCGTTTATTTTCTGTACATCCAATGTCACTAAATCCATGTTGCTAACCCAGCCATCCCTCCTCTGTCCTCCAAACCCTCCTAGCACCCTGCACATCCATCACCCAGTCTGCACCCTGCCTTTGTTTAGGCACCATCTAGCCGTCCATTGACCGTCATGTGTCCACTTATCCATCCACCCATCCCCCAATCCTCCCAGCAGTCACTCACTGTTATTGACTGACCATGTATTCATCTCCGCTACATCCACCCATCACATTCCACCTAATAACCATATACTCAGCCATCACGGAACAACCACTGCTATCCATCACCCCACCATCTACCTAACACCACCATCTGACCATCCTCCACTCACTGCCCACCTGCCACCTAACTACTGTCCCACCAATCTCCCTCTTGTGTGCAATGGAGCAGCTGTGGATTCCACTGGTCTGCCATCCACTGAAATGAATTCCCCTTGTCTATCAGGCCTTGGGCTGAGAGGCAGAGGTCTTCGCCCCCATGGAACTCATGTTTGCTTGTTTGATGATGCTGGAGGTTGAACCCAGGGCTTTGGGCAATGCTGTGCAAGTGCTCTACCACTGAGCTGTATGCCTAGCCTGTGCCCATGGTTCTAAGGGGAAGTGGATATCCAATGTGACGGATGGAAGCAAAACCGTGAGGCCCACGAGGGGACCGTCACCAGCCCTAGGATGGGGTTAGTATTGGAGGACAGGACATTAGACAATGAGCAGACATTTGGCAGGTGACAAAGGAAGGTAGCGTCATCCTCAGCAACAGGAATAGCGTGTACGAAACCCCATGCAGAGTCCTCCAGCCAGCACAGTGAGAGGAAGATATGGGGAGGAGGGAAGAGGAAGGGGCTTTGAATGACATACAAGGATCACTAGAGAAGTATCCGGAACCCCAGCAGGACCTGGGGAACTCTCTGCTTTGCCATCCAGGAGATGTCCCTCATGCCGGATTGACACACATACGACGCATGTGGTGTTTCTATAGAGCTAGAGCCTGAGGGCAGCCCTGCCCTGCCCCCATCTATGCTCTGGGATTGGAGGCATCACCAGGTATAGCACCGGACCCATCCTGGCTACTAGGCTTACTTACCCAGTGAGCACTCTGCAGCCTCTTCTCCCCGCCCGAGCTACTGAAGTGGCCAGAGGTTCTCCATCCTTCATGTCACCATCCCCTAGTCTCCAAGGGATGCTGAGCCTCAAGTAGAGGAACCCCAATCTTTGTGACCTCCCACCTCCCCTTTGACAGCGGCCACTGGGCCACAGCACTGAACACACATACCCTCCTCTGAGCATCAGGCGATGGCCCTGCCTCCACATTGCCCGATGGCAATTTGAGGGTAGGGCTGTGTCATCTAACCCTGCACCCCTGGTGTCTTAGTGCTGAATTAGATCGTTAACTGAGAACAGCCACAAGGTGGTGGGATAGAGAGTCTCCTAGTGCAGTAAACACAGGCTTCGGAGAGGGCACTTTAATATCATTTATCCAAACTCCGGCAGGTATGGCCCCTAAGAAATTCTATTGAGTACGGGTCTTAGTTTTATCATCTATAGGCTGGGAACAGTGGCAGCTGCCTCTTCACTGCGCATGGCACCTATGACCTAACACACTGCCTGTGAGCTGGTGACACCACTGCCAGATACTGTCGGGGAACAGGGCGCACACAGTTTAGAACAGCACCTTTGCTGGACCCCCCTCCCGATATGGGACAGACTTACCGCCAGGTCAGGTGGGCTGTGGCTCTCTAGGTGATCTGTTTGCTCCAGAGCAGCCAGAGTTGAAGTTTCTGGTCCACTTGTCACTTTGGTTGTTGGCCACTGGGTGGAGGTACAGGCAGGGCTGGGTAGCTGTGCTGGGCTCTCCAACTGCTGCCCAGGGCTATGTCCATTGGCTTGGGCGACCTTGGCCCATCCTTCAGGCTGGGTCGGTTGCTCTGTCTTCAGGGTGTCCTCTGTTCCCGGGGAACCCAACTCTGGTCCTGAAGCCCTGGCTGAGTCCTTTTGGGGCAGCCGAGCCTGCAAGAGCTCCAACAGGCCTTCCCAGTCCAGACTTGGGAGTCTGGTCCAGGCTCCATCCTCAGGTGCCCGGAGAAGGCCCAGCAGGTCCCTCCAGTCTAGGTCGGGTGGCTTCTCAGGGCTATACTGATGTGGGGATGCTCCCTCAGCCCTCCAGCCTGTGGCGGTGGTGGCTTCAGGCTGCCGGGCACACAAGCATTCTGCTGGGCCTGCCCAGGAGCTGTCTGGGGGGGTTGTAGGCTGGTGAGGCCTGGACAACTCCTGAAGGCTAACTTGGCCCCTTGAGGAACCCCTCTGTCGCCCATTACTGGGAGGTTGCTCCCAGGCCTCTGACTGCCCCCACCTTTCCCTGTGCTCCTGGGCAGGACCCCTCCATATCCCCTCCAGGCTGGGACTCTCAAGTTCTGGCCAGCCCCCCAGGCCTGGACCCTCCTGGCTGTCCCAGATCTTCTCTGGGTGTCTGTTAGGACTCTGGGGTCTTGACAGCTCCTCCTGACTCTGCCACCCTCCCAGAGGCTGCCTTAGGCCAGTGCAGCTACTCTCTGCATGTCTCTCTGTCTGAGCCTTCCTCTCTGGGGACTGGGCTGATGTCCTGGCAGGTGCTGAGGACCTCTGGAGTCGCCGATCTACCTCAGATCGCTTCTCAGGGCTCTTAGGATGTGGGGACTCTGTTCGGCTCCGCCTGGCTGGCTCTGCCTGCTTGGCAGAGGGCTTGATCACCTGTGGATGAGGTGAAGGGGTGGGTGAGGCTCCGGACTGCACGGGATAGTCGCTGTCTGTCTTAGCCAAGCCCCAGAAGAAAGGGGGACTGTGAGGTGAGTCTGGATCTTCCTAGAAGCCTAGACCAAAGCAGGTAGAGAGTTGTGGCTCTCTCTCCTCTCACCCAATTTTCTCGGTTCCAGAAAGAGAGCAGCTCACTTTCTGGGCTCCCCCTCCGTAAGATAGTCTTTCCGAGCTGAGCTATCAGGTGCTGAATTTCCACCATGGGTAACTGTGCCCTTGGGGTGTGCATCACCCTCTGAGTTTCATTTGAGATCCAATCCCTATACTGGACAAGGCAGCCCCTGAAGCACCTGAGGCTCGCTGAGATCTCAAGATAGCAGACACCTCCATGGGGTCAGCTCCGAGGGGCTGTCTTCACGGGTTTGTATGGAGTCCTTCACACCTTGCCAAGAGCTTCCTGCCCTTGGAGAAAGTGGAGTCTGATCCCATGCTGTGGCCCTGGCTTTTCCACAGAGGACCTCCCTGCCCAGGACACCCGCCAGGAACCGAGGGTGAAGAGAGAAGCAGTATGACCACTCATGAGGGCTGGTGGCTATGCTCACCTGCCTGCTGGGGGTGGGGCTGGACTGTCTTCGAAGTTGGCTCTGACCTTGGCCGGGCCGCTGTGACCGTCCCTCATCCCGAGCCTGGAAGGCCCCTGGTGCTTCCGACTTCCTAAGAGCAAATGCACCTGTTCCAGAGGGCCTTTGGGACTTCATGCCAGCACCCAGCATTCCCATCCCACCCCAGAAAAGAGACTCATTGAAAGTCTAAAGTGAGGATGACCCTCTCGGGGCCTCAGTTTCCTCTTCTGGAAAATGGGGACAGTCAGCACCATCTAATCTGACTCATAAGGCCATAAAGATGGCACAGGAGAATGAATGGAGGGGGCAGCTCTTGGCCATGGCTCCCTGCCGCCTCATCTGGCACTTCCTATTACTCACCAGCCAGTAGCCAGCCACCCCTGACAAAGGTTAGACTGGTCCTTGTAGGAATTCAGATTTATTGAGCATCTATTGTGTACCAGGCACTGAGCAAAAAAATAATGACAATGTTTAAGAAAGCATTTATTGAGCGCTTCCTATGTTCTGGATGACAAGTATCTGTGTGCTGAGTCCCACAGCCTTGCACAACCTACTTCAGGGACAAGAGCGGTGGCTGTTAGGTGCCTATTTTTCCATTCTTTCTCCATCCATCTGCAAACTGAGGATTTCTCAAGCCTCTGGGAGCTAACGGAACCCCGGCACTCAGCTTTGAAAACCCTGGCCCTTCTAGCCATGGGCGAAAGAGCTCCTAGCCAGGTGACTGTGAAGAGACACTCTCTCAATCTTGACAACCCCAGAAAGGTCACCAGCAAAGGTCACCATACCCAACAGAGATCACCTTTAGCCTGTGCCAAAATCCTTGCTTCCAGATATGTGTGTGGGTTAACAATGAGTGGCCATGGTTATATTCAACATAGCATCACCGTTACTGAGCTAACAGACTCTGGGCACAGTCTGCCCCTTCTCCTAGTAAGAGACAAAAGACTTAGCCTCCATGAGCAGGTACCTCCTGTGGGGTCTGACTATCAGACTTCATCTAAACTGGCCATGGAGAGAGGCTTGTGGAAGACCCTAGGGTCCATCCCCAGCACAGCAAAAATAAGTCAAACCCACGTTATCAGTGGGGCCATGACCGCTGGCTGAGCAGAACCAGGAAGGAGAGATGCTTTCAGGCAGCCCAGGGTGAGTCCCCAAAGGAGACAAGAGGGAGGCTGTGCAGGTGTCTGTGAGGACTGTCTTTCTAAAGTTTGCCCACAGTTGAAGAACCACGCAGAACACTGTAGAGGTTTGCAGAAGGAACGGACCTTGGGTGGTGATGACCCCTGTGATCCCAGTGCTCGGGAGGTAGGGCAGGGAAGCTGGGTGTTCGGGGGCATCACTGGCCACCAGCCTCTCAAACTGAAGTGTGGTATCGGGCTTTGTTGTCCTGTGGTCTTTGCTGGTGTTATTAGAATTCGATCTGGAAGCTGTTGGGGTCCTTAGAAGCCCTAAGGTCCCTGGATTTTAAGCTTGAGGACTCCCTGATGAGTCAAGACAGGATTTCTCTGTGTAGCTCTGGCTGTCCTGGAACTTGCTCTGTGGACCATGGTGGCCTTGAATGCAGAGGTCTGCCTGCCTCTGCCTCCCAAGTCCTAGGTATGCACCACTACTGTATTTTTAGTAGGCTCCATTTTTAGTCAAATTTGAGACCTTTGAACAAGTTTCCCCCAGCACTGAGGTCTGGGAACTTCAATGAAAGTACCAAAATCAGCCGGGC
>NC_022017.1:14989400-14992650 GCF_000317375.1 Microtus ochrogaster
AGTCCTGGGGTTGTCCTGTTGGGTGGTTCTGTTGGGAGAAGAGGTTCTGGGGTTGTCCCTCTGGGCACAGGGAGTCCTGGGGTTGTCCCACTGGGACAAGAGCTAGTTCCAGGACAGGCTCCAAAACCACAGAGAAACCCTGTCTCGAAAAAAAAAAAAAGTACCAAAGTCCCAAACATGATGGGGACCCAGTAGGGAAGTGCAAAAATTTTTGGTCTCTTTCGAACACCCATTTTCCAGCTTGTTCAGTGGTCATTCCTTCCAATAAGTCTTCCCTCACCCCTCATAAGCTTTGAAAGATAGGGCTAAAGAACCCTAGAAGATTCGGAGCCGCCCTCATGGGAACCCAGCTCTTTGGCAATAGGACCCACGCAGAGCCACCTGTTCCCAGAGGTTGATGTGACTGTATCGTGGATGACAAGGAAATAAATTTCCTCTGGATACTCAGATGGGTATATGGGCATCCAAACAGTGTCAAAGAAGCAACAGGACAGATGGTGCACACTTTTAATCCCAGCACTGGGAGACAGAGGCAAGTGGATCTCTATGAGTTCCAGGCCAACCAGGGCTACATAGTGAGACCCTGCTTAAAAACAAAACAAAGACACTGTGTTCAGCAGATCCAAGGAAGACTCTTTCAAAATTCAGACATTTAAGGGAGTGGGGTGGGAGGAAGAGCTAAAACACCAGTCAAATGCCTAAGTCTTTGACATGATCCTTTTGAAAAATGTTCCAGGCTTGGGCAAAGTAGATGCTCAATAAATGTACACATCAGAGGAGTAACTAGGAGATAATGAAAATACAGCCCTGCACAGCCCCATCCCCCAGTCTCATAAATTCTGCCTTTTATGCAAATGCATGCTGTCCTCGCTGTCCTCAGAGGGCAAATGGAATTCCACCTGGAAAAGTACTAGATAGAGAAAATACCCTAACTGAGGTGGGAAGACAATGTGCTAGGACGGGGAATGAAGTGGACAGAGATAACTGTGTGAGCCTAGTGTGGTGCTGTATGCTCGTAATCCTAGCACTCAGGAACCTGGAGCAGAAGGACCTAGAGTCCAAGGCTAGCCTGGGCTACACTGCAAAATCCTAGTCAGTCGGATGGTGGTGGCACACGCCTTTAATCTCAGCCCTCAGGAGGCAGAGGCAGAAGGGTATCTGTGAGTTCAAGGCCAGCCTGGTCTACAAGAGCTAGTGTCAGGACAGGCTCCAAAGCAACACAGAGAAACCTTGTCTCGAAAAAAACAAAAACAAAACAAAACAACAACAACAAAAAAAAAAAATCCGGGCAATGGTGGCGCACGCCTTTAATCCCAGCACTCGGGAGGCAGAGGCAGGCGGATCTCTGTGAGTTCGAGACCAGCCTGGTCTACAGAGCTAGTTCCAGGACAGGCTCCAAAGCCACAAAGAAACCCTGTCTCGAAAAACCAAAAAAAGAAAAAAGAAAAAAACAAAAACAAAAACAAAAAAAAGAAAAGAAAAAGAAAGAAACCAATGTGCTTCCCCATTTGACAGATGAAGAAACCAAGGCCCAAGTAGATTAAATTGCTTTCAGCAGATATCACAGGATACAGGTAGCTTTGAACCCAGGTTTAAACCCAGTTTTGCTTGTTTGCTTGCTCGTTTGGTTTTGATTACATGGCTACACATAGTGTTACTTCAACCTCAGAAAAAATACCCTAATATACAGAAAGATACAGTGGCTTGCCCAAGACCACACAGCAGGGCTTGAACTCTTGCTTTGGAAACTTTCCAACTGTTCTCCTCCCCAGCCCACCTGACTGCCCCTGCCCTGGCTCACCTGCGCTCTTGCCCGAAGAGGCGCTCCACCTCTGCCCGGCCAGGGCTGCGGGTACGGCCCTCGTTGCTGCCCTGTGCCTGGGGCTCTGGCCCCCTCTGGGCCAGCCTCCTGGGTGGGGGCAGGTCAGCCAGCTTGGTGTACTCCTCCCTTTCCAGGTTGTGTCTGGTTTCCCCTGGGGGTGCTGAGCCCCGAGAACCTGAGCTACCTGGGGGAGGGGAGGGGGCCAGGAGACCTAAATCACTGGGCGGGTGACGGGGAGGAGAGGAAGCTCTGGGTGCATCCCGATAACCTATGCATACTTGGGGGAGCAGCAGTGGGGAACCATGCAGAGAGTCAATAGAAGGGGCAAGGCTCTCCATACTGGTCCCAGGAGGATCCTGGAAAAAGAGGGAAGGCTCAGGGGCCTGGCGTGGTGGGGAGGAAAAGGAGGGGGCATCTCTGTGTCCAATACATACAGGAGTGGGGATGTGGGGAGGCTCATGCAGAGAGTCTGTGGAAGGGACCAGGCTCTCTGTGCTGGCCCTGGGGAGATCCTGGAAGAAGGAGGGCTCTGGGAACTGGCGTGGTGGGGAAGAGGCCCGGGGGGCATCACGGTACCCAATACACACTGGTGGGGGAAATTGTGGGGGATCATGCTGAGGGGACTCGTTCTCAGCATCTGACGTGTCTGGGAGGAAGGGGAAGGGATCGAACTGGGCATGACGAGGTGGTGAAGTGGCCCAGGGGGCATCACGGTGCCCAATACACACTGCAGGTGGCATGTAGGGGGGTTCGTGGTGGGGCGATTCGCTCTCAGAGGAGCGGGGATCTGGAAAAAAGGGGAAAGGGTCATACTGAAAATAGCGAGGGGGCGAAGAGGCGCGAGGTGCATCCCTGTGCCCAATGCATACAGCGCACGGTGGCTGGAAGGGCTCTGAAGCAGTCTGCGGAGCCCCTCGTGCTGGGTGCAGAGGTGATGAAGTCCGAGAAGCACTGGGATGGCCTGGGTTATGAGAGGAGGAGGCTAAGGATGGGGAATAGTGTTGGGGAGGGTCGTGGTGGGCTAGTTTGGTAGGAGCTGAAGTCTGAGGCCTGTCCACTTGGGTTGGTCGGAGAGAAATGGATGCCCAAGGCACCTGATTTTGTTTGGTGCGAGGTGGAGATGAGGTTCGAGGACCACCACTCTGGGTCGGCCGAAGGGGAAAGGAGGCCCAAGGGATATCTTTGTTGGTACGGTGGGGAGAAGGGTTCCTGGAGCTATTGCCCTGAGTGGCACGGCGGGGAGATGATGGTCCTGGGTTGTCCTTTTGGGTACAGGCACTTCGGAGATGTTCCCATCTACTGCAGGAGGCTGTAGTCTTGTCTCCTTGGGTAGAAGGGGTCCTGGGGGTGTTCTGTGGTATGTAGGAAGTCCTGGGGTTGTCCCGTTGGGTGGTTCTGTTGGGAGAAGAGCTTCTGGGGTTGTCCCTC
>NC_022017.1:14993270-14994752 GCF_000317375.1 Microtus ochrogaster
GAGGTTCTGGGGTTGTCCCTCTGGGCACAGGGAGTCCTGGGGTTGTCCCGTTGGGTAGTTCTGTTGACAGAGGAGGCTTGGGCACAAGGAGATGATGCAATGTGGGGGCCATCTTTGGGTGTAGAGGTCTTGAGGCTCTCTGAAGTGGCTCTGAGAGCAGAGGAAAGTGGAGTGCTGTTTTGCTGGGTGGACATGGTTCTATGAATGTCCCTTTGGGAAACTCTTGAAGGAGAGGACGTTCCGGGGCTATTCCTCTGTGTGACTAAGCTCCTGGGGGTGTCTCTTTGGGTGTTACGGGATAGAGAGGGAACTTGGGAGGTTTCTGGTGCAGAAACATCCTGGAAGACATCCCTTTGAGCAGAAGCAGCCTGGGTGGTGGTCCGAGGCCCACTCAGTGGTGTCCCAGAAGAAGCCTGGGTTTGCCCTGCGCGACGTCGCTCCAAGGAGAAGTAGCCGCTTTCTGCCCGCAGCTTCGCCCAGTGCTGGCCAGCACCCTGTCCCCCACTGCCGGAATCTGGAGAGAAATTAGGAAGTTTAAGGTGAGGAGAGGGATCCAGGAAGGACAGAAAAATCAAGGCAGCCCACAGCCTGATTCTAATAGGTATCAGTGTCTGGTCTAAGAGACACACTCTTGCCATTTAGGTTGAGACCGACCAAGCTTAGACACCAGTCTGCTGCCAGGCCAGGAATTCACAATCACTCATGGAAAGGTACCAGGGCAAGAAGGTCATGGATATGTCAAAGGAGACCAAAACTATGGAGAGCAACGACCCCAGAGAGGGAGAGGTAGACCAGGAGCACTTGTCTGATGACCTTGACTCCTGGCTTCTACTTCCCAGATGGGATGCCCACAAATCACCCCAACTCCTAAGGAACCCCTTTTGTGGGTACCAGAGCATAGGACTCATGCCTATACCTACACCTGAGGACTCTTGCTACCCTTCCTGCCCCAGAGGCTCATCCCAGACACTGGAAGTGTGCACAGCTAAGGCCGCCCTTGATGAATGGGCACCTGTGTGTCTGCATAGAGCAGAATCGGTACCTGACAGAGCTATTACATGTGACAGTTAATATTGTCAACAGGATGTACTTGCCCAGGGGACAAACCCCTGGGCATGTCTGTGAGAGAGTTTCTAGACTAGGTTAATTAAAGAAGGCCTGGCCGAAATCTGGGGAGCATCCTCCCATGTGCTTGGGGCCCAGAGTGGATAAGAGGGAGAAAACAAGCGAGGGTCAGAGGGCTCAGTGGGTGAATGTGCTGTGGCTGAGCCTGATACTGCGAGTCCAACCCCAGGACCCACGTGGTGGGGAGAACTGACTCCAGGAGGCTGTCTCCTGATCCTCACGCAAGCATGTGTGTAAACTCACACTCACGCACGAATAAATGAATGAATCTTTGTTTGTTTTTGTTTTGTTTTTCGAGACAGGGTTTCTCTGTAGCTTTGGAGCCTGTCCTAGAGTTCACTCTGTAGACCAGGCTGG
>NC_022017.1:14995156-15005596 GCF_000317375.1 Microtus ochrogaster
CACTGCATGAGGAAAGTTGAGAACCAGTGCTCTAGAGGCCTCCTGACTGCAGATCCATGCTGACCAGCCGCCATGCTTCCCCTGCCATGCTGGACTGTAGCCTTGTCTTTCTGTCCTTAAATTTCTTTTCCCAGGTATAAAGTAACTAACACTTTAGGCACCTCAAGGGCTTCACAGGGGTGCTGGCCTCAGGGGTGAATGTGCTGCCCTCAACAGTGACCATGTCACGGCTCCTGGCTGCCATAAACTGGGGGTCAACCACCACCCCTTCAATCCCTGAATCACCAGCTGTGCGTGCTCCTGTCCCTCTTCTTAAAGTAGCAAGCCATGAGTGCCTTCACCAGGACACGCCTCCTTTTACATACCTTCCCTTCCCTCCAATCTTGCTACACTGGTAGCTGGTGTCCCTGAAGTCTGAACTCTCAACACTGGAGTGGCCCTGAGACCCCCTAAGATGTCCCCTAAATCCACTTGCTTCTGTCATCTCCAGTCCACAGCCCCACACCCAAGGTCACTGTCATTTTTGCTCAGATAATCCCAGTAGCTCCCCCAAAGCATGAATGCCCTTTTCCCACAGTCATTGTCCCCCCAACAAAGCACGGTGAGTAAGTCTGCCCTGCTCACAACCCTTCAGGGGCAGTCAGGTAAGGAACAGCCAGGAACCTGTCACAGGAGGAAGGACCAGAGGAGACCAGGTGACTAAATGCCATGAGAGATCCAGCATGAAGTCCCAGGACAGAAGAGGATTTGGGACTGGTGGTGACCATAATCTTAGCACTAGCCTTGAGAGATGGAGGGTGCAGGAGGATTGATTGCTGCAAGGTTGAGGCTGCCTAGGGCTCCAGAGTTTGAAGCCAGCCAGGGCTTCATAACAAGATCTTGTAACAAAGAAACCCAAAGGGACCATAGAAGGAAAAGCGGTGGATCTGATTAGCCTGCAGTTTACAGTTGTCTTAATGTTCTTTATGAGTATGGGCCTAGGGTTTCACTGCTAGGCAAGTGCTGAGACACATCCCATGCTATGTATGTATGTATGTATGTATGTATGTATGTGTGTGTATGTATGTATGTATGTATGTATGTATGTATGTATTTTTGAGGCAGGGTTTCTCTGCATAATAGCCCTGGCTGTCTTAGAACTCACTCTGTAGACCAGGCTGGCCTCGAACTCACAGAGTACTAGGATAATGTTTCTTATCTCCAGCCTCTGCATGCAATTGTTCATGAAGCTAACATCCGGGGATCTGGAAAAAGAGTCCAATAGTCACTATAGCTACCATCTTGGCAAATCTAAGATTATTTCAAAACGAAAAATAAGAAAATGCCCTCTAGGGGCTTCCTGCCAGATTTGGAATGAGACCCAGGCTGTGCAGGGGTTGCCTTCTTTCTCCATCCCACCCTCGCCCACCTGCCAGGGTCCAGCACTCACTCTTTGAGGTCCTCCAACACAACACAGAATCCTCACCATCAAGGGCCATTGTTCTTGCTGCTACCTCTGTCTGGAGTGGACAGGGTTCCTCTATTGCATCTGTTTCCTGGCCAAGGGCTGCCTTCCATGGACCTTCCTTGTGCCTATCTCCTTGATAACCTGCGCTTCCCCTAGCAGTGATGTGCGACAGGGCTTTGCGATCCCATAGTGCCTCTGGAACTTGCAGAGGTGAGCAGCACACAATAGGTCTGCAGTTCACACACACAGTATGTTTGCAGCACACAGTAGGTTTGCAGTTCACACAATTCCCCCCCCCTCTGGTTTTGTTTCTCCCTCGCCTAAAGTGGACCTAGTCTTTGTGCCATATACTGGCTTAGCTGTCTCCTGCCACCCCACCCATCAAGATGCCCCAGGAGCCTGTCTCACAGGATGAGGCCTCCATGCAAGACAGGTAAACAGCTGTAACCTGTGTCCTATGTCCCCCTCTTCCCCAGTGAGCAGTGCCAACCAGGATGTGCCTAGCAGAGGCTCAGTCCCTGACTGCAATGCTGCAAGTGGCCACCAGGTGGACAGTGGCCACCGAGTCTGGCTAAGTAGGTCACAGGGAGGACACCACCCACTGCCTAGGGACTTTCAAGAGCCAGGAAGCAAAGCCTGGCTGTGTGGGGCCTGTCTGTAATCCCAGCACGGAGGAGGCAGAGACAAGAGGGTCAGGAATTCCAGAGCAGCTGCAGCTACAGAATCCAAAGCTCATTTTTACCAGGATCACAGGCAGGTACCCCCCCACACCCAATGGGAGCATTTTAGCGTCAGGATTTGAAAGGGAAGGGATGAAGTGCTGTGTGCTATCCTGTCCCCAAGCATCCAATGGGGACACTGAGTGGCCTCTTGGCTGCTGCAGCATCTGCAAAGCTCCCCAGCCTCAGAGAGCCTTTTCCCTGCAGGTCGAGTGTGGTCTGAGGGACACTGTGAGCATCCTCGATCATCCTGTTGGCAGGGAACCTCTTGCCCTGGCATTCAGCATCGGCATTAGCCAGTGTCAACTCCAGGCTGAACTGGGAATTACTAGGTGGCTCACCTGACTTCTCATCCTGCTCCAATGCATTCTGATTTTGCACTCAGAACCATCCCAAGCCATAGGTTTGATAACGTCACTCCTCACCCCCTGCCCTAACTGTGCTTAGAGAAAAGAACTCCAACTTCTTGGCAAGGCTGAGGAGGCCCAGCACAGCCTACTCCTGTGTGCACCCCATCCACATTTAAACTGCAGCTGCTGATGGGCCACATAGCCCTGCCTTCTTGTCCTGCTTTCCTGTGCCAGCCCTGTACCCATCTGTGGTGGCACACATCTTTAATCCCAGCACTCAAGAGGCAGAGGCAGGTGGATCTCTGTGAGTTCAAGGCCAGCCTGCTCTACAGAGTAAGTTCCAGGACAGTCTGGGCTACACAGAGAAACCCTGACTCAAAAAGCAAAAACAAACCAAAACAAAAGATCTCTTCTCTTCCCCCATGCCTGTGTCTGTTCCTCCTCTGTTCTGGACCACTAGAGCTAGTCCCTGTCTGCCTGCTTTGCCAGATGCTGAGCTTTCTAGGGCAAGGATCCATGCTAACTTAACCTGAGACCCCTAGTATCTTCACCCAAACATCACATGTATTGATGAGACTCTTGCGAGGACCATGGAAAGCCAGGACTGCCATCAGGGAAGGAGGTGGGGCTTTTGGCATTCTAGCTCCAACTCCTGACCACACTGAAGTGAGATACCTGATCAGAATTAGGTGCCCACCATACTGAACTCACATCCCAGCAAGATGCTGGCCAAACTCTCCAACCTCCATGGACTTGGCATAACAGTAGTCCCGTCCTCCATCTCTCTCTGTCTCTCTCTTTCTCTTTCTCAGTACAGCACTCTGACTTCCTCTGGGGACCCTCCCCTCCTCCTAGCTCAGACTATGGGGTTTGCATAGGAGGCCAAACTGGGTGATGAAGATGACCCCCAGTGGTCCCCGTGAGAACCTTCCTGAGACTGGAGTCACAGGAAAGATGTGCCCTTCTTCTGTGGGACACAGGAGGGCCCCTCTGGTGGTCAGCATGCTCTTTCTAGAGAAGTGTCTGACTAAGAATGAGGCCACACCGGGCGGTGGTGGCGCACGCCTTTAATCCCAGCACTGGAGAGGCAGAGGCAGGTGAAGCTCTGGGAGTTCCAGGACAGCCAGGGCTACACAGTGAAACACTGACTCGAAACACAACAAACAAACAAACAAACAAGAATGGAGCCACTTCAGCAGAAGTTCAGAATGGAGAGGAGATTTGGGCACTGTCTGAACACCTAGCCCAGCCATGCCTGAAGTCCCTTTCCATTCTATTAATGCGGGCACCCCACTTGTGGTCAGCCAGCTTCAGTCTCTTAGAATTTAGAGGCCCTAATCTTTCAACTGAGGGAAATCATCCTTAAGCTAGGCAGCATGTCACATGAAATAAGAACTTCTATTATTAAGATTTGGACCCTCAGGGCTGGAAAGACAACTCAGTGATTTGAGCACTGGCTGCTCTTCCAGAGGACCTGGGTTCAATTCCCATCACCTACACGGCAGCTCACAACTATCTGTAGCTCCGTTTCCAGGGGATCTGACACTCTCACATAGACATACATGTAGCTAAAACACCAATGAACATAAAATACAAATAAATAAATTCAAAAAGAGAGAGATCCTGCCCCTCGAAGGAAGCCGAGCCAGTGAGATGGCTGTGTGGGGGTCCCAGGCCATCACCACATTGTGGTCGTTGAGACTCACCTTCCTTTCTCTGGCCTGCTGTGTCCCCTCTGGCAGGGGACTTGGTGACCCTCCGAGCACTGTCAGCTCTCAACCCCTCCTGAGGCCTCCTCGGAATCATCACGTTGAGTCTGTACGCGTTGGAGACCACCCCTGGCCTCTCAACAGTGTCCCAATCCTGCTGGGGGAGGAAAGAGCTTGCTGGGGAGGAGAAGAGGGCCCTAGGCCTGCATCCCAGCACGAAGGGTAGAAAAACGGGGTTCTTAAGGACACCTGCCTCCTAAGTGGGGCTCTCAGTGGACCCTCTGTCAGCTTTGAGAAAGAGGTAGGGCCATTGAAACCAAAATCTGGGCCAAAGTCACAAAAATGAAAGAAATGGGTTCAAATCCTAGGCCCACGGCTTCCCGGCTGTGTGATCTCAAGTGAGTGACTTTCCTGCTCTTGGCCTCAGCCCCTAGCAGGAGCACAGTGGTCTGTAGCATAGAGAGTGCTGGAGAGCCTTGCTTGAGCTCAGACCCATTGAGACCTTTGCACGGCCCACACACATGCGTGAACAGGCGAGGCTGTTTATGCGGAGCCCATTCTTGTCGTTTCCTTTTGGGGGGTGGGGGTAGGATCTAATGGGACAGGTCTGAAAGCATGAAGGCGAAGGGACAGCCTCTTGGCTCCTGTCTCCTGCCAGCTCCCAAGCCTGTTCCCTTCCCTCTACCTTTGGACCTCAACATCGGGACCGGCTATGGGCTCATTCTCAGCAGCATGTGGCCAGGGCAGAGCTGGGTCAGCCTCACGCTTGCTCTGGACACCATGCCTAATTCCCAGTCCTGAGACCTGAGCCAGCTGGTGAGTCATCCCAAGTCCCCATTGAACTGGAAAGCCTCTCTCCACCTGCCCACACTGCCACCACCCAGCAGGAGCCCCACCCTCCCATCAGGGAAGGCAATAGCCAAGCCTGGCCCAGAGTTCTCTGTAAGAAGGAAGCTCAGCCCTCTGGAGTTTAGAGCTCTTATCTCCAGGACTGAGGACACTGGCTGATCCTGTTCTTGCTCCCAGATCCTGGCCCTCAGCTCACCACAGAGGAAGAATTACTGGTCTCATGAGGGATACTGCTGTACTGGCTGGAGCTGGTGTCAGAGTTGGCGCCCTCGTTGTCACAGCTACTATAGGCCAGGCCCTCCAGATAGGGTAATGCCTCAGGGTCCTGGTGCCTGTTCCTTGGGGCTGTTGCAGGGCCCTCCGCAGGGAGAGCTGCTGTTGGGGACCAGCCCCTGGGAGAAGAGAGAGACCAGTTATTTTCCCCTAAGAGGTAACAGAGTCAGGGACTGAGTCCCACCTGCCCAACGCCGTCCCCTGTACATGTGGGCCTACTCACATGGTGCAGGGGTCTGCAGCTACGGATCAAGAAGCCAGTGCCAAGGGCATTTGGTCTGGGCTCTCTGTGGGTCACCAAGAGCTTTAGCTGCCTCCCAAGGGAGAGGGTTCCACCACATAGATGAAGAAACCCAGGATCTGAGGGGTCAAGAGCCTGGCCAAGGCCGCAGCCCTGGGAAACGGCTTGAGTGAGGAGGTGTGGGTTCACTGAGCCGGGCTGGCAGATGAGGGCTGTTTAGCAGTGTGAGGGGAAGTGAGTTCCAAGGACAGGAGCTACAGAAATAGGGCACTTTACAGACGCAATCCCTGCGGTCCCCTGCTCCAGAGGCTTACAGCTCACGGCATTCCCAGAGTGGCCCACCACAGCCCTATAAACCAGCAAGACGTGACAGCGCTAGAAAAGGGATCTCTAGATAAGGAACCGCGGAACATCTGCACACATCCCAACCTTCACACCTAAAGCCTAAACCCTGCAGTGCAGGTTAGCAAATCAAATGCTCTGTCCAGTTCTGCAGGAAAGAGTCCTCGTAATTTGTCCTAGACTGTCTGAAACGCATTGGCTGTCAGAGCCCCCTTTTCCTTGTTCTTTTTCGCTTAAACGCGTACCTGAGGGGAACACAAGCCCTCAAACAAGGGCTTGGTCCAGCCTCTCTTTTTCAAATGTATTTCTGCAGTATTGGAAGTCAAACCCAGGATCTTAGGCATGCTGCCTGCCACAGAGCTACTCTCTCAGCCCTTGTTCTGCAGATGGGAAAAGTGAGACATAAAAGATGGCCTAGTAGGTCAAAGGCCCCACATCCCATCACAGCAGATGGGAAACTGGGACCCAGCTCTCTGGACCCTCAAGCTGTGGCCTCTTAAGGTCTCATGACCCAAGCAGGGAACTTTGGGTCTGTTCAGGCCTGAACTGGAGGGTATCTCAAGCAGGGGTAACAGCAGGTGCCCTGGCTGAGAGGCCCATTCAATCTTTTGGGGGACTGGGGGACAGAGTCTAGCTATGTAACCTATTGAGTTTTGAGCTCCAAATCCTCTTGTCTCCACTTCCTGGGTGCTGGTATTACATCCATCTGCCACCACACCCAGCTCCTCCAATCCCTTAAAACCGTTCACAGGAACCAGAAGTATATAACTGTCCCCTACCCCATGGAATTATGGGATGGTCAGGGCTACCAGGAAAGATACCCAGGGTCAGGATCAGAGACTCAGATAAAACAAGGACAGATCAATGTGAGCTTTCCAGGGTTTCCCAAGGACCCCTGAAATGCATTCACTGTCAGAGCCCTCTCTGCCCACTTTGTGGGCTGACCACGTGACCCATGCCAGCTGTTGTAGATGGACACTGCCACCATGAAGAGTTGCATGTAGGGAAGGTATGGACATTCTTCCCCAAGGGAGCCGGTCCCTGGAGCCTGGGGCTTTACCCACCTCTGAGGGCCCTGCCTGAGGTCAAGGCCTTCCACAGAGTGGCCAGCACAGGTGGTGGTTCCAAGTGGGTCCTGAGGGGCCGGCGGGCAGCAGGGCAGGTCGCAGTAAGGTGCCTCGGCACTGGAAGGACTGTGAGGCTCCTGGGCCCGCATCGGAGAGAGGAGACAGCTCAGGCCCACGTGGGACTCCCCTTCCCCCTCCCCCATACAGCCCCTCCCAGCTCAGACTGGTGGGTGTCTCCAGAAGTCATCTCCTGGGAATCTCCCTGCTCAAGGAGACCAGCCATTCCATCAGCTGGACTACCCTGGGGACTCTGGTCAGAGGCAGCAGGGTGCCTGGAGGGCACATGCACACGTGTACATGCATGAGTCTGGCGACAGGTACACATGCATGTGTGTGTGTATAAACACCTGTGTTTTGGGGCACCCATGTGTATATCATTGTTGAGGGATATGTGCCCAAATGCATGTGTACAGGCCTGTCAGCTACACCAATGCATATGTGTGTGCAAGATCATGCAAACACAAATGTAGGTGTGCACGCCCGAGAATGGGAACTGCACCGAAGGCCCCAGAGCACCCTTGCATCCAGAAAGTAAGAGGGAAGGAGAGGCTTGGCCTGGTCTGAAATGGAAGAAGGGGTCTGAAGGTGGAGGGACGAGCATGATCTTCTAGCAAGATCTAGAAAAAACAAAGGGCCCTGTTTCACTACGGGGTCACAGCCCCAAACTAGAGGTGTGCCCTTGGCACTGCCCACAGCAAGGCCACCCCTGGAAAGACTGATATTGGGCTCAGCCAGAAGGAACGGCTGCTCCCCTCAAAGAAGGCCCCCCCATTCCCTCCACCTCCCAGAATGGCAGGGCCCTCCTCTGGTGGTGGGAGACAGGGACATGGCACCTTGTGCCCCGCCTCCTCTCGGGTTACCTGGGCAGCGGGCTCCGGCAGTGGCAGCTGGCGGCTGTCAGCACCCTCGTTACCGGGGGGCTCCGGCTCAGGCCCCCACACTGCCACCCTCCCAGGCCCTGACTCTGGGCCGTGGTGGCTGCAGTACTCCAGGCTGCCGAAACCTTAGAGGGGCCAGCCTCGGGAGCAGGGCCCCTCATTACTGTTTCATAAGCCGGGGCCCAGCCAAGAACAATGCAGGACATAAAACCGGAGGAACCCGATCCTGGCGGCTCACCTGAGAGCAGGCCGGGTGGAGTCTCCCTGGGGACCCTGGGGACCCTGGAGCCCGGCGCCTGGGACAGTGGCTGTAGCCCTGGCAGAGCCCAGGGTGGGCAGAAGTGCTCTAGAATTCAAGAAAGCCACCATGAGTAAGGCCAGGCTGTGTGAAGGAAGACCTAGGGGTCTGCAGCCACATCCAGGCCAAAAAGGGCGAATTAGGATTCAGTTTCACACCTGCCCCATAGCCAGATTCTGATCAAAGCCAGGCAGCCCGAGGTGTCAGATCCACAGCCGGGCTTGGCGCCGTGGCTACCCAGGGGACAGCATGGCATGAAGGAGGGAGCAGACTCTCAACCCAACCCCGGCACTTCCAAAGGCCCCACCCAGCATGAACCCCAGGCTGACATGGCACCCGATTCTTGCTTTCACCCTTAGCCCCATCCCCTCCCCCTGTTCACATGACTGCGTCCGGTGGTCATCTCCGGCTCTGATTTCCTGCCTAGTCATTGTCGTAGTCTCTGCCTATGACAGACCTGAGTCCCACCCCAGCTGGATGACCTCACTCAGTGGCTTCCCCCCGCTCTGGGCCTAACTATCTATGAAAAGGAGGTGTGTGACCAAGACCTTGGCTTGGTGACTTGGCCTCAATTGCCTTACCTATCAAACGGTCATGATAACCACATCCGCCCCCTAGGGGACATGAGGAGAATTACCTGACGTGACATAAGTTCAAAAAAAAAAACCCCGAGAGAACATTAAGTAGAATCTTATAAATGTTAAATTAGTAGAATA
This sequence comes from Microtus ochrogaster, assembly GCF_000317375.1. Classification (NCBI taxonomy): domain Eukaryota; kingdom Metazoa; phylum Chordata; class Mammalia; order Rodentia; family Cricetidae; genus Microtus; species Microtus ochrogaster. Next base: position 15,004,106 of record NC_022017.1, read on the forward strand.
ATATTAAATAAATTAAGAATAAATAAATCATCCAGAACTAGTGATGTACACTTGCAATTGGCAGCACGAAGATGGGAGGATTGTGAGTTCAAGGCCAGCCTGGGCTATGTAGAGAGACTCTGTCTGAAGAGGGTGGGGGAGTGCTGACGATAGCAAATAAATTATAAAGATCTGTGTGGCCCTCCCACCCAAACTATCCCCCCCTCTCCAAACCTGGCCATAGCCTGCTCAATACCACGTGACTTCAAGGGCTCAACTTCCACCAGCCTCCCAGCCTGTGGATTCAGGTGTGTCTGGAGCCCAGGGGGTTCAGAAGCTGGGGATGCCAAGAAACTAATCATTTCCACTTTGTGACCAGAGCCATTTTTACATATCCTAGAACAGCTGAAGGAATGAGCAGGGAAGCCTAGGCCATCTCCTGTGGCAGATGTAGCGGGGACCTAGCTAGGGGTGGCACTACCCCACTCGGGCCGGTGAGGCTTTTAAATATAGACCTCTTTGTGCTCCATGTGTCTGGATTGAAAGGTAGAAGCAAATGGGGCCAAGATTTCAGAGTCCTTTGGGGCAAGGTGGCTGCCTCTGGTTCCTTGGAGATGCGCCGTAATAACGATCTGGAGAGATAGCAGGCAGTATAGACAGAGCGAGCTGGGGATAGCGGGCACCCCACAGCTGCACTTGGGCAGATGCCGGCTCCCTGGGAAGCAGTAGAGATTCTCCATCCTCAGAGCGTCACGGAATGGGGTTCAGGGAGGCAGCCAGAAAGGTCCAGAAGAGGTGATTGATAAGGGTCAGATAAAAACCTGGCTTGTTAGCAGAGCGGAGTGGCACACGCCTTGAACCCAGCACTCGGGAGGCAGAGGCAGTTCTCTGAGTTCGAGGTCAGCCTGATCTATACAATGAGTTCCAGAACAGCCTGGGCTCCACAGAGAAATCATGTCTCAAACAAACAAACAAAACCCAAAAACAACAACAAAAATCCCACTAAAAAAACCTTGACTTGCTTTATGTAATATTGGGAACGCAAGTCATGGACTCAATCGTTTATGTTAGGAAAGTGTCCTACTTCTGAGTTACATCTCTATACTAAGGTTAGGTGTGCTCACGCGTGCACGTGTGTGTGTATGTGTTAGGTACACATGAACATATGTGCACATGGAGACTGGGAATTGACACCGCACAGGTGTCCTTCCTCTATCACTTTTCACCTTTTATTTATTTATTGAAGCAAAGTCTCTGTAGCCTTGGCTGGCTTGAAACTCACTCTGTAGCCCAGGCTGGACTTGAAACTTACTCACTCTGTAGCCCAGGCTGGACTTGAATTCTTCAAAAAGATCCACCTGCCTCTGCCTCTCAGGTTCTGAGATTTAAAGGTGTGCACCACTGATATAGGTATGAATAATTTGCATTGGTGTGGATTTTAAGGTCAATTTTGTTATATGTATATGTATTTCTGATCTTGAATAAGGTGTTGTGATTGTGTAGTTCATTTTT
>NC_022017.1:15007008-15008938 GCF_000317375.1 Microtus ochrogaster
AAAAACAAAACTTATTTTATTTCTGTGTGTGTGGTTGCTGTATACACGTATGTCTGTGCATGTGGTGTGCATAGAGGTCAGAAAAGGTGTTGGATCCTCTGGAACTTGGGTCACAGCTTGTTCTGAGCCTCCATGTGGGTCCTGGGAACTGAGTCCTCTGCAAAGAGCAGCAAACCGCTCTTATACACTGAGCCTCACCTGCAGTTCCCACCGCTCTATTCCTTTTTCAGGGGCGGGGGATCAAGGGTTTCTCTGAGTAGCCCTGGCTGTCGTGGTACTAGCACTCGCTCTGTAGACCAGGCTGGTCTCGAACTCACAGAGATCCTCCCACCTCTGCCTCCCGAGTGCTGGGAATAAAGGTGCCTGACACCACCACCCAGCTACACACAGCTTTTTTTTTTTAGATTTATTTATTTATATGCATACAATGTTCCTCCTGCATGTACATCTGCCTGCCAGAAGAGGGCAGCAGATCTCATTACGGATGGTTGTGAGCCACCATGTAGTTGCTGGGTATTGAACTCAGGATCTGGGGAAGAGCAGCCACTGCTTTTTTTTTTTTAATATTTATTTATTTATTATGTATACAGCATTCCTTCCATGTATGCCTGAAGGCCAGAAGAGGGCACCAGACCCCATTACAAATGGTTGTGAGCCACCATATGGTTGCTAGGAATTGAACTCAGGACCTTTGAAAGAGTGCTCTTAACCTCTGAGCCATCTCTCCAGCCCAGCCACTGCTTTTTATGTAGGTGCTTGGAATAGAACTTAGGTCCTCATGCTTGCTGGTGGAATAGGAGTTGGTAAGACTGGAGATGGAGAGGTGAAGCCTGTGGCTAACTTCTAAGGGTTGAGGTTGCTCAGGCACAGTGAGTGTGAGCATCCAGAGGACACAGCAGAGATGATCCAGAGCTGCAGCTCAGTGGCTGGACCACAGCAGGAACAGGGGCTTGGGGCTCTGGCAGCACGAAGTACCCTGCGTTCACAGAGCACTGCAGAGTGAGAAAAGGCCCTTGATGGAGGCTGGAATCACTGTGCCTTTGGGTGCTGCTGGCAAAGGGGTTTTTTTTTTTTTTAATTTTCAAAACAGGATATCTCTGTGCAGCCCTGACTGTACTTGCTCTGTAGACCAAGTTAGCCTCAGACTCACAGAGATCCACCTGCCTCTGCTTCCTGAGCGTTGGGATTAAAGGCATGCGCCACCTCTGCCTGGCTTGGGGCTGGATCTCAGAGCATCACGTTCTAGGCCAAGGGATCTTCATTGAGCCAGCTCTTTGACAGCACCGGCAGCTGTCCAGCTCTCAGTCAGCCTTTAAAATACTTACAATGTTCTATACATGGGTGCGTGCACCTGGGTGTATATATGCACACTGCCCTACGCAGGTGCCCATGGAGGTCAGAAGAGGGCATTAGATTCCCTGGAATGGAGGCCCAGGTAGTTGTAAGCTGCCTGACCTGTGGCTGGAGAACCAAATCTCAGCTGCAAGGGCAGCAAGAGCTCTTAATGGCTGACTCATTTCTCAGCACCTGCTTCTTCTTTGTTTTTGTTTTTGATTTTCAAGACAGGGTTTCTCTGTGTAGTCCTGGCTGTCCTGGAACTTGCTCTGTAGACCAGGTTAGCTTCAAACTCATAGAGATGAATTTGCCTGGCTTTGCCTCCTGAGTGCTGGGGATTAAAGGCTTGTGCCTGCCACCAACACCCGGCTCCCAGCTTCTTTAAATGTGTGTGTGTATGTGTGTGTGTGTGCACACGCACATGCATGCATGCATACATGCATGTATGTATCTAAGACAGAAGCAAATTGCAAGAGTCAGCTCTCACCTCTTACCACATGGGCCCAGGGGCTGAACTCATATCATCAGAACTGGCAGAACCCCTTACTTATTGAGTTACTTTGCTGGCCACCAGTTTTGTTTTTGTTTTTTTTTT
>NC_022017.1:15009038-15010943 GCF_000317375.1 Microtus ochrogaster
TTCTCTGTGGTTTTGGAGCCTGTCCTGGAACTAGCTCTTGTAGACCAGGCTGGTCTCAAACTCACAGAAATCCGCCTGCCTCTGCCTCCCGAGTGCTGGGATTAAAGGCGTGCGCCACCACCGCCCGGCTGGCCACCAGTTTTTAATTTCAAGTAACAGCAGGCAGAGGTGACCCAGAAGATGGAGGTGAGCAGCCGGAGGGATGGAGACACGCTCCCCTGTGGCCCTCCTTCCCAGGAGGTTAGGGGGATTCTTCACTGGAGTCAGACCCCATTGGCTTCAGTGGCGACCCAGCTAACCTCAGTGATAACTGCTCAGCTCTGAAGATACATGAAGGTCACTGAGGAAGCCCTTGCACCCAAATTTAGGAAGGACACAAGTTTCTGTGCATGGGACATGGTAGTAAAAACTGACTCTGGACAGTCCTTTGTCCTCTTCCCAAGGCTACCATCATCTTTGGAGGAAGCAGTTCCACCCCTGTCCCCGCTCCCTTCTCTCCCGCCACCCCACACTTTGCCAGCATCACAGCAACAGAGAGAATGAAGACTGGATCACCTTAGTCTCTTGTTTAAATCACGACAACTGAAATGCAATCTAATCCTCAAAGTGTCCACAGAACCAAAGCACACAGGCTGGAGAGACGGCTCAGACATTAAGAGCACTGACTGCTCTTCCTGAGGACCTTAGTTCAATTCCCAGCAACCACATGGTGGCTCACAACCATCTGTAGTGAGATCGGATGCCCTTTTCTGTGTACAGATGCACAAGTAGGTAGTGTACTCATATACATAAAATAAATAAATCTTAAAAGAAGTAAAACAAACAAACAAAGCCAGAGGAAGCCAGGCCCCAACTAGTTATCCATCCTGTGTCTGTGTGACTCTCCCTCTCAATGACCAGTTCTCAGCCCTCTGATGCGCTTCATCCTTTCTGTCTTAAAACCTTTGTACATGCCATACTGTTCCTTTCCCTTTCCTTTTCTCCCTAACGCCAGTGGCAAGCCTTCATCCTTCACCAAGCCGCTGAAAGTCCTCCCCAAGGCCTAACAACCCCTGTTCCTTCAGAGCATGGATCACAGGCATGGTGAAACAGCCATTTCTGTGGTTCCTTTCCTCCTGCCCATGGTTTTGATTAGACCACCAGTCCCCTGGAGCAGGGATGTGACAGCCTCGTTTAACATCACTGCCATAGCAACCAGTGCAATCCTGGCTCAGGTCAAGCAACTGTTCATTCCAAACGACTGCACAAGCTGACCCGAAATGTTGGCTGGGAAATGGTGGGACCGAGGCTGTATGTCAGATCTGACTGAGTCCACCATCCGCTGGTCCATGCTTCCATCTCCCCTTCAGCTGGGAGAAGATCATTTGCATAGTGGCCCTGCTCAGGTGGGAAGGACTCAATCATTTGTGTAAGAGTTCAAAGTTACCGAAAGCAGATTCAACGCAATGCCCATCAAAATCCCAGCAAAATTCTTCAAAGACCTCAAAAGAACGGTACTTAACTTCATATGGAAAAGCAAAAAAACAAAAACAAACAAAAAAAAAAACCAGGATAGCCAAAACAATCCTGGGTAATAAAAGAACTTTTGGAGGCATCACAATCCCTGACTTCAAACTCTAGTACAGAGCTACAGTACTGAAAACAGCCTGGTATTGGCATAAGAACAGACAGGAGGACCAATGGAACTAAATAGAAGACCCGGATATCAATCCACACATCTTCAAACACCTGATTTTTGACAAGGAAGCAAAAAATATCAAATGGAAAAAATAGAGCATATTTAACAAATGGTAATGGCATAACTGGATAGCAACATGTAGAAGAATGAAAATAGACCCATATCTATCACCATGCACAAAACTCAAGTCCAAATGGATCAAAGACCTCAACATAAAGCCAGCTACA
>NC_022017.1:15014268-15020446 GCF_000317375.1 Microtus ochrogaster
ACGCAAACATGTAGACACCTGTACACCCACCAAATAAAGAAGCCAACAGCCACAGAACCCCCATAAGTCTGTTTTCTCTGCTGCTCTATCCAGTCAGAATCTCCAGCGCTGAGTCCTGGGGTACACCATAAAAGAGAATCCCTAACTCATCCCAATTCTCTAGCTTTGTAAACTGAGAGCTCCCCTCTTACTCAGCTAAAGTTAACGCCAGTTTCAGAGGTGCAATCAAGGCTCTGAGAGGTTCCCTGACACCCAAGTGGCGCTGGTCCAGCTGGAAGCCCTGGTCTGTCTCCAAAAGCTCAGAGGTGACCGTGAGGGTGCTGGACCACACTGCCAAGTCCCCCAGGTCCCTTGGCAAACAGAGTGATGCAAAGGGCTGGCCAGGTATTTTCAGACTTGAGGACAAATCTTAGACAAAAGTGAACAGCCACCTAAGGTCACAAAGTACATATGTGACTGCACTTAGCCGAAAAGGAACCACTGGTATCTCCCCCCACACACCTCCTCCCACCCCAGATCTGAAGATCAAACCCAAGCCCTGGCAGGTGTAAGACAACTGCTCTACCACTGAGCCACACCTCTATCCTAGCTGGGGGTCTTAAACCAAGTCCAGTCCTCTCTGTTCTAGAGGCCACAATGTCCACACCCTGGAAGTGACTCTGGGTCAGGAGACTGATACAGCCTGGAAGGGTATTGGAAGGGAGGGTATCCAGCATCCCCCAAAGCACAAGTACCTCTGGGCACCATGGGGTCACCTCATACCTGACCTACTTGGTGATGACAGAGTTCCCAGGAGATCAAACCTTTGTTGCCAATCTCAGCTGAATTGAGGAATTTTGGGTCCTCCCCTGGGGCTCCAGGTCCTTCCTTTGGAGAGTGGAACTCCCACAGGAAGATCCACAGGGCTTGGTTTCCTCCCTGGGGGACCATCTATCTGCCCTACTTAGTCCCTGTTCTGCATGGTGGATGGATAGATGTGCCCCACCAACCTGGGCTGTTCTTTCCTGGTTCAGCCACCAAGTGGAGCATCGTCGAAGGAGAACTAGGCTCCTTTTCCAGGGGTCTAGACAAGGGCTCTTCATGTGCTCTTTGTGACTCCAGTGTCCTCCACGAATCTTCCCTAAAATGCACATTAAATGGTAAGGATGTAACCACAAAAAGCTGTCACGCATTCTGCACACACGGCCCGGAAAATGGACCCTTAGTCCCCTCTTCCAGCAGCCAGTCCGGCAGCTCCTCAGGGTCCCTCATCCTCCCTCCCCTGATTTCCCCCTTCGGCCCTGACCCTCTAGGTTCCGCTAGCGGCGGGTTTCTGACCTGGGCTCGGATTTCCACTTACCGGACGGTGGAGGTGCTAGTTAGTGCCAGGGTCACAGCCTCTATTTTAACAATGAATCAAAACGTTGCCCCGGAGGTGCGCGTAAGACCACACCCTTGCCGCGCTCCAATAGGTTCGCCCTCAGAGCCTTATTTGCATGATCAGTGTGGGATTGGACACAGCGAGGACTGGGGGCAGGGCGGAGGAGGGCGGTGCCCAGGCGCCTCCGAGCGCGGGATGCACGGCACGTTTTGCCTGCGCTACCCGCAACCTCGTCCAGTCGGGTTCCCCTGGGACCTGAGTGCTGTTGCTGGCCCAGTGGCCTCTTGTCTCTTTCCCATTGGCTCGTTCTGGCTAAGGTCTTCAAAAGGGCACTAATGCATACGTGGAAAGTAGAAAGTGTGGCTAGCTGGGGGTGGTGCCACTAACTAAACTTGTCACCTAACTCTTGAAAAATCTTAAGCAGGAGGATGGATGCCCACAGTTCGATCGGCCTGGCTGCAAGAGTGAGACACTTCCAGAAAGCAAAACCAGAGGTTGGTGATCTACATCTGAAAGTCCTGCAATCGGGAGGTGGAGACAGTAGAGCAGTGATCTGGTAGTGAAGGCAAGAAGATCAGGAGGTGGGTCTGGAGGTGGTGGCGCATGCCTTTAATCCCAGCACTGGGGAGGCAGAGGCAGGCAGATCTCTGTGAGTTAGCGGCCAGCCTGGTCTACAGAGTGAGTTCCAGGACAGGCTCCAAAGCTACAGAGAAACCCTGTCTTGAAAAAAGAAAGGAAGGAAAGGAGGGAGGGAGAAAGGGGGAAGGGAGGGAGAAAGGGGGAAGGGAGGGAGAAAGGGGGAAGGGAGGGAGGGAAGGAAGGAGGGAGGGAGAAGAAAAGATCAGGAGGTCAAGGCCAGATTTGGCTACAGAATCAGTTGGAGGTCCTGTCAAGCAAAAGCAAAAACACCAAAAACTGAAACCAGCTAACAAAGTGGAATGTACAGCCCTATCCCAGCTTACTCCAACTCACAGAGATCCATCTCCCTTTGCCTCCCAAGTGCTGGGGTTAAAGGCGTGCGCCACCACCGCTCAGCCCTGCCCCAGCTTTTAAAGTTAAGCTCTATTGTGCACTGGTTACACACCAGCTCCTAAGCCAGTCCTTTACACATAGCAACAAAGATCAGAGATGTCAGCTGACTTGCCAGGGTCACATGGCTAATAAAGAGCAGAATCAGGACAAAAATCTTGGGATGTCTGACTCTGCAGACCACTGTGGGGTATCCTCATTCGCTCATTCGCCTGCATCTGGTGAAGCACTCAGAAAGGAAAGCATGAATAAACGGTGGCTTCTTCCCAAGTGAGGGCAGAAGTGAGGCCCGGAACAAGCCGTCCTGGCCCAGCACGGAGCTGGCTGACAAGCACAGTGGGCTTCCTCCGTGGCCTGGCTAGCTGTAAGTAAGACAGGCTAGTGAGGCCTGGGTTCAGGGTCAGCCTCTTAGCACTTCTTGGCTAGGTGATCTTGAGACAGTTACAGTTACTTGACCTCCCTGAGCCTGGGGTGGAATGGGTATTTCTGAGTTAGAACTGAGCAAGGTCCCAGCCCTCTGGCCTTCCCAGGCAATGCAACCTAGAGCCGACTGAGGCGGATGAGCCTGACAATTCAGCCATGAAACATTTATGGAGCCCTTTGTCAGTCAAGATTGCTGAGGGTTCATCAAAGAACAAGAGACCCGTGCGCTGCTTTTGTGTGTCTGTATGGTGGAGGAAAACCGACCCAGGCAAGAGAAACAAGCAAAGCATGACTAGGTTGACTGGTGCTTAGGAGAAAAGAGAGCAGAGCAGAGAGAGGCACGCTAGGTCTGGCCTGGCCAGCGTGTTTCCAAGGAGGTCGTCAGCGAGGTCTTAGAGTAGTGGCTCGTGCATCTCAGCAAAGACCCAGAGGGAGTGATTCTGAACAGGTCACAGGCTGAGGGTGGCAGGACCTGGAGTGGAAAGCAGGTGAGGGGAGCAGGTGGGCACCATGAGTAAGTACTCACTTTAGCTTTGGAGTGTTTGCCCAAGAGGATGGCAGAAGGCAGGGAGCAAAGGGAACTGTGGGAAGAGGTCCCTCTTGTAGGAGTGGGTGAAGAGGATGGCGGAGCCCAAGAGGCCAGGATATGGCAGCCAGGAGAGGAAGTCACCCCTACACGGAGATGTTTGTGCCCCCTCCCGCATGCTGTCTGGAGCACAGAAACCATACAGACCTCCTCGACCTCATCCTGTCAGGGGGAAGCCAAACTCTAGCAAGCTGCATGCACTGTGGCCCCTTGAGGACGTCCCACACCACATCCCCGGCCTCTGTGAGCTGTTCAGAGGATTCCATTAAGGGCACCGTGTCACTACTCATCCTCCTGTCCCCTGCTTGAGCTCTGGACTCGCTGGCTTCATACCGATTTGATTATTTTATTGTATGACATGTGAAGGGCACGTTCGTGGAATTCAAAAGACAACTTTGTTAATCCCAGCACTTGGGAGGCAGAGGCAGGCGATCTCTGTGAGTTCGAGACCAGCTTGGTCTACAGAGCTAGTTCCAGGACAGGCTCCAAAGCCACAGAGAAACCCTGTCTCGAAAAACAAAAAACAAAAAACAAAAACAAAAAAAAAGACAACTTTGCAGAATGGTGATTGCTAAAATTCCTTCCCAGAGGAAGGTGTAAGCAGTGTCTACCCATCTAAGGGCCCAACAACAACCTCTGCTTCTGCTGGGGAACCAATGAGTTCATTGGTCTTCCTTACAGAGCATTAGTGAGGGGTTACTTACAGAAATGTTGGTGCTCCCCCACAAAGGCTGCACTGGGAAGTCTCTACCGAGCAGGGATTATGATTTATGGCTTACCCTGAGTTGCATAGATGGAGACCCCTAGTTCCTCACCTGTAGCCTGAGGCCACAAGCTATTAGTGCAGAATTGCATATTACTGATAGGGAGGGCTGGCATGCTCAGGTGAGGGTCCCAGGATCCTCTCTGTCCCCCCCCCCCCACGAGGGAAGATAACAGTCAACAGGCCCTGTTGTAATGATCTTTTATGATCTCCTATGGGCGGAGAAATGACAACAGTGAAGAGCACTTGTGCTCTTGTTTGCTTGTTTTTCGAGACAGGGTTTCTCTGTGTAGCTTTGGAACCTGTCCTGGAACTAGCTCTTGTAGACCAGGCTGGCCTCGAACTCACAGAGATCCGCCTGCCTCTGCCTCCCAAGTACTAGGATTAAAGGTGTGCGCCACCACCACCCAACTAACACTCACATGTTTTAAAAATAATTTAAACTGGGTGGTAGTGGCACATGCCTTTAATCCCAGCACTCTGGAGCCAGAGGTAGGTGGATCTCTGTAAGTTCAAGACCAATCTGGTCTACAAATATTTCAGGACAGCCAGGGCTACTGAGAAACATTGTCTTGAGAAAATATAATAAAATAATAATAATGATGAGGATAATTTTAAAGATAGCAGGAATTTGACTCAGAGGATAGTCTTGTACAACCATTGGTTCTTTCCTTCCACTGTTACATTGGTTCTGGGGATCAAACTTAGGTCTTCAGACTTGAGAGATGATGGTTAGCTTCAATTATCAATTTTTCACAATCTGCAGTCATGTTTGCAAATCATGTCTCAGTGAAGAACTGCCCAGATGGGGATGGCCTGTGGATGTGTCCGTGGGGTTGATTACTGAAAAGCTGAGCACAAAGAAGCATCCATGTGTTTGTTCTCTCTGCTCTTGACTGGGTGTGTTGACTGTGACTAGCTCTCCAAGTCCCTGCCTTGATGTCCCTGCTATGGTGAATTGTGACCTGAAATAAACCCTTTCTCCCATAAGTGGCTTTTTGTCAGTTTTTTTCTTTTAAGCCTCTCCAAAGTATGCAGGCTTCCTGGGTTGAGATGCTAGTAACCTAATCACTTAGGGTATCATTTTTAAGACTATTTATTTATTCTTCTTTTATGTGCATTGGTGTTTTGCCTGCATGTGTCCGTGTAAGGCTGTCAGTTCCCCTGGAACTGGAGTTACACACAACTCTGAGCTGCCATGTGGGTGCTGGGAATTGAACCTGGGTCCTCTGGAAGAGTAGACAGTGCTCTTAACTGCCAAGCCATCTCTTCAGTCCCTTGTCAGGGTATTTTATCACAGCAACAGATGACACTAAGCCACACTCTACCTGGCTTGTCACTTCATTGGGCCTTTGCTTGGCTCACAGCCCTAGCTGAGACCCCTCAGAGAGCTGGAGAGTACCATGACTTCTGTTCTAGCCCAGAACCTGTCTTCACCCGGCCAGCGGAAGGAGCACCCAGCCCTCTTCCTCCCATGGGCAATGGAGGGCCAGAGCCTGGGTGGGCAAGGTAGAGGCCTGACAGAGGGGAGCAGGGTGGATGACTGCCCTGGGGTCATCAGAGCTGCAGCCAGGGCTGTTCTTGAGGACCACACACAGCCAGGCTTGTTTTCACCTGTTTACTTGCCTAGGAAAACAGAGTTAAAATTAAACCCTGATTGCGGCTCACAGGTACAGTCCAAGGCATGGTGACAAAATCAGACTGTGGCGATGGAAGCTCGCTTCTATCCAAGGGAACGCAAGTGTTGCTATGACGTCAAGTTGGCTTTCTACACTGTGACTAAGGCCACTCTAAGCTGGAGGCCTCTCCTGTGCCGTATCTGAAATGGTGAACCACAGCATATTTTCACTGCCTTGTGAGGGCTCAAGTTCCCTCCAGGAAAGCCGGCTGTGTCTCCCCCACCAGGAGCAAGAGCGCTCAGCTGAAACCCTGGGCAGGGCTGTCTTTCACCTCAGCAACCTCTGAATGGCCCCCTCTGGAGGCAAGGCCCTGAACCTTGGCCGGTTTCTTTGGGTAC
>NC_022017.1:15020672-15030502 GCF_000317375.1 Microtus ochrogaster
TGCCACTGATGTTGGAGATACCATCTCTCCTGGGTGTCCTCCTTGGAGTGCCCACCGCAGGTTCATGGCACTTGAGCTGCCTGGCTCGCGGCTTATCTGCAGTGTCCTGAACCTGGCTAGCAGCCTGAAAATCCTTGGAGAGTTTAGGCCTGCAGGGGGAGGCCCTCCCTTCTCTCCCGGTTCATCCAGGGTTTGTTTCAATCTGTCTGCATACACCCTCGCTGCCACCAGGGGGCCTCGCTAACACACAAAGCCCGGACTCTGGTTCCATTCAGCCTGGGTGAGGGCTTCCTCCCCCACTGACCCACAACCCCTTGCTCTCGAGGGATCTTGAACTACACAACCTTCTCTCCCGTTGCCCAGTTCTGGAAGAGCCTCTCCAAATACGTGAAGGGACTTCTCTGATCAGACGCCCGTGTCCTGTTCTGGATGCCTCAGCCGGCTGCCTCCCTGGACTGAGTCACTGCCCATTGTTGGCCCACTCTGTGCTGCTGGACAGCCTCCTGACTCTTCCTGTGTCCCAATCCTTCCCTCTGCTAGCAGACCAACCCCTAGTCCTGTGGGCACTTGCCTTCCTAAAGCAGCCAGGGCTGAAATTCCTTCCAGCAGAGAGCGCCCTTCTCCCCACCCCTCACCCCTGGCCTTTGCCTTCTATTTAGCCGGCAGAACACAGCAAGTGTGTAGGCCTTTTAAAAGGATGATTATGTCCTTCTTCATCGCTTTCTCTTCCCTGCTAGCTGAAATGCATCTATCTTGGGCTGTGAGGCAAAGTTATTAAAAAAAAGAAAGAAAAAGAAATAAAAGGATGATCTAAAAGCCTGCCACCCGAGCTTCTAGCCTTCCCAGCTCCAGGCTGGTAACTTTCTTCTTGTCGGCCTGAGAGTCCTTACTACACGATGATCCAGCTGTGAGCTTTTGATGTGTGGAGCTGAACCTCACTGTCCTAAGACATGCTATGTAGCCCAAGCTGGCCTAGAATTTGGGGTCTCCCACCTAGGCCTCTTGAGCTGCAGGAACTGCAAACGTGGCCTCATGATATCATCATTCCTTTTCTTGTGTTTGACAAGATAGAGACGCGCTGTGAGCTGTGAGGGGTGAGCCGGTGTGATGTAGAGAATCCTGTACTCCTCACACTCGAGCCTCAGGGCAGCCTGAAGGAGGTTCACACAGGGAAACACACCCAGCAGGACAGCACTGCTTGAGGCTCACATGGGGAGCAAATCCCTGTATCTCCTGGCTTGTTGCTCTGCTCAGTGGTCTAGAGGATGAGGCCCAGGCCTACAGTAAAGTCACCCCTCCCAAAGCAGAGAGAGCAGGGAAGGAGGGAAGGGGCTGAGTCCCAGGAAAGGCCCCGTCTGAGCTGAGCTTTCCATCCCTGAATGTGGCCTCTGACTCAAGTCCTCAGTCTTCAGATACCACCTGGTAGCCAGCCCAAGATGGCATAGAACTCCCCATGTAGCTGAAGATGACTGTGGACTGAGTCTCCTGCCTCAGCCTCCTTGGTGCGGTATTACCGTACACAACCACAGCTGGCCACACCTCTGGAGTCTACATGGAACACACTGGTCTCCAGCTATGACTAGGGGACCCACATATGACAGGATCTTGTAATACCCTCAGGAAAACCTCGAGGTGGAAGGTGGACCCCTGGCCATTCCCACCGCCCCAGAAGGCAAAGCCAGGACAAACCACAAGCACACACGTGAGGAGTTTCAAGGACTGCTGAAGCCCAGGTGATGTACATTGGTGAGGAGGCCTGGACAGTGCTCTGCAGGCTCCAGGACCTGGGCTCTAGGAAGTCCATTCCTTCTGGGCTCAACTCCGGGATGGTCCCCAAGCAGGGACAGCCCTAGGCTGGATAAGTCCTGCTTTCCAGGCTTAGGCTGTAGTTCCTCCTCAACACAGCTGGTTTACAGGGACAGCCAGGGACTTCGGCTGGGGACCCGCAGGCTTCTTGAGCGCTCACTCCCCGCTATGCCTGGCTTTTCCAGTCATCCGGCGGCGCTGGGTCTTGCTGGTACGAGTGGCACTAGGAGGTTTCTTGGTGGAGTCCTGGGCCCGCCGAGGGTGTTTCCTTTTGACCTTTTTCCGGCCGTGCACATGCAGCGTGGCTGTGAGGGAGGAGATGCTACGGGGGAAGTGGAGCTGACTCAGCTAAGCAGAATGGGAGAGAAGCTGGGACAAGCTCCCCACACATCTCAAACTCTGCCTGGTCTGGCTCCACAGAGCCGGGCAGACCCCCGCCCCTGCCCCCACAGCCCCTCTGGCTAGGGTAGTTCCACACATCTAGCCACTAGTGCAGATAGGAATGGGACCAGTAACTACAAGCCAGAGCTCACCGCTGGGATAGCAGGGGATCTTTAGACTTCTTGGGCAAGGCTTTAGTTGGCTTCTCCGTGGATGGCGCCTCCTCCTGGTCCCCTTGCTAGAGAAACAAAGGACAGACTGTTATAGGGAGTGGACCGGCGCATTGAGCAGTCCTGACTTCAGAAGTCTGAGCAAGGCCCAGAGAAGGCTCTGGGTAGTGCACTGTGGATGGCTCAACTGTCAACTTGACACACCCTAAAGTCATCTGGGAGAAACTGCCTACATCAAGTTGGTCTATGAACAAGCCCAAGCCTACACAGGGCGGTATCATTCCTCAGGCAGGTGGTCCTGGGCTGTATAGAAAAGCTAGCTAAGTTGAGCTAGTGAGCGAGCCTGAGCGAGCGAGCAGGATTCCTCCACAGTTTCTACCTCAGGTTCCTGTGTTGAGTTTCTGACCTCACTTCTTTCTATGATGACCTGTGACGTGGAAGTACAAGATGAAGAAATCCTTCCCTCCCTTAAGTTGTCTTGGTTATGGTGTTTGTCACACTGGCAGAAAAGAAACTAGGACACTATCTGAGAACCAGAATGACAAAGGACAGCCTGCATCCAAGCATTCACCAACAGCGACATCCGCGCAATGACAAGACTATGGGTCAGGCTTTAAAGGACATGCATAAAGCAGGCAGTGGAAGTCAGTCAGGCTGCAGCTTTCCAGGATGGAGACACTTCAACTCAGAGAATGAACTTCTCTTTGAGACAGGCCCCAGCTGGGCTCGAACTAATGATCCTCCTGCCTTCACCCTCCTTGTGTGCTTCCACGCCTGGGCCTCAGCAATGGGTGGGATTTTGCTGTTGATTTTGTGATCCTGGTGACTAGACCTAGGGTCTCACATTCTGGGCAGGCTGCATCCTCAGCCCAGAAATGCACTTTATACTGAGCTCTCTGGGAAGCTGGAGTTGACCAGCTGCACAATGAAAAGAAATAAAACATCTGGAAGAAAACACAGTGTCTGTACTGAGACCAGATTTCTTGCCTTTTTTTCTTTTTGTTTTAATTTTTAAATCCATTTATGTGTATAAATATATTGCTCGCACGTATATCTGTGCAGCACAGGCACACCTGGTGCTTGCAGAGGTCAGAAGGTGTCACATCCCTTGGAACTGGAGTAATAGATGGTTGTAAGCCATCATGTGGGTACTAGGAATTGAAGCTGGGGCTTCTGCAAGAGCAGAAAGTGTTCTTAGCCACCGAGCCTCATCTCCAGGACCCAGACTCTCCCTATCCTTTGAACATTGCACTGTAATAACTCAGCCAGGACCTTCAGGGTATTCGGATTTTGTTCTTGTATTATTTAGTGTGTGTGTGTTGGGATGGGGGTGTGACGTGCACACCCCAGGGTATGTGTAGGAGGTGAGAGAAGAACCTGTAGGAGCCAGCTCTCTATTTCCACTATGTGGAGTTCCAGAGCTCCGGGGACTGAACTCAGACCATGGAACTCTGGTGGTGGAAGCACTTTTACTCTCTATCTCGCTGGCTGGGAATTTTCTAAGTAACGAGAGGACGATTTAAAGGACAAAGGAGGACCTGTGAAGGTTCTATGTAAATAGAATAGCATTTTATTCAAAAGACTTGAATATTTGCAGAGCTGAAGGACCCTGATTATAGAAATTCCTATACAAGCCACAGAAGCAGTTTTATGTGGAGCGGAGGAATGTTTTCCTTACTGGGATGCTGTTGTTTTCAATTACTGAACAAGTCATTGAGGATGCACGACCCACATTACAAACTCACTGCCCCTGCATCTATGTGCCACAGTATGTTGCTTATCACGCAAGGGTTGTAGTCTGCTGAGCATTACCATAGCTGAACTCAGTACCAAGGACCCCACAAGGCCTCACCCCTGCATCCTCATGGTTACTCGCCCCCATATCCTGGGAGGTCTACCATGGCAACACTCAACTGACTGATGAACTGAGCTTTCAGGGGCACACTTCCTGCAGGATACCCTTGACATGGGCAGGCACTGAGCAGCCCACACAGACCAATCTACTCCTTCCTCCTTAGGGCTGTCCCGGGACCTACCTCAGGCAGGGGCAGACCTAGCAGCCGGGCCCCGGAGAGGTCCAGGTCACTAATGGTGGTCACGGTAACTGTATGGTTGGGGTGGTCATACTGCACCGACTCCGTCTTTGCTGTCACTAGCCGCTCCAGCTCATCTGCCTCCTCTGCAAGATGGACACAGACCAGTCTTCAGCCCTGGTTCAGCCACACCTCTGCAGCCTCCCTCTGAGCCCCAGAGGGATGAGGACTGGCATGCAGTGTGCTTTTCTAGAGCCCTGCCCACCCTTTGTTCCTGCACCTCCAGAGTGGTCTAGAGTCTCACCCACAGGTAAGTGTTGGAAATGACCCTCTCTTCCCTTTGTGCTCCAGCTTGTCCTTGCCCTGGAGAAACTGAGTGACAGCAAGAGCTGTTCCATCTCCAGGCTCTCTGTTCAGCCTCAATTTACAATGTGGTCTGGGTCTCCTGGTCTCTGATCCACGTGCACGTAGACTCCCCTCCCCCTTGGCCCCTACGTCACCACCAAGATCTCTTATGGCTAAGAAAATCACCCTCTATCCAGCTTTCTCCCCATTCTTCCTTATCCCCACCCGGGGACACACAAGCCCAGGCTCACTAGATGTTCTCCACAGAAGACCTTGGTGGGGGCTTACCTAGTGCCTCCTCTCTTTCGGCCAGCATCTTCAGGTATTCCTGGTGGCGCTGAAGTCAGACAGGAGGATGTGATGGTGTTAACTGTTAAACTGACAGAATCTAGGAAGGCCCAGGAGATGGGCCTCTGAGCATACCTATGGGATATTATCTTGAGGTGGGAAGACCTGCACCCTGTAGGTGGTGCTAGTCCCTGGCTGAGAAAGAGCTGAACAGCAGCATGTGTTCATCACTCTGCTTCCTGACTGGGGATGTGACGGGACCAGCCAGCTCAAGCTCCTGCCACCTTGCCTTGACTGCCTTGATGGACTGTCGTCTTGATCCCAGAGACAGAACAAGCCCTTTCTCCCATAAGCTGCTTCTGTCAAGAGTATCTCATCACAGCCACAGAAAAAGACACTAAGATAGAAATGAACACAGTGAGAATGGCCTTTCAGCACATCGGGGCAACAGCCCTGCTCACTTCCACAGTGTGAGACCACAGTTCATAGGGTAAGCTCAAGAGGAGACTCGCCCTTCACACACACACACACACACACACACACACACACACACACACACACACACACACCAGGGTCTCTACTCCTGTGACAGCTCCAGCTACGCTCACACACCATCTGCTCTGCTGCCCCTCCCCTGGTAGATGAGCCCCCACCCCTTAAACTCTCCATCCTCCTCTGTACTGCACCTCTTCCCGGAGCTTCTTCTGCTCCTGCTTCAGCCTCTGCTTTATCTCCTCAATGGCCGCCTTCTTCCGCTCCACCTTCCGCTTGTGGAAGCCTGTCAGGTACTCCCTACAGGAAGGAAGCAGGGGAGTGAGCAGAGTCGGGAGGAGACACGAGGAAAGAAGGGCTCTGGAGAAACCCTCCAGTGCCATAGGGCCAGGCTCTAACCTACCCACTAACCCCCTCTACCCTCTCAACAGCCTGTCCTTATTTTACAGATAAGGACACTGAGGGGAGACTTTTCCAGTGTCACAGAGAATGTAGTTATGGGTCATTCGATGACAAGGGTACCTTAAAAGAAATGAGTTGCTAGTCCTGGCTGGACCATCACAGAGTACTTTTGTAATCCTAAGTGGTGTAACCTACCACACACCTTTGCTGGAAGCGACAGTCTTACTACACTCTATCACTGCACATCACCACAAAATGTGTGACAGAGAATGCTGCCTCTTCCCAGGCTTCTTTCTCCTGAGTACCTACTTCACCTGCGTTTCTTTCCCCTTGGTGGATACACACAACGCCAGGTCGTCGAGAGGAGACACAGAGCAGGTGGACGCTGCGTCCACACCGGTAGGAGTCGTCCCTAGTGGGGCTTTCCAAGAACGCCTTCACCCAGACCCCAAAACTCTTTCATTGAACCAACACCCAGTCCTCAATGACATGCGACCCCTGAATCCACCGGTGGGGTGGGATCTAGGGGTGTCCCCCACCTTCCCGACTCTTGCTTCCTCCTAGCTGGTATCTGCTGTTCCTGATTTTGTGGTTGTACTGGAGAGTTAAACCTAATTACTTTATATTGATTTGGGGACAGGGACTCTACACATCGCCCAAACGCCCAGACTGGTCTTGAACTCTCTCTGTAGCCCTTGACTTTGCAATTCTCCTGCCTCAGCATCCCGGGTGGCTTGGATTATAGGTCTTCACCACCAGGCCTGGCAACTGAGGTTTCGTTTGGTGCTCTGCAATAGGGTTTTCGCAGACCCACTACAACGTGCCATCTATCCGCGGTGACACCGAAGCACAGAGGTTCAGCCTCCGGGACCCAAGCTTGGTTGGAACACAGTACGATGAGAGAATGAATGAACATAAACCTCTCTCATCCTATTCTCTCGTCGTTCGTCTACGGCAGCCGGCCGTGTGCCGCGACCATGGACCGGGCTGGACTCGAGAGGTCCAGGGCACTGCTCTGCACAGACTGGGACCTGCGAGGGTAGAGCGGGAGTCTGCATCCCGCTACGTGGGGAAAGCGGAACGAGGTCTTCAGGAACGTCCAGGGGCGGAGCCGGAAGAGCCCTCTGCGTGAACGTGCGTACCCAGGGCTTAGCTAGGCCTCTCCCGGCAGCCCGACGGGAATCGGGTTCGACCCAGCCACTCACCGCCGCTTCTCTTCATCAAAGCTGAGGACGAGCCGAGGCCGCCGGTCATCTCCATCTCGCTTCTTCTTCTTGTTGCGGCCCATTACAGCGAAGCTTCCGGCAGCGTGGCTGCCGCAAGCCTAAAACACTTCCGTGTGTAGCAGTTTCAGATTTCCGGAGAGCGCGCTTAGTGGCCTTTTTCTATAGTTCCGCCGATTTGTCTCCGCCTTTTAAAGGAGCCTCCCAACCTGTCTCTCACAGTTTTGATTCAGGTCTGAGCGATTTTCCCAAAATGGCTTCAGTGAGAACTAGGCTCCCCGATTCCATCACCTAGCCTGGCCCTAACAGGCGCTTAATATAGAGTTATTCATGAATGGCTAAAAACTACTGATCTTAGATGGGCGGCGGTGGTGTACACTTTTAATCTCAGCACTCGGGAGGCAGAGGCAGGCGCATCTCTGTAAATAAGAGGGCAGCTTGGTCAACAGAGCAAGTTCCAGAATAGCCAAGGTTACACAGAGAAAACCTGTCTCGAAAAAAACAAAAGGGGGGGAGGGGACAGATCCTAATTGAGTTCTGATGTCAATTCTTTAGTGATTTCCATAAGGAAACTATGTGGATTCGAACACTGGTACTCATCTACCAGCTGTGTGGCCCTAGAGCAATTGCCTTTTTGCTTTTAAAAGATTAAAATAGCCGGGCAGTGGTGGCACACACCCTTGATCCCAGCACCTGGCAGGCAGAGGCAGGCGGATGTCATGAGTTCAAAGCCAGCCTCGTCTCTCATAGTAAGTTCTTGGACAGCCAGAACAAAACTACATAATAGAGAGACCCTGACTCAAAAACAAACAAATAAATAAGATTTTTTAAAAAGAAGGAAAACGACCTGCCTGAGTGAGTTTATGTGTACCACAGGAGTAGAGTACCTGCAAGCCCTGAAGAAGAAGGTATCAGACCCCCTGCCACTAGATGTGGCATCACGTGGGTGTTGGGAATCAAGTCCGGGTCCTCTGCAAGAGAAGAGCTGCTAAGCCCTGAGCCGTCTCTCCAGGGTCATCTCCCCATTGTCTTCTTTTTTGTGTCTTATTGACCCATCTATAAAGTACAGATAATTGTAGCAACTTTGTGGGGTTATTGGAAAGAAGGGGTTCTAGAACTTGGGCATGCACTAGATGTCCTAGAAGGCTTGATGAAATCTAGATCCAAGGTTTGTGGTTCAGCACATATGGACAGAATATCCATTTCTAGCACATTCTCGGATGGCCCGAACACTGCTCCTGCTCACAACAATCTTTGAGAGCCACGGCAGTAGCGGCACAAGTGAGCTGCATCAGGAGTGTGTAACACAGTGCTCTGCCACACAAACCACATCCAGCTATGTGCCCCAGTTTCCCCAACTATGGAAAGGGAGTTTACCAACACACCTTCTACTATCTACCACACGCGTTTGAATGTGGGGCACTGGGTAAAATAACAGTAAACAGGGCTTTTAGCGACTCCGTTGTGCAGTTGACTTCCCCCATTCCAAGACTATGAGCATTTGGTCCTGTCAAGTGCTGAGCTGGGTGCTGAAGACATGGCTGATGCTCTTGACTCTGTAAGGCCTGTGGCCAAGTAGGTGATCGTGAGAGTACCGGGGAGGAGGCCTCTGCAGCAAGAAGCTGAGGAGGCTGCAGGAGGTCAGGACTGCCTCCAGCAACGTGGAGGGCAGGGAGGAGCCCAGAGCAAGTGATGATACACAGGGTAACAGGCAAAAAGCAGACTCTTAGGATCTAGTCCTCTTCCAGATGGAAGCCCAGAGAGCCAGTAAGCCACACATACTGAAAGCCTCCTGAATGCCAGGCACTCAGAGAGGCAAGATGTCAGTTAAGAAAGGACTGTGCTTGCCGGGTATTGGTGGCACACACATTTTATCCCAGCACTCAGGAGGCAGAGGGGGGTGGAGCTCTGTGAGTTCTAGGTCAGCCTGGTGTACAGACTGAGTTCTAGGATAGCCAGGGTGAGCCAGACCATCTTTGGTCTCCCTTCCCAGCTTCCTGGCCACTCCCACAGAAGCTGATTTGTCTGCATTTGGAAAGCAGGATGCAGACTGTGAGGGTGGTTTTCAGAAGGAGCCTCACCTACAGTAGGCATGACACCCCATAGATGTCAGGTTCCTCCTACAAGGGTCCTCTATTTGGAGACTCCATGTTGGATGCTGAGAAGTTATCTTCAAAGTGGGGGTTCCCAAACTGGGCTGTAGTTCTAGAAAGTGGAGACAGGAGGATTGGGAGTTCAAGGTCATTCTCTGACCTTCAATAGAAAATTGAAGTCCAGCCTGGGTTACTTGAGACCTCATCTAAAGAACAAGGTTTCAAGGTTCTAGACAGACATGCTTCTGAGTGGTCACTTGTGCTCCCTGAGGGTCAAGACCTCCTGCCACCCTTGGCATCTCCCCTCTGGGAAGAGGCATCGCCTGCCACACTGTACCTCATGGAGAAGCCTTGAACTACCTTCTGCTATAGGGCTCCCACCTGCACCTGCTGCTCCCTTGTCTCCTGTGGCTGCTGACTAAACAGAAGTCCTGTGGCCTGACTTGGTAAGTCCGCTTCTCCTGCTTCTCCTGCGAGCCCCTTCTCAGACTCCTCCCTCAGACTCCTCCCTTTCTGTATCATTCGCTTGATGCCTTCTGGGTGGAGGCTGTGGCCTGTGCTGCTCTTTTTTTCCTTTTTCTTTTCTCTTTCTTTCTT
>NC_022017.1:15030852-15051777 GCF_000317375.1 Microtus ochrogaster
GACCCCTGGAAGAGCAGCCAGTGCTCTTAACCGCTGAGCCATCTCTCCAGCCTGACAGGGTCTCTCTTTGTACCCCTGTCTGTCCTGGAACTCCCTATATAGACCAGGCTGGCCTTGAACTCACAGAGCTCTAGCTGCTGAGTGAGGATTAAAGGTGTGTACCATCTAGCTGGTAGTCTGTGTACTTTTATTATTGCTATTACTTGTAATTTATTGTACTTATGTGGGTGTTTTGCCTGAGGAGATCAAATGAGAGTGTTGGGTCCTCTGTAACTGGAGTTACAGATAGTTGTAGATGGTGGTTAGCTGCCATGTAGGTGCTGGGGATTGACCCCTGGTTCTCTTCAGTGATCTTAATCACTAAGCCATCTCTTCAGCTGCAGCCCTGTGGCGATCCTTACGGGCCTTCCCTTCAGGCTAGTGCGGTTCTTATCCCTGCTGTACAGATGATAAGACTTAAAGAGGAAAAGTGGCTGGATCGAAGCCACTCAGCAGGTGGTGGGCCCAGAGCCCGGTGCACAGTGCGGCCCCACCCTTCCACAATTCCTGTGTGTTCCAGAGAAGGGAATGAGATGGCTGCTGGCTGGGGACCTCAGGAGAGAGCCCTGCAAGATTGCCCCTCTCTCAGTTCAGCTGTGAGTGCTGCAGGGCCTAGGGAGGCCATGGCAATTCCATGATAGCTCCCCAGGGAGAGCGAAATGTGCTTCCCCGTGTCGGCTCTGCTGTCCCGCACTCTACTCACTCTACTCATACTGGCGAGATTTCCGCCTGCAATTCTTTTTACATTTACTGAGTATCTAATGAGTGCCAGAGGCAGCTGGGGATGCCACAAGGACAGGAGGAAGACAAGAGCCACGACTGTTTATTCAGCTATTTTTACATGGTGTCTGGAGGGCTGACCCCCATTCCACCGAGAAGACAGGCTCAGTCAGCTGCAGCCTGAGGCTACACAGCTGAGGGCTGGTCCAGCGGTCAGGAGGCTAAGGCAGGAGGCTCAGATGTTCAAAATCATCCTTGGCTCCATAGGGAGCTTGAGGCCTGCTGGACAGAGGGGTGGGTGTGTGCTGAGGTAGCTGAATTTCTCTAGACTGGTTTGCTAGGCTCCTGGGAGACACTGAGCCTTAAAGGGAACCAGCATTTTCAGAGCCCCCCCACCAGGTGCCAGGCACCACACAACTCTATTTGCCAGAAAAGGAAGCTGAGCCACAGCGATGCTGTGTAACGGGTTCAAGAACACACAGCGGTGGAGCTGGTGTTTGAACTCGGGTCTGTCTGATTTTATTCCCTGTGGTCTCTCTCTGCTCTGTGGTCATCTCTCCCACAAGGTTAGTGCTCAACTCCGACGGGGAGACTCCCGTGGTGAATTGTGAAGACGGGAAGACAGTCTAAGGGACATTTTCTTCGGAGCCCAGCAGAGGGCGCCTCTTCCACAGCCACACTTCAAAGCTTTCTCTCTTGGGGCTACTTAGGAGCCTCAGAGCAGTAGGGGAGCCCAAGGCATGTGCATTCCATTCTCTTTGAACTTTTCCTTTGGGTGACCCCCCCTTCCTAAATCCCAGGGGACCCATCGACATGGGAACATCCTGCTATGGATGGGGAAACTGAGGCTGGAAGATGCAAGAAACCCTGCCAGGTGGGTGCCAGATGTCCTAGAGAGTACGATCTGCTGCTCTTGTGTTGCCTGCCCCAGCTGCAGGATGTTATACGCAGGATTTGAGAGTTTCAGAGAGCCTAATAAGGTTCACATTTGAAGTCTTCCAGAACCTTGGCTCATTTCCTTCAGCTGTTTCCTAAGTGAGTGTGTGCGTGTGCGTGTGCGTGTGTGTGTGTGTGTGTGGTGGAGGTGGACAATGGTGGCCCGCAGATCTACTGCAGTTACCTGTGCTGGTGTGGCAGGGCTCAGCTAAGAGCAGGGCATCCCAAGGAAGCAGAACCTAGGCTAGTGCTGGGAAGACACCTGCCTCTGGAAGCCAAGAGGAGACCACAGTGACAGGCATGCCTGTCAGTGGGCTATCTGCCCTCAGGAAGACCTGCTTGTGGGTTTTCCAGGCAGCCTCCCAATCCCAGTCTCTGAAGGGGCCAACACAGAACCCCCAATCACATTAGGGGCTGACTCTAGCCAGCTCAGGCTCCCACAGTTAGGGAGGGGACCTTTCCAGGGTCACAGTGTCAACAGCTTTTAGCCTAGTTGTCTAGCTGCCTTTGGATTCCACAAGAGTGGCCATGTGGCTGAGGATCATGAAGCTAGGAAGCCTTCTTACCCATGTGCTTAGCTGTCGAGGAGTCGTTTTGTCCCTCAGGGCCCACAGGACCCATTTTCTCCCCTCTCATTGGTTGGAATATGAAGGCAATAAGGTGGCGCATGCCTTTAGTCCCAGCACTTGGAAAGCAGAGGCAGGCGGATCTCTGAGTTCGAGGTCAGCCTGGTCTACAAAGAGTTCCATGATATTCAGGCTGTTACATAGAGAAACCCTGTCTCAAAACCCCGCCCCCAAAAAAGGTAGCATAAAAGACTACAAATTACAGGACATTGACCATGATGTATCCAGAGCAGGACTTGGCCTCCTCCTTAAAAATCTCATTTAACAGGGCTGGAGAGTTAGCTCAGAGGTTAAAAGCACTGACTTGGTCTCCCAAGTAGTTAGTAGTATAGGGCTGTACACTAGTCCAGTCTGGTCTTTTATTAGCTCTTGTAGACCAGGCTGGCCTAGAACTCACAGAGATCCGCCTGCTTCTGCCTCCCAAGTGCTGGGATTAAAGGCATGCGCCACCACTGCCTGGCCCCAGATTGGTCTTGAACACTTGGCGATCTCATAGGTTTCAAGTATGTGCCACCATGCCCAGTGGCTTTCTGGCCCTTGTGAAGGTAAATGGGGTCCTGTTGTTCATTTCCCCTTCACCTCCCACTGTTCTGTCACCTTGGGACAGGTTCACACTAGGCCCCCTATGCCCTGGACTCTTCTTGAATTTGGGGAAGAAGAGAGACCACTGGGACAAAAAGGGACACATGGAGGAATAAATGGGAGTGAAGACTGATCAGGCCCAGGCAGGGCCCCTCACACAGACAACACAACACTTTCACATGAAGGTCCGGGTTGGGGGGCGCAGAGGCAGCTGCCTTTATTGACGGCCATGGGTTCGCTGGCTTCACTCAAAGGACACACACTTGATCTTGAAGTCGCCATCTGCTGCCATGTAGTTGATGGCCTCCATGTTGAGGCGGTTGGGGAACTTGAACTCATGCCCATCTGGCAGCTTGATGGTCAAGTCGGCCTGTTCAAAGGTGATGCACACCTGGTGGGTAGAGAAGACCAATGAGTGACACCCAGGAGCATCTCAGAGCCTGGACGACAGCCCCTATAGAGGTGAGTCCCTGTGCAGGTTCTGAATGGGATGACACCGGTAATCAGATAGTCAGGCAGGGCCAGCCTGTCTCTGAACACTAAAGCCAGCACTGCCCAGCCCACCCCCCCCCCCCCCGCTCGGCTTCAGTCCTGCCCACCTCTACGATGCTTCCAGGCTGGAAGGGGAAGGCAGGCTCGCGCTGCTCGGTCCCCCAAGCTCCGCCATCCTTGCTGTTGCACACGATAGTGTTGGCATCCCCGTAGGCATCGAAGCGGGGGTTGAAGTGCAGGCACAGGTTGTTGCTGTCTTTCCCCAGGTTCAGCACAAAGCTAGGGAGTGACAGGTAGGCTTGAGGCCATGTTGGCTAGCTCTAGACCCAAAGCTCACTGAGAAAACATTAATGCACTTTGTTGAAACCTGGTCAACAGGAAGACCAGGAACCTGGACTCTAAGCCTTCCAGAACCCTGGCTCGGTTCCTTCAGCTATTTCAAGAAAAGACAGAGCCCCATAGGGCCCTCTCGCTGTGTGAGTTGAGCTAAACCCTGTCATTCCTCTCTGAGCCACAGTTTTTTCCTATCTGTACAATGGGGGGGGGGGGCTTCCCTGAAAGAATCTCTCTCCCAGATATTGATTAGTGTCAGTCCCTTTGGTCAAGGGGGGCTGTGTGACTCTCTAGGTACAGTCCTGTCTGTCTTGTGTATCTGAGTCACTGCTCAGGACACACGCCACAGATGCTCCATCACTGTGGAGTAAAAGAGTATATAAACCGGGCGGTGGTGGTGCACACCTTTAATCCCAGCACTCGGGAGGCAGAGGCAGGTGGGTCTCTGTGAGTTCGAGGCCAGCCTGCTCTACAGAGTGAGTTCCAGGACTGCTAGGACGGCTACACAGAGAAACCTGTCTTGAAAAACCACCACCAAAAAAAAAAGAGTAACTAATAATATGGGATTTGATTTGTTGCATGGGGACTGGTAGCAGTACTTGCCACCAAGGTCTGGTTTCAGAAAGAAAGAGAAAAGAGGGCCAAGGAAAAGTGAGCCGGCTGCTTTGATAAATCTGGCCCGCGGCTTTCTCCACACCACAACTTGCCCTTTGGCTTTATTAGGAAACCCAGGCTCCTCTGGGTGTGGAGTGTGACGGTGCACACTTTGAATCCCAGTGCTAGGGAAACAGAGGGATGTGGGTCTCCGTGGAGGCTAGCCTGGTAGACATTGTAAGTTCCGTGCTAGCCAGGGCTACATAGTGAGACCCTGTCTCCTCAGAAAAAAAGTAAAGCCGAGGCTTCCTGAGCTTGGGTGACTGGTCCAAGGTCACATGGCTGCTGAGAAAATAAGCGGCGGGGCTGTACGCCTGAGAGAGCAGCAATGAAAGAAAAGACCGAGCCCCGGCGATCTCCCCCCCCCCCGTCAGCAGGCACGTGGTGACCCCTCCCTCATTGCCACGCCCCACATTACCCACCCCAAGCGGAAGGGGAGGGAGTAAGCCGAGGTAGCTGTTGAGGCAGCAGCTGGTTTAGTTTAACAAACTCCAACGCAGAGAGAGGGGCGGGAGGGAGAGGGAGACCACGGTGAGGTTGACCAGATTCAGCGAGGAAGTGACTCACCCAGAAAACGCAGCAACTGCAGCTGGCCATTAACCCCCTGCGGGCGGGCAGTGGAGAAGCGGCTCTGGCCGGCCACGCCCATCCCTAGCCTCGGGAGCCAAGGCCTGCGAACCGCGCCCCTGCCACCGCCACCCCGTGCTGCTCCATTCTCACCTCTTGGCGTCGGGGGCCACCTCGCCCCGAACTCTGAGACACTCCCCAGGTTTGAGATTCAGATTGCTTGCGACCAGACCCTGTGTAGACAAGAACACCTAGCTGCATTTAGGGCCGAGTTAGAACATGGTCTGCACTACCTGTAATAGCCTGGGGTGTGGGCATGGGGTCACCCCACTCTCGGGGTCCTGACTAGCTGTAGGAGAAGTCTAAGGGTGGGGTGGGATGGACAGGACAAGGTGTAAGTTTTAGTCTTGATTGTCCCTGTGATTGTTAGGGACAGTCCCCATTCCCTAGGGTATGCTAGTTTGAAACTTATGGCTGTCCTACGTACGGGACAGCGTAGAAGATTCAGTCATCATCCGCTTGGAGAATTTTTGTTTTACTTAGAATGAAGGGGAAGATGGGGTGTCTCCGGGAGAGAGAAAGCAGTTTCTAGTTCCCCTCGTCGGCCAGAGGCACACAGCCATGCCCGCGTGGAGAAGCTGAGGCCCAGGGCCGCTGGGCAGGAGAGTGCAGCCAGCGGGCTAGAGAGCCCAGCAGATAAATCTGGTCATTACTGGGCACCTGCCTGGGTGGGTAGACAGAAGTTAATTTGTCTGAGGGGTTTCTTTGGCATTTGAACCCTCTCCCTGAGGGTTTGTGGAGGATTCGGGCTTCAATCTATTCTGTCTATTTGTGCAAATGCACGCTGCCATCTGACCAGCAACCAGGAACAGCTCCAGCCTGGCCTGCAACTTATCTAGGGCCCAGGAGGTTTTCTGGAGCAGAGGGTGATCTACTGGGCCCTGGCTCTGTGACTGGGGACAGCTGCGGGGTGTGTGTGTGTGTGTGTGTGTGTGTGTGTGTGTGTGTGTGTCAGAAGCCTCTAGAATAGAGGGAAGCAATGAGAAGCCTTGGCCAAAATGTCCCCCTTCCTTCCCCCTCCCCAGGTGGCCACACCCTTCCCACTCCCACTTCTCAGAAAACTGCAAAGTGGCAGTTTGGGACCTTGCAAGACATAAGTATGCAGCCGGAACTCAGAGAAATCCAGAATACTCTTTAGCCACAGAGGTTTAAGGTTTTAGGGGGAACTATGACACCCACCCCCATTTTACAGATGTAGCTACTGAGGGTCCGAGAAAACGCCTGTCCAAGGCCGCACGGCTGGGACTAGAAGCAGCTCCCAAACTGGCCACTCTCCCATGCCCATCTGCGTCTGTTCAGTCCCCTAGACCTTGCAGTGGAGGGTCTCGCACTCACACAGGCCATGACTGAAGCGAAGATTCCGGCGACTGCTACACCAGGTGTCTGAAGACTCCACCCGAGTGACCGGGTCCCAAGCCCTCGCCGACCCTTTTAACTGGACCAGACCCAGTGAGTCCCGCCCTCCCCGTAGGTTAAGCCAATTGAATGTCAGGACAGGGATGGGGGGGCACCAGAGGTGGAGTCAATTGATTATAAAGCCAGTTTTAGAGCAGAGGTGACCAGTCAGAGAGGAGAGCGCCCTCTCCTTAGTCCCTCCCTCGGGGTCCAAGCGGCCGCCCCTATTCTTCCCCCATCCCTCTCCTCCCACTAAAAAAAGACTTGTGCTGTGGCAGAGATTGGGGGGAGCCAGTGGAAAATAGTTTGAGGATGAGTTAGGCGCAAGAGTTGGCGGGAAGGGGCCTGGGGCCAGCAGGCAGAGAGCCCCTGGGGCCCAGCGCAGCGGGTGGGGGTATGTGTGTGTCGAGGTCTGCAAAGAATTAGAGCAGTGCTAGAAGCTGCCCCTTGGCACACCGGGGTGTGGCTTCAGCTGTGGCTCTGGCTTTGGACCTCTGTAGAGGGCTGAGAAGGACCACAAAGCCCAGGTCCCACCCGGGCTTTCCCCGGAAGAAGCAGACTGTGGCTACAGCTCAGCGCCGCCGCTCACTAGGGCTAAAGAAAGACTGGGCTGGGCGCCAGGCCTGACGCTGGTGTCCTTGGCTCATACCTTGGACTTCAGCCCACTGCAGGGCCTGCAGAGAGTTCTGAGTGGCCTGACTCTGACATCCCTGGGCCTGAGAGGCAGCCTAGGGACTGCCGACTTTACACCCTTGGCCTCATTCTCCCTTTTGGATACCAGACATGACCATCCATTTAGCGGGTATTTTCCTGAGCACCAACTATGTGTCTAGCCCTGGGCTGGCCTCGCAGGATCCATAGGTGAGCCGCTCTCAGGCCCTGCTCTCAGAATCCTCGGTTTGGCTAGAATCTGACCATAAGTCTAATCGAATAACGCTACACTGGCTCTGGGGAAGGCACGGACATGCAGTGTGGGGGGATGGAGACCGTCGGATGTGAAGCAGGGTCTTGAAGGACCCAGCATTCCGAGTGGGCAAAGGCTTTGCTCCGTCTAGGGAGCAAGTTGATGAGCGTTAGGAGAGAGAAGATCAAGGATCAGGAAGGGCCTTGTGGACTAGGTGAAGGGTTTCATTGTCATTTCGCCTGAGGGTCTTAGGGAGCTTCAGATAGTGATGGAGTGAGGTGTGCCTTTGGGAGGCTTATGAGCAAAGTGCAGGGTTAAGCGGTAAAACAGACACTTCGAAGTTGCTCTTGCTGGAAAGCCTGGACCCCAGAAGGCTACAGACAGGATGAGTCGTACCGTCTCCTTTATTTTGGCTCAGACTCCTGTTTGACTCAGCCTTCTTTACCTACCTCAGCCTCCTTCTAAGCTGAAGGCACAGAGACAAGTCACTGTCCCAAATCTGCAGTCCCCTTGGATTCTGGAAAGAGCAAAGTCTTTCAGGACAGCCCCTCCCCCACATGAGGGCAAGTGTTCTGAGGTGAGCCTGCACACCCTGAAGCAGGAGTGGCCCTCTCCTGAGAACCTGCCTGTCCCCTTACACAATGGGACTTCTCTGAACCACCTTACAGGCCCGTCTGCTCAAGGAGGCATATCTCCTGCTACCTGCCCCAGTTCTTCCAATATTTAAGGTTAAAATGCATGATGGCTCATGTCTGTAATACCAGCACTTGGGAGGCTGAGGTAGTAGGATTAGGAATTCAAGGCAACCATTGGCTATAGGAGACTCTGGGGAAAAAATTAACTGGGTGGTGGTGACACACACCTTTAATTCAGCATTCAGCAGGCAAATCTCTGTGAGCTCGAGGTCAGCCTGGTTTACAGAGCAAGTTCCAGGACAGGTGGGACTACACAGAGAAACCCTGTCTCAAAAGAAAAAACAAAAATAAGTAAATAAAATATTAACAGATAATACAGCAGCAACAACTGACCTCCGCAAGAAACCAACACACATTAGCACCCTAAAAACAGATTAGGGGTTACTGGATCCCTGTAACTCTTCCCAGTGTGGCCACATTGAATAAATCTGTGTTTTTTACCCTCTTAGCCTCTTTTGAGAGTCTCATGCAGTACAGCCTGGTCTCGAACTTGCTATGCCAAGGAGGACCTTAAATCTCTGATCCTCCTGCTCCTGCCTCCTAAGTACTGGGATTACAGGCCTGGAACATCATGCCTGGTCTATGTCTTGTTGGAGACTGAACCCAGGCCTTTGTATGTGTTAAGCAAGCAGTCTACCAACTACTTAACTCTTTAATTGACGTAGAGGCCAAGCCCCGCCTGGGGCTCCCAGAGCTCACTCTAGTACCCTAAAATCTCTCTGGTGAGTTAGAGGGGTTCTCAGTTCACACTGGGGAATAGGTGGGGAGAGCATCAGGAGTACAGGGAGTCCATGTTGCCGTTCCCCTTTTGAAGCTGCCATCTTGGAAGAGGGATGCAGATGTGGAACCCTGAGTCACGTCTGGAGGTCAGGCCAGCAATCCACCTTGCCTTCCCAGGCTCACCTATAGCTCCTTCTTCCAGGAGAGGGAAGCCCGAGAAACTGTTAGATCTGGTGAGGCTGGGCTGCCTCACCAGTCCCCAGCCCAACCCTCAGGCAGCTACCAGGGAAACTAACACAGAAGCTTCAATCTTTCCTCTGGGGCCTCCGTAGACGCCAGGCACAGGGAGGGACTGTCAGGGCCCTGCCCAGGTCCTCCACTCTTCCCAATGTGTGCCCCTATGCCATATCAAGAACAGGACACATCAGGCACAGTTCCAGGTAGAGGACCAGAGATGAGGCAGGCAATCGCCAGGGCAACCCAGGTGCTGGGAGTTCAGGGCTCTGAGAGCTATCCCTGCCAGGTCATAGCCTGAAAGGAAGGACCCACACCAGAAAGTGTCTTAGTGGGGGGACCCTTCTCTGTAGGTGCTGTCTGCACAGGCTGACCATGAAGGAACATGATATGAGGGTTCCCATATCTGTCTGCTGACTGGGGACTGGAGACTCAGGTTCTGCTTCTAGTCCTGCTTGTTCAGGGTCTCCATTTATGAAGCCCTGCTTTCCTGCCTGAGGATAATATAGGGCAGGACTCAGGCCATAGGTGACCTTTTTTTCAGTGGAGCCCATAGGGGTTTTGGGACAATCTCACTTAGTAGCCCAGACTGGTCTGGAGTTTGAAGCAGTCCTGCCTGGGATAATGGGTGTGAGTCGCTATGCCTAGCTAAGTTTAGTTTTTATTGTCCCCTCTTCCAAAGTTACCTTTCCTTGGGGTCTGGCAGAGCCTCACCCACCTAGGTTGTAGTGTGGGTTTGCCAGATGCTAAAATCCCTTGTAACAGGCACTGTGGATTTTAAGGTAGGGTGGACAGAGATAAAGTCCCCTTTGTGCCCTTCCTGAAGTTCTCAGGGCTTCCTGGTAGTGGCACCCAGGGCACCCACTTATCTGTCAGGCTCAATGCCCGGCGCCTGGCTTTCATAGCCTATGTCATCTGAGCATATCTCCTCTGTAGTGTCTGCCCAGGGAGACCCCAAGCAGAGGCAGGAGAGCAGTGGAGAGCAAGGAGTGGGGGGCTGTAGCCCGGGACCTTGGCTACTCTCAATTATGTTCCGGTCCTGGAATCAGGGATGCCGGCCATTCCTGCTGAGTTGAGGATTGCAGGTCTTGAGTTTCAGTGTTTTTTTCCTCCTCCTCTCCCAAGGCCAAAGCCCAGCCCTGGGGATTCTCCCTCAGATCAAGTCCCACAGCAGCCAGCCTAGCCCTCAGATCTGGGCTTAGCTTATCCTTACAGATCCTAGCCAGCAGGGCCCTTCCCTCCTCCTCAGCCCTGACACAGTCTGTACCTCCTTCAGTCAGCGCTGGCAGCAAGCCATGGAGCACACGGGTACCATCCACGGCACCCACCAAGTTGGCTCCCACATGGAGTCCTTGAAGGCAGAGCGGGGAGGGACCCCAGAGATGCTGCGCCTGACCTGCTCCCCCACATCTTATACTGCAGGTTAAGCATGTGGAAACTAGAGAGGGAGGACGTTTGGCTCTGCTCTCACAGGGAGCTGGGGCTGAGAAAACAGCATGGACCTGGGAACTTCGACTTTAAAAGCTGCTTCATGAAGGGTAGGAGGGTGTGTGTGGAGGGTGCCTCCAACTCTGCTAGCTTGTACTGGTACCCCCCCCCCCCACACACACACACTGCACTTTCTTGCTACTGCCCACTGTTCCACCTTTCCAGGCTCTCATCCTTCTCATCCACGTAGTCACCTAGAGTCCCTGGAGTCCGTCCTCTCTGATCACAAGCCCCAACCTCCAGGGCTCAGGCCTAAGCCTTCTATATGCTTCAGCATATTGCTTTGAAATGACTGTATTCGTTACTTTTTTCATGGCTCTGACAAAGTCAACTTCAGGGAGGAGGGTCTGACTCATGGTTGAAGTCACCATCCATCATATGAAGAAAGGCATGGTGGGGGAGTGGAGGCAGCCAGGCCCATGGTGTCTGCACTCTGGGAGAGAGCGAGCTGATGTTCACCTCACTGTCTCCTTCCTACCTAGCCCAGAGGATGGTGCGGGATGGGACTTGCTTCATCAGTTAAGACTTCTCTTGAAACGTCCTCACGGGTGTGCCCAGAGACGTATCGCCTAGGTGCTTTTAAGTCCAGTCGACAGGGAAAATGAACCGGTGCAATCCATTTCTTGTCAACTTGATACTCAAATGCTTGAATACACAATACTCCACCTCTGGCTCCAAAGTCTCCAATTTATCTCTTATCACAAAAAGCATTTAGTCCATCTCTAAAAGCCCAAACAGTTCTAACACTGTTTGAAAACCCAAAGTCCAAAATCTCTCCTGAGACTCAAGGCAATCTTAGCCATGAACTCAGAAAAACTGGAAAACAAGCGGCTTCCAGTATACAACACTAAACATTCTTATCCCCAAAGGGAAGAATGGGATCAGATGCAAACAAGTCTGAAACCCATCAGAGAAAACACCACCCTTGAGCTTCATGTCTGGCATCTGGCGCTCTCAGCGGTGTCACCTGGGCTCTCATGTCCTTTAGTCGCCCCACCCATTCCAGTTCTGTGGCCTACAGCACACGCGGAAACTCTTTTGGGTCCTACAGCCCCAGTTAACGGGAGCCTCGCTTTCATAGCTTCCAGTGATCATGGCCTCTTAGGGCCTCGGACTCCAACCCTGTTGCACATTGCCTGGTAGTTTTATGGAGCCTCCATGACCTGGAGACCTGCAGTTTGTATGTTTGTAAAGCTAGCACGTGCAGATGCTCCGAGGTTCTGCTGACAGCCTGATACATGCTCTGGGCCCCTGGCTCACAGATGTAGTGTGTTTTGTGTGCCCTGGTGGGTAGACCTAGAGAACCTTTCCCTAGGGGTGACGTTTGAGCAAGGGATCCCTCCAGAAGTCTCTGTTAGGCTGCTTTTAAGGTCATCGTCGTCCCCCCCTCCAAGACAGGGCTTCTCTGTGTAGCCTTGGCTGTCCTGGAACTCCCTCTTAGACCAGGCCTCTGTGCCTCCTGGGTGCCGGGACTAAAAGCGTGGCCACCACTACCTGGTTCAAGACTGCATTTTCACAAGTTGAGTCTCTTTCAGGGGTTTATAGTCTTGCTATCAAGAGATGTTTCCTCTTGTAGCACACAGCTTCTCTGTCATGGCACTAATATTTTTTAACCATTATAACTGTTTTCTCCATACACAACTTCTCTGCAACTTTCTGTACTTTCGCTTTAGACCCAAGAACACTGAGCCACAACCATGCCACAGCTTGGATGTTGTGCTGTCTTGAATATTCTAAACAGACTCATCCATTGCTTTTGAATACAGCCTCTTACAAGTTTTCAGGACCTATGGCTAAGTTCTTGGCTAGAATAGAACTGGCCTTTAGCCCAGTTCCTGATGGAGTCCACATCCCCCTATAAACCCTATGAGCACGGTATTTACTATTCATCTTTTTCTTTGTATTTTGGTCTTCAAAGGACCAGAATGGCCCATTAAGCTGTTTATAGCATTTGAGCTTCTCTAGCCAGCAGCTCCAGACTCTTCCACATTCCCCCCCATAAACCAGTTCCCACCTCCAACAGAGACTTTTCTGTGCCGATTCTAGCTGCTGTGACTACATGGTAAATAACCAAACGGAGGAAGGAAGGTTGTGCTTTGGCTCATGGTTGGAAGGGAAACGGTCCGGTCCATCATGGTGAAGAAGACATGGTGGGAGAAGTGTGAGGCAGTTGGTCACGTGTTTGCTCTCAGCAAGCAGAGAATGAATGCTGAGCTCAGCTCTCTTCCTTCCTTTTCTTCAGTCTGGGTGCTGCCCACATTCAGGGTTGATTTTCCTTTTTTAGTTAAGCGTCTGGACAGGCATACACATCCTCCAAGCTGTATCTTCCTCCCAGCATCCACACAGTGGCTCTCAACTACCTGTAACTCCAGTTCCAGGGAGCCCGATACCTTTTTCTCACCTCTACGAGCACTAGGTACATCACACACAATATATACACTCATGCAAAATGCCTGCAAACTTGTTTCCCCCTCACCCCCAGACAGGGTTTCTCTGTATAACAGCCTTGGCTGTCCTGGAACTTCCTCTGTAAACCTGCCTCTGCCTCTCAAGTGCTGGGGTTAAACACACGTAAAAAGCAAAATTACTGCACTGCTGAAATTGTTTACTGTATTCAAACACAATGGAATATTACTGGACTAGTCTCAAACCTTCCATTACATTTGAAAGTGGCATTGCAGGTTAGGCTTTTCTTTCTCGGAATTTCCAAGTACTCCTAGGGTGAGTCAGCACACTGGCTCCTGAGGGCCATGCTGTATCTTTTCCTTTGCCCCTAAACAGCATGTAAACAAAAGTATAAAGGAGTTCTTAGTTCCCTCACATGCTGCGTCTTCACGTGTTCTACATCACTCTTCTGTTGGGCTCCATTACCTTCAAAGATGTTCTTTTTTTTTTTTTTTTTAAATATGTTGTCTGTCGGAAGCCAGAACAGGGTGTTAGATCCTGTGCAGCTGGAGTTACAGGTGGCTTTGACCTGTCAATATGAGTACAGGAACAGTCGGTGCTCTTAACTGTGCCATCTCTCCAGCTGTTTTGAGCCCCTCCACCCCCCTAAGGTTCTGCACTTTGCCTGAAAAGTTGAAGAAAGCTCTAAATCCCTGCACAGTGCTCTAGGAATGCTGGTGCCATGTGTGGTGCAAATGGATTGTGGATTCATAGCGTCTGTTCTGATAAACTGCAGTGATAGAAGGGTTGAAGGCTGCAGAGCGGGGAGGAGTCAGGAATGAGTCATCCTTTCAAGAAATCGCAGTCTGACAGATTTTTAAGGAGTACATAATGCTAAACTATCTAAAAGCTAAGGAGGGGCATGGCGGGACAACCCGAGGGTGGTGATTTCATCCAGTGCCCTCTTGTTCCTACGCTCTCCAGAGGGTGCTGTGGCCTTCTGCACAAACATCAATCTAGTTCAAAGCCAAGATCAGCTGTCTGCCCCGTCTGGGTTCACATCACATTTCTTCTTTACGGTGCTGGATGGTGCTGGTACCCAAGGCACAGGAGGCCTTTGATTTCCCAGAGCCACATCCCTGCCCTCAGCATTGCATACCTGTTATTTCCCAAGAGCAATACAAGCACTGAGCTCTGTGTATGCATGTCCCTGTGTATGCACATGCGTGTGGAGGCCAGAGACCTTCCAGTATCACCCCTCCAGCAACATGCACTTTGCTTTTTGAGATAGGCTCTCACTATCCCGTAGTAGTCTATAAGGGTTACGAGCTCAAGGATCCACCTGTTTCCACCTCCCATGTTGGGATTACAAGCACATGCCACCACTCCTGGCATTTTCAGTGGGTTCTGGGGAGCCAATTTTGGCCCTTGTGCTTGTAAAGTAAGCATTTTACCAACTGCATGAACCCCCCAGCCCAACACTGGGCTTTTTTTTTTTTTTTTTTTAATATTTATTTACTTGTCATGTATACAATATTCTGCAAGCCAGAAGAGGGCACCAGACCTCATTAAGATGGTTGTGAGCCACCATGTGGTTGCCGGGAATTGAACTCAGGACCTTTGGAAGAACAGGCAATGCTCTTAACCACTGAGCTTTTAAAGGACTTAAATGTACACGTAAGGTCTCAAGAGTTGCTAAAAGCTCAAGAGTCAAAGTACATCTGTGCTGAGAACACGAAAGTGGGAGGCGTCGGTACTTCAAGGAGGCAGGCTCAGGCTTGGGCAGGACTCCCCACTGCACAGACTGGGGTACAGACACTCCCACTTACACTTTATTAAGTTCAAGGACTGGTTACAAGGGTGGAGGTGGTGGGAAGGTCCCACCCTGCCCCCATCTTCACTGGCACACAATAAATAAATAAACAAACAAACAAATAGCTGGGAATGAGCAGCTGAAGAGGTGGCACAGCAAACACTGACTTCAAGGGGCGGAACACAAGGGCCCCTCCCAAGCTGTGGCAACCATCAATACTGGACGGTACTACAGTGCAAGCCTCTCCATCCCACCCAGGGTCACAGAGGGCCCACGGATCAGTCCTGGAGGAGGCTGACTTTCAAGTTGGTCTTTTTGAAATGAGGTCTTACTCTACAACCCAGGCCAGCAAACTCAGAGTAATTCTTCTGCCTCAGACTCCCAAGAGCTCTAAGTACAGGCATTCATCATCCTGTCCTGCTAGGACCTGGTCTCCTGGCTGATCCAGTCAGCCCAGGATTATCAAAAAGCCACTGCGTCGCGGACTTGCAGATTGTTCTGTTTGGGATCTAAGAGGCCAGTGGATCATTGTTGTCCTGATGGACATCCTGAGGTCAATCAATGTCCCTTAGCCTTCTGACTGGTGCTCTGGGGCTCCAGGATATGCAAGGTGATCTTTAAGCTCCTACTTGGTCCAGAGGGCCCACTGTGAGACACTACATACCAGTCACTACTGGTAGTTTTCCTTCCACAGGCCTGTGCAGGCCAGGAATAGCTGGAGTTCCCTAGGCTTGTTATTGGTCAACAAGGACCTAAGGACAGAGCATTACAACTCCCAGGGAAGGGAAGGAGCTTAATTAAGTACTCAGGGTTGGAGAAAATTTTCATTTGGCTTTGGGGCCCATATATATATAGTTCAAGAAGGATAGGTAACAGGGTAGGAAATAAGGCTACCTGGTGGGGTCAGGCCAGGGTGAACCTTCAAGATGTGGAGGGACAGCTTCTGAACAGCAGAGTGTCCAGTCACTGCTGGGAGGGGTATGAGGGCCCACAAACCTTCCTGGATTCCAGCTTCCCTCACTGGGGTAGACACCTGGGCCAGGCAGCTCATGTTGCCGTATGTGACTCATGGCCTGCAGCCTCCATCTATAGGAGTGGGGAATGGGGGAGGTGGGTTCAGTCCTCCAGCCCCTCCATCAAGTCTGCAATGCTCTCCACGTAGTAGTGAGGCACAAGGCTATGCTGACCAGCTGCCAGGTAAGCCTGGGCTTCTTCGAGGCGTGAGACCCCTGTGAGTGTGAGCACGGTGGTCATGCCACAGCGGTGGCCAAAGAGGATGTCGGTCTCCAGGCGATCACCCACCATCAGTGTGCGGGTGGGGTCCACACTGAAGTCTTCAGTGATGCACTGGAACATGTAGGGGCTGGGTTTGCCCACCACCAGGGCTTGGCGTCCTGAGGCTGTCTCCACTGCTGCAGCCAGGCTTCCGGTACCTGTGGGGAGGGAACACTTGGTCAGCAGGAGGGCGGCAGCTGAGGCTGACCTAAAGGCTGGGTGCCGCCTGTGCCAGACACCTGAATTCAGAATCCATCACCAATGCTCTGGGTACGCTGTGTGCTTAGTCTCTCCGTCTAACATGAAGGTAGCAATGGCCGTCCCCTCCTGTGTATACTCTAAGCCTATGTGTGAACAGGCCTATCCCATCAGTTCTGCCTGACAACTGTGTGTTTAGGGGCAAGCCCTCCAGTCTCCCTTGACTTTCTCTGAACTGTGGTAAGATGGGAATCAAGTAACACTTCCCCTGGAGGGATGCTGTGGGCCTCATAGGGAGGCACTTTGTAAACGGAAAAGCATTTAGAGAGCCGTGGTGGTTACTGCTCTGAGAAGCCACGATCCTGGCATGGAAAGTTGGCACAGCCTGCCTGGAATGCAGCAAGGCACAGAAACGTTCACACCTCTGACCCAGTCAACCCTGCAGGGGAAAATGATCCCCTAGAGAAAATTCCAGCTGGAGACAAAAAGCTACACACTTGAAGATGTCTGCGACCAGTGACCATGGGAAGAAACCAAAGCTGGGGAAGGAGCCCAGGAGCCCGACAATGGGAGGTCTGTTTAGAAAAGCAGTCCTGGTACCCACACCCCCAGCACCATCCTGGTGGCACGAGCTTGCTATCCCTGCCCACAGGCATGTCCTTGTGCCAGAACATCCTGCCTTTACACCAATAGCCATAATAAAGAGAAGCACCACCACTCACTCAGTGTACCCCTGAAAGCCCATTTCACGGACAAGAAAGTTGTGACATTAACCTGCCCTGAGGGCCGGGTGGTAGTGGCACACACCTTTAATCCCAGCACTTGGGAGGCAGAGGCAGAGGGATATCTGAGTTTGAGGCAAGCTTAGTCTACAGAATGAGCTCCAGGGCAGCAAGGGCTACACAGAGAAACCCTGTCTCAAACCCCTACCCTCACCCAATCCCAAAAAAAGGGAAAGAACTGGCCAGAGCTGAGCTTCCTCAGTGTGGTGGTTTGGATGACATTACCCCTCAGTCTGGGTCACCTGAACTTCTCCTCAGGTGGGGGTGTCTGGACAATTTCAGAGGAGGGCTGGCTCTGCAGCCTCCCACCATCTCAGGGTGCGCTCTCAGTTTCCTGCTTGCAGTTTAAGATGTGAGCTTTCAACCTGCTGTCCTAGCCACCAAGCCTATCACCTCTGGAACTACAAGCCCAAGGAAACCCTTTCTCCTGTAAGTTGCCTTGGTCACGGTGTCTCACACAGTGACAAAAAAAGGACCTAACATACTCGGGAGCAGCACAAAGACTTGTATTCTGGAGCCTGAGCAGGAGCTCAGTGAGAGGCTACGCTGGGCTATATACACAGCGAGACCCTGTCTCAAAAACAAAACAAAAGCCGGGCGGTGGTGGCGCACGCCTTTAATCCCAGCACTCGGGAGGCAGAGGCAGGTGGATCTCTGTGAGTTCGAGACCAGCCTGGTCTTCAAGAGCTAGTTCCAGGACAGGCTCCAAAACCACAGAGAAACCCTGTCTCGAAAAAACCAAAACCAAAACAAAACAAATCAGACAAATTATTTACAAAAGAGTATCTTCTAAAAACCTGCAACCTCCACTAATTTTGTTGTGTTCTTGAGGTGACTCTGGCAGTTGGCACACCAGCCAACAAGGGAGTGTTTCTATCAGATATCATTCTGGGGATATAAATCAAGGCCCTCCCCGTGATTAAAATCTCTTACTTTACCTCAGCCTGACCCCAAATACTCAGGGCCTCCTCTCACTACTCTCACGGATACATCACGGCACTCCACCAGCCTCAGAGTGGGTAGGGACAGCAAGAGCCACAGCCCCACAGCCCTCAGACAAGGAGTTCCCAGCCATCAGATCAGGGAACAGGTAGAGAAAAAGAATCAGGCACCTCCACCATCCCAGTCCCTGGTTAGAGGTTCCTTCTAGAATGGGAGACCTCTGTGAGTCACCTCAGATGTTTTTTTCCTCAATGCAACAGGCCCAAGCTGGCCACAGTGGCATATACTCATATTCCCACCAAATAGGAGGTTGAGGCAGGAGGATCAAGAGTTCAAAGCCAGTATGGGCAACCTTTAGATCCAGTCTTCCTGGGGGTGGTGGTTCAATACCTTTAATCCCAGTACTTGGCAGGCATGTCAAGGCTGAGACCCTGTCTCAAAAACACAAAAGTAAACAAAAAGATCGACCCCAGCTTTGTGAGTCTGTTCTTTTCCCAGCTCCCAGGACAGAGCTGGTTCCTGTTGGTCCTCATATCTCATGCCAGTCATTCAACTAAGCTTTACTGAGTCTCCCCGCACTCACCATGATAGCCGGGCAAGCATCCCAGTAGGGAAGCCCATGACGATAACACCTCACTCAAGACTGCTGTGTACAATGGCATATTCCTGTATTTGTGGCCGTTTCTACTTCCTAGCTCAAGTAAACTTGCACATAATTTCATATGCCTGTGTTGACACTTTTGCTCTTTTTTTGATTTTTAGGGGGTGCCACCCAAATAAATCATACACAGAGGCTTATTCTTAGTTATGAATGCCCGACCTTAATTTGGCTTGTTTCTTGCCAGCTTTTCTTAAATTATCCTACCTTTTGCTTCCGGGCTTTTTCCTTTTCTTATTTCTATATATGTTATTTTCACTCTTACTCTGTGGTTGGCTGGGTGGCTGACCCCTGACATCCTCCTCTCCTCGTTCTCTTGCTCCTACCCTCTTCCTTGTTTCTCCTCCTCTTTATTCTCCATGCCTGCCAACCCCATCTATCGCTCTCCTGCCTCGATGCTGGCCCTTCAGCTCTTTATTAGGACCATCAGGTGTTTTAGACAGGCAAGAATCACAGCTTCACAGAGCTAAACAAAGGCAGTACAACCAAAGTCATACACCTTACAATAATATTCTTCAAGAGGTCTGTGATGAGGGGGAGAACTGGGGTGCAGTTTCAATTATTACAAAATCTGATGCCTAATGAGGACATTCATTCATTTTTCTGCTTGTATAGCGCCTCCTGCTCCTGGGTTACTAGCACACGACCAGCACGGTTTTTTTCTTTTCTTTTTCTTTCTTTCTTTTTTTGAAGACAGGGTTTCTCTGTGTATCTCTGGCTATTCTGGAACTAGCTCTGTAGACCAGGCTGGCCTCAAACTCCACCTGCCTCTGCCTCCCAAGTGCTGGGATTAAAGGCGTGTGCCATGACCAGCAGTTAAAACCCGTGATTTGGAGGCTGCATCACTCACAAGTGTGGTGGCGAATCTGTGTTAATCTGTCTCCCCCTCCAGGCAGTAGGTGTGACCAGCAGGTTGGGTGAGCACAGCTAGGTAGGTATGGAGACAGAAGTCAGGAAGGGTCCAGCAGAGGCTGGGGGATAGCTCCAGTCTCTCTCAGGCTCCTCACACCACTTTCTGAGACCCTGGAGAAGCCCTTGTCCCACAGCCTCAACCCAAGCGGAGGGAAATATAACTTGATGGTAGCGGGGTGGGGGAAGGGATGCTGCAGCGGTGACCTCTCTCAGATTTACGGGAAGAAGGCGCACGTACTGGGTGGCAAGTAGGTCTCGGGGGAGCCAGGAAAGGCCCTAGCATCCTTTTTCGGCTACACCATCCTAACAGGATGCCAATATCTCCTTGTGCACCGTCACCCTGCCCGGCAGCACACCTCCTCCAGGAAGGCCCCAGGTCCTCTCCACACACACCTGCCTCGCTGCCCCATCACCAAGCTGTGCCTACCTCACTTTCTGCAATGCCACCCTGCAGAAGCCCACTGCCTCCCAGGATCTGGCATCAAGGACTATTTGGGCCAAAGGCCGGCAGAGTGGAGTGGCAGATATGCCCATGCCACATCCTGGAGTAACGAATCTGTCCTTCCCCCATTCTTCACTACCCAAGAGTCTCTGCTGCCTCACTCCAACCCTCACTGCTCCGGCCTAGGTGCAGGACTGAGCATCCCCAGTAACAACAGCCAGGAGTGCCCTTAGATGGACCGATGGGGAGGAGGGGCGTTCCGAGGACCAAGTTCAGGTTCCCCTACTCTATGCTCAGTGTGTCTGCTCTGGAAGCTCACTTCACCTCTCTGAGCCTCGATATCTGTAACTGAGAAATGGGCCAACATTCTTATTTTTGGAGCAATCTGGAAAGGAAGAATTAAAAACAGCATTAAGAGGCTTCAGAAAGCGATCAAAGGGCTGGCAGGCTGGTTACATGAACCTCCAGTCAGGGGCCCTGGAATGACCGGCACGATGAGGAGCGCCCCTCGCACCCAGGCAGGGATGCTCCGAGGTTATGTAACTCCAGAGGGTTAACCGAGTGGGCTCAGAACTGTCAAGCTCCACATCGGCCTCCATCCTGCCTTTGCACGCGAGGATCCAGCTCTCCACTCGGATCATCCTTCCAGAGCGGCTCTCCAAACCCACCTGCAAAGTGGGTGGGGCTAATGACAAACCGGCCCAGGAGGTCAGTTCCAGATTAGGATCCCACCTGCAATTCCCTAAGCCACAGTGAGCCTCGGCTGGCTCGTCTGTCAAACGGGTCCTGGGCCACTACCCTTCACGGGCGGCAGATGCAGGAATTGTGAGACGCACGTCGGGCCCTGCACACACGTCCCCGCGCCCAGCCCCACGCTCACCGGGGGTCCGGCTTCCGTCGCTGAGCGGGTGCCAAGGGTCGCGATCGGTGGCTACGAGCAGGCAGTCGGGGTCGCGCAGGTGCGCGCACGCCTCGCTCAGCCTGGCGAAGGAGAAGTGCTCGTCGTAGCCCACGAGCACGGCGCGCACGCGCGAGCCGTCGTCGCCGGGGTCCCCCGCCAGGCGCAGCCCCGC
>NC_022017.1:15051957-15071910 GCF_000317375.1 Microtus ochrogaster
AAGCGCAGCGCCAGCTCGGGCCGCGCGCGCCGGCTGTTGTTGCTTACGAAAAGCGTGGTCTTGCCCGCCCGCGCCAGCCGCTGCAGCAACTCTGGGGCGCCCGGGACGATGCGCTCGCCGTTCCACAGCACCCCGTCGCAGTCGAACAAGACGCCCTGCGCCTGGCCCAGCACGTCGCGCAGGGCCGCGCCGCGCAGCCGCTCGCAGCGCGCCATGCAGCCGGCTGGCCGCTCGCACGCGCGCGCCGCGCTCCCTCCGCGGCCACGGGTCAGCTCTGCCAATTGGCGCGCAGGAAGGACCGAGGGCGGGGCTACGGCAGCACGCCTCAGCCAATGGGGACGTAGTCGAGGGCCCGAGCCGATCCCGAAGGAGCTCGGAGAAAGGGGCGGGATATGGAGAGCCAGCCTTGGTCTGGAGCGAATCGCCGCGCGCTTCTCAGCCAATTAGAAGCACAGGCCAACTAGTTGCTAGGAGGAAAACAGGCAGAGAGAGCAACGTTGCCCTCGGAACCATTGCCGCTGTGGTTCTAAGCAGAGTCCCGAGAAATGTGAGGCTGTGGTGGAGCCAGGCCACAGTACCTGTGTCTTCTTAGACTCTGGGCTCTTGGGCCAAGCCAGTGCTTCTTGGGGCCCTCTGGCTGTGCTGTAGAGTCCCCGGGGGAACTTGGTGTTTTATTTATGTGTTTGTTTGTATAATTTTACATTCAATAAGATGTGTAATCTTTAATGTATAGTTCGATGGCTTTAGATAAATGCTTTTCAAAACACGAATGCAGGGTCAGTGAGAGGGTCAGCAGGTTGACAGCTCCTCACGGTGGTAGAGAACATACTAGTGCAAGTTTTCTGGCCTCCACATGCGCATCCTCGTGTAGACACACTCAAATAAATGCTAAAGAATTGTAATACACGGCCCTAAGAAAGGAGCCCACAGGTCTGATTTTATGACTTGTCTATGTGGGACCTACCCTGGGCATTATTTTGGTTGCCAAGGCGTTAGTTGTTTGTTCATATTGTTAATGGGGCCACCCGGCCGCCTGGATACCTATTTTGTAGATGAGACCTTCAAATCTGGTGAGCCTCTGAATTACCAGTAATTCAAAGTGTGGGACCGGGAATGACTCGGGACCTGCTACTGTCACAACCTGTGGTTCTAAGCAGAGCTGTACAACCTCCAGAGAAAACGAAGCTGAGCCCAGGGGAAATACACCGAGTCTGTCATTCCTGCCTGCCCATTCCCAATAGTTCCTCAGGCGCAGAGCTGAATGGGTTGTTACCCAGGGTCTGGCACAGAGCGACTCAGGAAGGTCATGGGAAGGCAGATCCCTGCTCGTGGGAAAGCTGTTCATGTGTGTGCCAACAAGTACTTTGGTCTTCAGAACAGAGCGTGACACTTCTCGACTGTTTCAGAGGAGGAGCCCACGATCCTAAGAAGCTGAGCAAACTGTCCTGGGTGGGAGGGAGGAGTCCAGGCTTCAGAGCTAATCTCAAATATTTCATCTCAGGCCCAGGCTTTGCTAGCTGTCATCTGTGCAGTCTCTTCTCACTGGCCTCAGTAACTTCACCGGCAATGGTGCCATTACCTTGACGAGAAACTATTATA
This sequence comes from Microtus ochrogaster, assembly GCF_000317375.1. Lineage (NCBI taxonomy): Eukaryota > Metazoa > Chordata > Mammalia > Rodentia > Cricetidae > Microtus > Microtus ochrogaster. The sequence goes on from NC_022017.1 coordinate 15,053,557, forward strand.
TGGGAACCGTACCAGCAGCTCCAAGAAAGTGGCAAGCACATGGCCCGAGAAAGGAGGGAGGCAGAAACTATGACCTCAACCCTCCTTGTGGAAGCAGATTATTCTTTTTAATATGTTTGTTTATTTATTTATTATTTATACAATATTCCGTCTGTGTGTATGCCTGCAGACCAGAAGAGGGCACCAGACCCCATTACAGATGGTTGTGAGCCACCATGTGGTTGCTGGGAATTGAACTCACGACCTTTGGAAGAGCGGGCAATGCTCTTAACCTCTGAGCCATCTCTCCAGCCCAGCAGATTATTCTTTATCTCCAGGAGAGAAAGCTATTGCTCAGCCAGTTGCTCCAGTTTTGTTAAAAATAATTTATTTACGAGCCTTACAAAAATACATTGGCAAGAGAAAAATAAAAGTTGTGTAGGGAATGGGCAGGTCCGTCCTTCCTTTTGGTAGCTCCCTTGAGACCCCTGCCAGAGAGTGGGGAGTCAGGTGGGAGCCCCCAAGCTCAAAGTGGAAGAGGAAAAGGTCAGAAAGTAGAGGGCTGACCTGAGCCCTCTTAGCCATGGGGGCCGACCCAGCAGGCACCCAGGCACAGGGCAAGGGCTGTCCTGGGAGGACAAGGGAGGCAGGGAGAGGGAGAGAGAGAGGGAAGGAGGGCACACTGAGGATATCTCAGGCAGGAAGGCCTGCTCAATCTGTCTCTGAGGTGAGGCCCCTGGGCCGGGGCTGGGGTGGCAGAACTGGGGGAGTGGGATGTCCACCTACAGTCTCAGGGCCTTCCCTGTCCTCTGTAGCCCCTCCCTGGTCCACCTGAGTAGGCATGTTTGAAATGACCAGGCCAGGGGAAGCTGGGCTGGGGGAGCCTGGTAAACGCCGGCTCTGGCGCCGGGCAGGCTGTGGAGGAACAGGGGGTAATGGGGGAGGTACGGTGGGGGCCCGGAGGCTGGTGCCCACCAGACGGCGTGGCAGAGCTTGGGGAGTGCCAGGGCTGCCAGAGCCAGGGGGCAGGGATGGAGCTGGAGGAGATGAGCGTGCACTGGAGGGTTGGGGAGGTGGCATGGTAGGTCGCGCTGGTGCTGGGCGCTTGGCTGTGGAGGAAGGAAAATAGGAAAGTTAGGGGTTTGTGTGTCTGGGTGCATTCCTCCTGTGTGGAGGGGGTGGGGCCACTTTCCCCAGTGGGTTCTTGTAATTTATTAAGTGTCTCTTCACTCCTCTTCTGTTGTCCTCAAAGTCTCAGCTCACAGAAGATGCCCCAGCCCCCACCATGGCAATGCTGTCACCATTCCCAGTTTCGCTGGTCTCTGAAACCATCTTGTCCATTTTCATCTTACTTGGCCCTTACTTGTGCCTCTCCTTCGAACATAGACCCAACATGGTCACTGGTTATCACAGTCTAGGTGTCAAGCAAGCGTGGGAACACATTTGTTGAATAGATAAATGTCACTCGTCCCTGCTAACACACGGGTCCTGCATGCCTCTCAGAAGCCTCAGGTCCTCCGGTAAGCTTCGACCTTGTGAGGCAGCTGGGGGGCTAAGTGGAGTCGAGATCAAATCTCTTCCTGGCTCTCTGCACTGGGCTGTCTGGAGTGACACATTTACTTCCTGGGGCCCATTTCCTCACTGGTAAGAGGGGGTGAGAGCCCCAGTCTCCCACAGCTGCCAGGGCCAGGTCTGGTGACTCCAGCAATCCCTGTCTTCCAGGTCCCTGTGTGGTCTGCAGGCTCCTGCTGCTGTTCTCCTAGCTCTACTGAAGCAGCCAGCTCTGATCCCCTTGTCCTCAGGGCCTGGGGTGGGGGATCCCAGTGATCCAGCCCCCACAAGGATCCTTGTTCTCTTACCTCTCCATTCTGGACCAGGTTGACATATAAGTCAGGAGCCTCCAGGACTCCTTCCAAACCTCTCTTCCCTCTACCCTTAAATACAGTTTTGGCCCTATGCTTTGTAGTCCTTTGGGCTTCTGGAGGGCTGAAACACCCATCACGCTCACACTGGCTAGCTTTCTCTCGCCCTTTCTGTGTGCCGGAGTCCGCACACTCCCTGAGCTCCCAGGCCATGCAATTCTTCAGGGTCAGGGCAATTACAGTTTCTACCGCACAGGTGGGTGCTGAGGCAGGAGCATCACCTGCTCAAGGGATAAGAGCTAGAATCTGGGTCCAGAGTGCCAGGCTGCAAACCCAGAGCATCTCACTCCGCTACTGCTGGCCTTTCTGGTGGTCCAAAGACATGGGATGACTAGGATTGCCAGCTCTCCGGCTCTTCTCTCCCACACCCAACTTACTCCTCCGAGTCATGTCCTCTGCTGAAGCAGCCGTTTCTGTGGTGCTCCTGCTGACCTTGGGGGAAGCTGGCTTGGGCAATTCAGACTCTGTCCTGTTAAGGGAAGGAGAGGGGCAACAGTCAAGCTTGGCCATCTCCTGGCAATCTTCTAGAGTCCGGCATGATTCCAAACTGGTGGGTAGAAGAACTTGCTCCCTACTGCCTATGGCCGTGTGGAGACTGTCCTCACTCTCGGTCCCTTGGTAGATACTTCTGGGATTGGTAGGAGTCTGTGTCCTAACTTGACACAACCAAGAGTCACATGCAAAGGAGGAGTCTCTACTGAGGGACTGACCAAATCAGACGGGCCTGTGACCATGTCTGTGGGGAACTGTATTCATTGCTGACTGAGGGGGAAGGCCCAGCTCACAGTGGGCTGTGCAATGCCTGGACCATTGATGGTCCTGAGCTGTATAAGAAAGCTGGCTGACGGGAGGTGGCGGTGCAAGGCTTTAATCCCAGCATTCGGGAGGCAAAGGCAGGCAGAACTCTGTAAGTTCGAGGCCAGCATGGACTATAGAGAAAGCTCCAAGACAGTCAAGGCTACACAGAGAACTCATGTCTTGAACCCCCATAAAATGAAACAAAACAAACAAACAAAAAACCAGAAAACAAAACAGCTCCAAAGAGCAGGAGACTTTGACTTTTGGGGCTGGAGAGATGGCTCAGCAGTTAAGAGCACTGGCTGCTTTTCCAGAGGTTCTGAGTTCAATTCCCAGCAGTCACATGGTGGCTCACAACTATATAATAATAAAATATAATATAATAATAATAATAATATATAATATAATGAGATATAGTGCCCTCTTCTGGCATGTGGCATACATGCAGGCAGAACACTGTATACATAATAAATCTTTTTAAAAAGAAAAGAAGGAAGGAAGGAAGGAAGGAAGGAAGGAAGGAAGGAAGGAAGGAAGGAAGGAAACAACCTGGCTGATAACCAGTCAGGGCATGCAAGGCAGTGATCAGCATTCTCCTGACCCTGCTCCTGCTTGAGACCTGTCACAGACTGCTCCCTGGAGGTGCAAGCCCAATAAGCCCTGTTCTTCCCAAGTTGTTCGCCACGGCAGCAGAGAGCATCTAGGACAACACCACGACTGAGCTATAATCTGGTGGACAACCCACGGAGTGAGAGGTGGAATGCCAGGTGACCTCCCTGCCTTGGCGTCCCAGGTGGTCTTTTCCTCTTTTTTGAGATTGCCTTGTGCAGCCCAGGCTGGCCTTGAACTTTCCATGTAGGGAAGATGATCCTGAGCTCCTGATCCAGGGAGAGTTTATAGGTTAGCAGCAAGTCCATGCTATGGAACGCTGGGGCTGGAACTGGGCAAGCACTCTACCAGGTAAGGTGCACCCCCAGACCTCCATGCGATCTTTAGGGGATGTTCTGCCAACAGAAGTCAGAAAGCATGAGAGCTGAAGGAAATAATCCATGAGAGCCTGGATTCCAGGGGGTCCTTCCTTTCCTCCCTAACTGTTACAGCTCTTCACAGTACACATACACTGCCTCCTCCCACAGCAGAGCATGCATCCAGCCTGGCATCATCACAGGGCCACTCTCCCTGCCCCACCCATGTCAAGGGTTGAGGGGTGTGAGCCACTGAGGCCCTTGTCGGTACCACAAAACCCTTCTAGACTTAGAGAATTGGATACAGGACAGTTATATGATGTGGGAGTGTCATATCAATCTGTTGATTTCATTGGCTAAGCAATAAAGAAACTACTTGGCCCTCATAGGTTAAAACATAGGTGAGAGGAGTAAACAGAACAGAATGCTGGGAGGAAGAAGAAGTGAGCTCAGAGACGCCATGCTCCCCTCTCCTGGGCGGACGTGGGGATAGCTCTGCTCTCCGAGACAGATGTGATGAAGCTCTGACCCAGGATGGACGTAGGCTAGAATCTCCCTGGTAAGCCACCTTGTGGGCTACAGCAGATTATTAGAGATGGGCTAGTCCAGGTGCGAGAGTTAGCCTAGAAGAGGCTAGATAGAAATGGGCCAAGCAGTGATTAAAAGAATACAGTGTCCGTGTAATTATTTCGGGGCATAAGCTAGCCAGGTGGCTGGGGTGCTGGGGGCGCAGCCCCGCAGCTCCCTATTACTACAGTTATAGAGCCCAACCATCCCCTCCCAATTCCCTAAATTCCCAGGGCAAGAACAATGCCTGGCACATAGTAGGTGATATAGAAATAGCCATGCTACGAGGAAGGGAACATGTTTAAGGCTAAGGGTAGGCTCCTTCCACCTACTCCAACCAGTGGGACCAGATCTGCAGGGCAAATACCACCATTCCATCCCTAAGTCCTCAGAGATAGTGCCCCAGGCGAAAGTCCGTGTGGCCAGGGAGAAGATAGTCATTCTACTTAGCCCTTACCTTTCTTTCATGGGCATCGAGGCTGGACCTGGGGTGGCAGCTGGCACAGGTACAGCAGGTGGCAATTCCTCAGAGGTCCGTTGGCTACTGACCTTTTCCTGGGGGGCCAGGGCTGAGAAGATGCCTGATACACTGAAGTTGATATCTAGAGGCAGAATGAACAGGTGTCAAGTTCAGAGATTTCGCCAGCCTGACCCAAGGCTACTCGCTTTCTCTGAAATGATGGGATTGCTCTTGGCCTTCTCAGTCTCAGGACTGTTCCCATTTCACAGATGAGAAACTGAGGCCCAGAGTGAAAAAGCAGCTTTTTTTTTTTAAGCCACAAGGAGGGTTTGTGGGGGTAACCAAAGACTGAGACTGGGCTGGAGTCCAGGAATGGGGTGTGGGGGTGCCTAGAGATGATATGAAGAAAGGACGTCACCTCCAGGGAAGAGGGTGTCTGTACTCTGTATCAGCGCCTCGACCACACCCACCACCTGAATTGAGGACACAGAGGCTGCATCTAGCTGGGCCTGGTCCCTGGTACAAAAGAGAAGCAAGAGTTTTAGCGACCCTAGCATTGTGTGACTCCGCTGGGCATGGCTGACGGTACACGTATAGCTCCCGTTCCCCATTTCCTCCCACTCCTTCACCTATGACAGACATCACTCATCAATTCTGGGCTCTTTCTCCACAGTTCTTGAACTGATTGCCCCCACTGAGCAACCACAGTTCAGCACAGGGGATGACACCTTGTCATCTGTCTGTGGCCTGGAGCGCAATGATGATGCTCCTGAATCACCACACCTTACAGTGTGTAAAGCATTGCCCATCTAATTCCCACAGCAACTCCCATAGAATGCATAGAAGACCTCCAAGGCCCATGTCTGGAGGGCTGGGAGTAAGGTTTCCATCATCCTCCATGGTTTCCAGAATCCACACCAGGTCACCACATAGGTGCCCCATCACTACCAGGCTGGTGACTAGCTAGGGACAGGCTTTTGTGCTCATGGCCCTCACCCTTCTTTCTCAGGAGGCCACAGCAGGTTGGGCCCCAAGACAATGGCGATGTTGCTGGGTGTCATCTTGTTCACTTCTTGCTCTTCTGCAAGCAGTGCCAGGAACTTCATCAGGTACCTGGGTTGGTGGGTGGCAGAGGGTCAGAAATGCTTACCAATGCCCTTAAAGGCCTGAGAACTTCCTACCCTTGAGTTTCCAGAGGGGATCAGATAACACACGGTATGGTTACGTTTTTACCAGCTAAGTTCCCTGATCTATTTTATTTATTTATTTATTTATTTATTTATTTATTTATTTATTTATTTATTATGTATACAATATTCTGTCTCTATGTATGTCTGCAGGCCAGAGGAGGGCACCAGACCTCATTCCAGATGGTTGTGAGCCACCATGTGGTTGCCGGGAATTGAACTCAGGACCTTTGGAAGAGCAGGCAATGCTCTTAACCACTGAGCCATCTCTCCAGCCCCCTGATCTATTTTTTTGAGGGCCAACTGTATGTGAGAGGAGAAGCTAAGCTGAGAATCTTCTGGCTGCCACAGGCAGTCCTCCAGTGCTGACACCAGACTGAATGCCCAGGGTCCGAGAGTGGCAGGGGTGGGGTTTGAAGTCAGGCAACACGGCTTCGCAAGTGTAAGAGGTTTGGCTTGTTTGTTTTGTTTGCCTTTTAAGACAAGGTCTCCTAGCCCAGTTTGGCCTCGAACTCTCTACAGCCAAGGATGACCCTGAAGTTCTATCCTTACGCTTTCTCTAACTGCAGGCATACACCAATACCTCCAGTTTATAGCGTACTGAGGAGTAAACCCAGGGCTTCGTACATTGTAGGTGTACTAGTTAAGTACTCCACCAACAACTACATCCCCAGCCAAATTATCTTTACTTAAGACAGGGTCTCACTCCATAGCCCAGGCTGGCCTTAAACTCAGCCTCCATTGTGCCGGCATCTATAGGCACAAGCCGGCTACATTTGTGTCTTCTGGGATACAGTCTAATATAAAACAAAGGACCAGGACATCACAGGTGAGGTTCTATGCTCAGGCACAACACAGGGTTAGAGCTGAAACTAGAGCTTTGCGGGGCTGGGTGTGCAGGGGTGGGCCAGGGCTCACCTGAGGTTGTTGAAGTTCTCTTGGGGCAGGCGGCTGCAAACACCATGAAGGGCCTCCAGGCGAGCCCCAGGCTCCTTCAGGCTGGAAAAGGGAGACTCACCAGTGAGCCAGCTCAGGGCCACATTCTTAGCTCTTTCACCTCCCCACACCCCCAACCCCACCTCCTCACCTGGCTGCTCTCATCCAGTCATCATAGAGGTCAGAGGTCATCAGGGGCTCTGGCAGCTCCCGGAGATAGGACTTGAGAGCACCTGAAACAAGGCCAGGGGAAGGTGTAAGGCAGAACCCCCAACTCCCCTTCTATGTGCCCAAGGACCCAGCGCTCTCCACTTGGAAAGAACCTCTAGCTGTATTCTTACTAACTATTAACGTGTCTAAGTCTGATAGTTTCTGTGGGTCACAGGCCCTTTTAGCACAGTAATTAAAAGCTTGTCCTAAAAATAAATGCCCATACATTTCAAGGGTTCATCACAGATCTGCATCGGGAACTCCTACATGCCACAAGGTGTCTCTTGGTAGCGTATCAGACCTAAAGCCAAACTCTGATAGTGTTACCTTAGGCAGCTCTGCCCAGTCCCACCTTCTGCCTAGAGTTCCCAGTGGATCAGGTACCTGCCACAGCATGGGGGTCCGAGCAGAACTCCTCTAGGCTGTGGGGATCTGAGGCCATTGTTTGCTTGAGGCGCTTCAGCACAGAGGCCCCAGCAGCCAGACGGAAGAGGCCCTGGGGCGCAAGAAGGGACATACTGTGTGTCACAGAGAGAGGGGGCAGGAGCAGGCTGCTGGCCTTCAGTGTCCCACACCCCTGGTGGTCAGAGATGGCATTGTGGTGTCTATGCCACCTTCCCAATGTCAAGGCCTGGAATTCTGAGCACAAGGCAGGGCTGGGAAATGGCAGTGTGTGTATGTGTGTGTGTGTGTGTATGTGTGTGAGAGTGAGTGTGTGTGTGTCAGAAAGCGTGTGTGTGAGTGTGTGTGTGTATGTGTGAGAGTGACTGAGTGAGTGTGTGTGTGTGAGTGTCTGTGTGTGAGAGTGAGTGTGTGAGTGTGTGTGTGTGTGTGTGTGGAGAGAGAGAGTGTGTATGTGTGTGAGTGTGTGTGTGTGTGTGAGAGAGTGAGTATGTGTGTGAGAGTGTGTGTGTATGTGTGTGTGTGAGCGTGTGTGTATGTGTGTGAGAGTGAGTGTGTGTGTGTGTGTGAGAGAGAGAGAGAGAGAGTGTGTGTGAGTGTATGTGTGTGTGTGTGAGAAGCGGGGGCTGGGAGAACAGTAAGGAACAGAAGTCTCATGGGGGGGAGAGAAGTCTCAGTATGATTGGTGGGGAGCCTGCAATCTACTTGCTGTTGGGTGATTTTTCACCCAGCAGTCTATCTTCAGGAAAGGGCCAGCATCTAACAAGGACTGGACTGGGGACCCCTGGTTCCTCATGTGACTCTGAGCACATTTCCTTTTTGCCAAACACAGCCAATGAGAAGCCCCACTCACACCCAGGGCCACTGGGATTAGTAAGTGGAGCAAGGACACCTCAGTTACCTATGGCACAGTGCCAGGCCCCTGAAATGCCAATCAGTGAGTCAGAGTCAGTTTGGCAATGGGAGGTTATGCCTCCCCCTGAGAGGGGAGCTATGGATAGCAGCGTGGGGGAGGCACACGGCCCTGCCAACCCCCATGCCTCAGCTCTCACCTCCTCCTGCATGCCCTCTGATAGAAGCATTAGAACGCAGGCCTCAATGGGCAGGGCAATGTCACGACCCAGCTCTTGCAGGTGGGTTCTCAGGGGTACCCCATATACCCTGGAGATGGGGGTAGCCGTCATCAAAGGGGACAGATCTGTGGAAATGAAACACATCAGAAGCCTGGTTCTTTCCGCCCCAGGCAGTAGGGCCAGGGCAGACCGGGCACCTAGAGGAACCTGCCTTCCAACCTACTTCAGTGGCACACACAGCCATCTAGTCTACCTCCTGAGTCTGCCCACTTCCACTGTCCTCCCTCGTCCAGATTCCAACCTTCTAGAAGGTCTCCTGGCTCCTGTCCTCTTCCTTCCCCATAGCAGCAGAAGTCCACCCACGAAGATCGGATCCGGGCCTCTCCCAACTCCCACCTCACCCATGGCTCCCTTCTGCCCTTCTGGGTAAGGAGCAAACTTTTTTTTTTGTTTTTCCAAACAGGGCTGTCCAGGGACTCTCTATGTAAACTAGGCTGGCTTTGAACTCAGAGATCCACCTGCCTCCGCCTCCTGAGTACCAGTACTAACGGTGTCTGCTACCATGCCTGGCTAAGGAGCAAACTTTTATAGAGCCCTAAGTATTCTACCGTAGGAGGTGTGAGGCTGGCTTACTCTTGTCCCCACCTGATTGGCTGTGGTTGTCCCTCAGCTCTGCTAGGGCCGTGTCCAGTGAGGTCAGTGACCTGCGATGGTAATCAGCCTGAATTTCCAGGAGCTGTGGGGACAAAGGACGTCCCCCGGAGAAATGAGGGAAGTGGAGAATTCCCCAGGGCTCTTGGGGGGGGGGGTCCCAGAAGTTCTTCCCTGTGGCGTTCACCCTGATTTCAGGTAGCTGGAGTTGGGTCATGGGCTCACATGAATGAAGTAGTTGGCGTATGAGTCCTCCTTGGTGGCAAAGTGGTACAGGTCGGCCAAATACTCATCCTTAGAGACAGAGGGGAGAGGGCAGGTGAGGCTGGGGGCTGGCAGGGAAGCTACTGGAAGATTAGCTGCCCAGAGCTGAACAGCTGCACACAGAAGGTCCCAGTCAGCTTTCTCGCTCGGCCAGGGTCTACACTTTGTTCTTTACGATTTTCAGTTCTTTACATTGGGTCCTCAGATCCTTAGCACAATCTGTTCGTATTCACCATGTAATCATTCCTTCACCTACCCACCCACCCACCCATTCATTCATTCATTCATTCATCCACTTGGCAAGCACCACTCGCTTCGTTTACTTATCCAGCAAACGCTAACTCTCTCTAACAATCACTCATCGTACAAATGCTCTTCATTTGTTCGGCAAACACATTCATTCATTCATTCACTCGCTAGACACAGAGAGTCCCAACAACCACATCCCAGCTGCTAACGCACTTGATAAGGATGGCTGGGGCTCTGGGTCGTGCTCCACTACGTAGATGCTGACCCCTAACTGCCTGGAACTAAAACTCAGGGCTGCCGAGGCCAGCTTTGTCCCTTCTCTGAGCTTAATTCTCCCACCTGTCAAACGCACAGGCTACCCGCACCTGTCCCTTGTGTGGCTCCCAAGTGACCTCACCTTGCACTGCTCCACCTTTCTCTTTAGCTCCTCCTCTTCTTCCTTCAGTGTCTCCACCTTGTTGGCAGTGGCGGTGTGGCTGTGACTGCTTGGGCCGCCACCCAGGCCTTGGCTGCTCCCTGAGTTCTTGGCTGCCTGGCTGAGCCTGGGGAAGGTCCCAAGGTGGGTGGTCACTGGCCCCATTGCATGGCCAGAGCTAAGTGTCCCCTCCATACACGTAATCACACAGGACTCTAGGGTTTATAGAGGCAAAATAGAAATTCCTTGGGCCTCTGCCCAGACTAGGCCAAAGTGTTGTAGGGCTCCCTCTGGTGGTGTTCCTGGTGATCACAGCAATCCAGCTCCAGAATGCAGACTAGGAGCCCTACAACTATATAAGGATCTTGGAAACGAGTGGCTTTCTTAGTTTTGGGGTCACCTAAAGGGAGCACATGCACACCCTCACATACATATGTCTTTCCCACGTGTGTTCCCAAGGACCAGCACTAGTCTAGTACCCAACGGGCCCGGCAGAGCCCTACTATGTCTTGGTCTAGGTTCAGGTACTCACCTGCTCTTGAGGGTGTTCCAGTCAGACACCAGCTTCTGCAGGCTTTTCTTGTGTTTGAGGATGGCAGGCAGCTCCTCCTGAGGGTAGGCACAGGGAGGGTTCAGGGGCCTGGGTGGGTGAGACGGGGGAGCAGGAGGTTAGGGAGGTTGGGGCTGCCCGGCAGGGTCACCTCGCTCAGCCTGTTGAGTGGCTGCAGGACATCTCTCTCCAGGGTCATCTCGAACTCAGCCAAGATTCTGGCCAGCTGGTTCTGGATGGCACAGCTCATCTCTAAGGCCTTCCTGTGTGCAGAGAACACAATAGGTCAAGGCTTCCCTGGCCCCTCACCTAGAAATACTTGAAGGTCCCTGTCACTCCATTTCCTGCTTTCTCAGGTCTTACTGACCTGGACAGTGCTCCCAGCTTGGCCACCCTTTTGAGGCAGACACTGTGGCTGATATGGTCCCCTCATTGTTTGCTGGCATCTAGTGAAGGCCAGGTCCCCATTCACCCTTACCCCATGCTAGAATCGGGACCCACAGACCCCAGTCCATGCTGACCCCATGCTAGAATCGGGACCCACAGACCCCCATCCATGCTCACCCCATGCTAGAATCGGGACCCATAGACCCCCGTCCATGCTCACCCCATACTAGAATCAGGGTCCAGTTCTTTGAAGCTTTCTGCCATCGTGGTGGAAAGAGCCATGAGAGGAAGCTTCTTCTGCAGGGAGGGCGGGGTGAGCCGGCCTGAGTTTACCAGTCTCCTCCACCCAACCTGAGCCCAGAGCACCCGGCCACACCCACACTCCAAAAGAGGGAGGAGCCAACCAATCAAGTCCACAGTCACAGGTAAAGCGTGGAAACGGGATGGTGTGCGTGTGTTTGTGTGTGTTTGTGAAGATCTCCAGCCTACCTGGGGTCCCCGTCTCCCTTCCTCTCTCCCTTCCTCCCTCTCCAGTTACTCGACTAGGCAAGAAGGAATCAATCCCAGGAAAAGGGAGCTGGAAGCTGTTCCAAGGTCACACCTCGGCAAAGAGAGAGTTGGCCTGGTGGCTGGGAGGAGGGTGGCCAGAACTCATTCCCTGCCTTGGGTTGTAGGTGGTTTAATCCGGTCACCATCTAGTCCAAGCTCTCCAAGGCTGCCTATTGCCTCATAGCCAGGCCCAAGAATGACTGATGCCTTCAGGGCATTTGACAGGGTGTCAGAATCCCTGAGATTGGGACTAGATAGTTGTGGGAACCCAACCCAGGTCTCTTCAAGAGCAAGTGCTTTTCCTCAGCCAAGACTCCAGCTCTAGTCACATGAATCTCTAATCATCCCATACTTCCACCTGGAGTTATGGAGAACACGCCAGAGGGACCACAGGGTCGGTTTTGCCACTTGTTAGCTATGTGATCTCGGGTTAGTAAATTTAGGTCCTGGTCTCCCATTAAACACGAGCGACTTGTACAAGGGACTCTTGCCAGGGCTGTTGGGAGACAATGCACCGGCAGTCTTAGCAACAGTCTGGCAGGAGTCAATAAACGCAGCCTGTTGAGTAACAACAGTGAGCATCCTCCGTCCAGCTCACACGGCGCTCCACCCACCTACAACGCCTGGGGGTGTGCTGGTTTGGAGCAAACTGGAGAATCTGCAGCCGAACCAGAGGGCCTCATTGCCACCCCATCCCTCATCGCTCAGGCCCCTCCCTCCTCCTGGAGACCCCCACTTACCACACGCTTGTCCATGTCAGCCCCGCTTTGGCCCTGTAGACAGGCCTGTAGCCGTTTGTGAACATTGTGGGCTGCTCGCTTAGCAGGTTCCAGGCGCTGCTCCACCTGGGAGGTAGAGGGGAGGGCGGGGGGGGGCACTGTAGATTGTAAGGGGTGACTGCTCTGTTGTCTCCCCCAGAGCAAGAATCACTTTTCTCTTCCCTCCTGGAGCGCCCCTGGCCAGCAGGGAATGACTCAACCAGGCCCTCCTCTGCTGTCCCCACCTGTCAGCCTCTATACTGACAGCCTGCACGGACCTGCCTCCCAGTCCAGCCCGCCCAGGCACGTACCTGCAGCAGGTCCTCACCCAAGAACTCGGCAGTCTCTGGGGTGCTGTGGGGGAAAGGGGGGCTTCTGCTGAGTCAGTCTGGGTTAGGAAACCCACCACCTCCCTCGGTTCCCAGCATATGGCACTTGGGCCCCAGTTCCTTCCAGGACCCACCAAGCCTGGGTGGCCTGTCCCCACCGCAGTTGGAGCACATTCCGTAGGTTTTAGAGGATGCATGCCTGCTTCCTTCTCCACCCAGGGCTGTGCCCTGGGAGAGGGTGGAACCGTGACACCAAAAGGGCAGGAGGGAGCTACCCAGGGCTCAGCTTTGGGACACAGAGGAAAAGTTTCTCTTCTTCCCATCCCCCAAATCGTTTGCCTGCCCCGGAAAGAGGAGGTCTAAGCTGGCCCCCAGAACGGGAAGTGTGGAAGCTAGCCTCCGGGGTGGTCAGGCCCACAGGCACACGACATTGGACTGCAGCTGTGGGCAGGTCCCGAGACTCTGGCCAGGGACACATAGGGACATGGGTTCAGAGCATAGTGGCCTGGCTTCGTAGGTGCACGCAGGTGTCTATGTCACCGGAGGACTGGATCAAGTTTCTGGATACTCCCTCCCAAGGCCCAAAGAATGGGGAACTCCCAGGCTGGGGAAGAGGAGCAGAGAGAAAAGCTCGGAGAAACTCCCCAAACTTCCGCTCCCCTAGTTCTCGGAGCTGGGGACCGAGGAGAACAGGGGGTGCCTTTACCTGAGCCTGCGAAAAGCAGAAGCAAGACTTTGCTGCAGGAGGCCCCTGGGCTGGGGGGAGGGGACGGACACCCAGCTCAGAGCAGGCCCCTCCTCCCCAGGCTAGAACACTGCCAGTCCCTTCCCCCAGGGTCTGGGGCCCCCAATTGGCTCTGTTCCTCCCCAACCCAGCAGTTAGAAGTGGTTAATTGTTCCCATTGTCCAGAGAGGACAAATGAGGCTCCGGGCAGCGTTCCGGCTCAGGGCGCATTCTGCTCCCCGCAGCCTTTCCAACCAAGAATGGAGGTGCCTTTTCCCCCCTCAAAGGCCAGCAGTGCCTGTGCGACCACTGTGGCTTCAGACGCCAGGAAGCGAGGTCGGGGCTCTGGCATGCTAGAGGACCGCTGCCCAGATGTCCCCGACCTCTCTGACCGGTTCCCGACTCTCCTGCGCCCGCTCAGGTCCTGCGGGGAGACAGCAGAGCTAGAAGGGGGTGACACTCACCGTCCCAAGCTGCCCGTGTGGGCCAGCTGCCGCATGCGGTGCAGCTGCCTCTTCATCATCTTGGGTCCGGACTTGGGGCCGAGGGGTCACCGTGGGGGGTCGAGGCTGGCAACCCCCGGCCCAGCCTGCTTCTCGGCGCGCTTCGCCCCGGATGGGTGGGCGGCGCTCTGGCTTCCTGGGCCGCCGTGCTCCTCTGGCTGGCGCTGGCGCTGGCGCTCTCCTCCCCCGCTCACGACTCCGCCCCCGGCCCCCAGGTCACTCCTCTCTCCAAGTTTGGAGTCTCGCTTTCTCGCGGCTTCCGGGCCCCAACGACCCCCGGCTGGTCTCCTGGCGAGTGTCTGTCGGTCTGTCTCTCTGCAGTATGCACGTTGAGTACGGGATCCTTCTTCCCGCACCCTGCCCCGCTGCGGCGACGGGTGGCGGGAAGCAGGTAAGCCGCTCCTGCCACCGCCGCCCTGGGCATAAACAACCTTTGCTCTCTTAAAAGGAAAAGAAGGCTCTGTGCCTTGAAGAGACAGGCGGGGGACAAGCCTTAGGAACCTGTGCAGGCCAGTAACCAAGGATTGCTCCTTGGAGATTTCTTACTCCATACCATCCCGTGGCCATCCCTCAGGCCTGCTAGACCATGACTGGGAAACCTGGGCTACCTGGGGCCACCAGAGACTAATGTCCTTGGACCGGTCCCCAAAAGTTCTCATTCACTGTGTATAGTGGTCTGATGGGGCAATTGTCCTGGATCAGCCCATACCACAGGGTAAACAAGATACCCCGATCTGTTTCTTGGCCTTAGAGGTCCTCCACTTTAAGGGTCCTCAGTTTGGACAGTTTCCTCTATTTGTAAAGCTTTCTCGTCCCTCTTGGAAAATGTTCCTGCTCCCTAACCTTCCTTCTTGTCAGGCACTGATATGGGTGCCTGCTCTGAACCCCCAAACCCGATAGAAGTTTTCCCTTTGGAACGTGCCGCTGGGCATACAGTAGGTGTTCATAACTGGTAGTTACTACACGGCAAGAGAGCCCGTGGGCAACAGCAAGCTGACTCCCTTGTGAACCCTTCAGCCGTGGGGAGGCGGGAGGGAGGCTACAGGAAGCCCTGAGCACCACACCACACTTTGCTCCGTTAGTTTCAGTTCAGAACCATACGGCTTGTGCACCTACTGTGTGGGGCGTACACAGCCGCTGAGCTTCTCAAAGACAGCCGCCTCTGCATACCCTACTCCTAGCACAGGCCTGGCGCCCGGTGGGCACTCGGGCACTCGCTGGGAGCAGGTAGCCCCTTTATTCATTCAGGAAGTCCTAGTGAAGCTGGGAGGAGCCCCAGGGGTCCCAGTAGCTAGTGCTGCAAGGGCCAGAGCAGATGGCTAGAACAGCGCCCCTCCCTGGAATCCTGGCTCTGCGTGACAGGAGATGGCAGGCCAGATTCCTTCCCGACCTCTTTTTTTCCAGTTGGAAGGCTGCTGACCAGTGTTTGGAAAAGAAGTGGTAGAAGACCCCTTGAGAGGGGTCCAACCTTGGGGTACACTGATGGAGACACCAGAGTGGCATAGACCTGGGCTCCTGATGTGAGACTTGGAATGTTTAGCTTCTGATCTCGGCCCCTTTTCTTTCCCACCATCCAGGTCCTACCCAGAACATTCTTTTTGGTTTTTTTATTTATTTAATTTTTTTGAGACAGCGTTTCTCCGAGTAACTTTGGAGTCTGTCCTGGAACTCACTCTGTTGACCAGACTGGCCTCGAACTCACAAAGATCTGCTTGCCTCTGCCTCCTGAGTGCTAGAATTAAAGGCATGCACCACCACTGCCCAGCTCCAGAACATTCTTGTGATTGAGTTTTCTCTGACTTGGCAATGGGCACACTCCCGCTAGGTGAGTGAGCACTTAGTTCCAGGTGCCATCTTCTTGCCTCTAGGGAGGTTTCTGAACTCCATGGTGCTTCTGCCTTCGTGTTCAGGGCTGGTCAGGCTATCAGGTGGCTTGACTGGTCTGGAAGTTCCCGCGGGCAGGCCTGGCTTATACCCTATGCTTCCTAGGTTTGTCCCGGCCTAGTCCTAACTCTAGCCTGGGGACAGGACAGCTCCCTGGGCTAGAAAGCAGGTTGTTTTGTTTTGAAGAGATGACCAGAGTCTCTAACCACTCAAACTCTTGCCCAGCCCCCAGTCCCCAGCTCTAACTTCCCTGCAGCCAGACCCAGGGCCCTTCTGGGTCCAGCCAGATGTGCTGTTGTGCTTCTTGGCTGGGTCACCTTGTAATGAAGCCCTCCTGTGTCACACCTGTTGAATCATAGACGATTGGAAGCCCCAGAGGTTGGACCATAGGCTATTCCTTCAAAGGGTGTTGTAATCAGAAAGTTTTGATTAGTAAATGCCAAGATCATGGGCACCGGGGTGGCTTCTCTTTCATGGGGGTGGGTATTTTGGTTTTTGTGGTTTTTATTTTTTCTAGACAAGATTTCTCTGTGTAGCTTTGGAGCCTGTCCTGGAACTTGCTCTGTAGACACTGGCCTAGAACTCAGAGATTCACCTGCCTCTGTCTCCCGAGTGCTGGATTAAAGGCATGTGCTATCACCCCCTGGCTCAGTGTTTTGGTTTTGTGGTTTTTGTACTAGGGATCAAACCCAAGGCTTTGTGCTGCTTGGCAAGGGCTCTACTACCAAGTCCCAGCCTCAGATCTCTTTTTATTTAAAATTTTTTTTTAAATTTATTTTTGTTTTGTTTTTCAAGTCAGGGTTTCTCTTTTATAGCCCTGGCTGTTCCAGAACTCTTCTGTAGACCAGGTTGACCTCAAATGCTCAGAGATACACCTGCCTCTACCTCCTGAGTGCTGGGGTTAAAGGCATGTGCCACCACTGCCCAGCAAATTAAAAAAAAAAAATTAAATTTCATTTTATGTGTTCAGGTGTTTTTCCTGCATGTATGTCTATGTATCGTGAGTGTGCAGTCCCTTTGGAGGCCAGAAAAGGGTGTTGGATCCCCTGGAACTGGAATTACAGATCATTGTGAGACACCATGTGGATGCTGGGAATCGAACCTGGTTCTCTGGAAGAACCTCAGCTCCCTTAACCACATTTTTAAATTTAGTGTCTGCATGTGTGCACATGTGTATACATTACTCTCATGGGGAGGTCAGAGAACCTTCTTCCACCATGTTGGTGCTAGGGGTCGAGCTTGGGTCCTCATGCTTCATGGTGGGTACCTTTACCCACGGAGCCACTTTGCCAGCCCTTCTTTTTATTTTGGGAGAAAGTCTTGCTAAGCTGCCCAGTTGGTCTTGAACTTGCAATGCTCTTATCTCCCCATTAGCAGGTATTACAGGTATAGGCTGACAGGAGCCACTGAAAAGGATCACAGACTTCAGAATGGTACAGAAGTACTTCCGAGGTCAACAGCTAACCCCTCCCTAAACTATAGGCCTGTTGACTCAAGTGGAGAGCCACCCAGCGTGGTCTTGTCCAGCTCATGGCTGAGCCCTCTGGGGCTCAGTAGCTCAGCAGTATGGTGTCATGACTGACTTGGAGGATACCAGATTAGTGATTCCCTGCATCCCCAAAGAACAGCTATGGGACTCGGGGGGAATGTCTCTCCCCAAAGAACAGCCATGGGACTCGGGGGGGAATGTCTCTCAGCAGAACACTAACTGAACGGATAAGACAGCTCACCCCTCGGCCACAAAAAGCACAAGCTTAATAGGATTATAAGAATTAAGCATGTAAAATTCTCAGAAAAGTGCCTGACACTACCTGCTGTTAGTCATTACTCAACCACCGAAAGTCAGGAGGGACAAGAGCCTTGGCCATACCTGCCTCAGTCGCTCTTGAAACATATCCAGCTGCTTTAAGATAGCAGAGCTCATCCTCCCCTAAGGATGCTGTCTTTGCCTCCGTTTGGCAGCCATGCAGACCCAGGCTCTTCGAGCAGATGTGCATACCAGTTGGCTGTGTGGTGGAGGCCGGGTCAGAGGACAGACCTCAGGCCTAGGAGCCATAGCCTTTCTGCTGCACACATGGCCTTGTCTGGAAACTCCCTCAGGCCTTCGCTCCTGCCTTCAGTGTGGCCACTGAAGGACCAACCAGCCTCCACACACATTTGCCTGCCATCCCTGCGACAGTCTGGCTGGCATCTGCTAGTGAGACAACTTGAGCGGATGTGGTCAGGGTAGCCAGTAGGCAGGGTGGGGTGGAGGCTGTTGGCTTCATCCTACCAGCTGGGGCACTTTGCCACATGGCTAGATTGTGGCAATACTAGAAAGTCTCCAAGTAGAGGCTTCTGCCCACAGCAGCCAGCACAGGTGCATTTCCTGGGGCTCTGATAACGCCCTTGCCCACTCCCACTTCCACAGGTCCAAAAGCCTTTCCAGGAACCCTGGGGTGGGGCTGAGGCAGGACTCCACCTGCCACTGCTAGCCCTGGAGCAATGTGTGCTCTTGGCTGCAGCTGGGAGCAAAGTAGAACAGGTGACAAAGCTGGAGAGCAGGCCCAGGTGGCTGGAAAATCTGCAGTCTTTTTTTTTTTTTTTTTTTTT
>NC_022017.1:15072646-15084300 GCF_000317375.1 Microtus ochrogaster
TGCCTGCCTCTGCCTCCCAAGTGCTGGGATTAAAGGCGTGCGCCACCACTGCTCCTACCAGATTTTGATAGGCCATATCAGGCATGGGACTGCTCAAGAGCTGTGCACTAGACAACTAGGCCAAGGTCAGAGGTAGCGTGGGGCCAGGAAATGAAGGGATACCCCTACAACAGCCTGGGCTCTTGGGCCTATAGATCCCTCGAAGGGGCCTCTACCTTGTGACCCTTTTGCACAAGGAACCTAGAAGGGAGAACAAGCCAGTGAGTGACTTTGGAACCAGCACGCCAATTCCCGGTCCTATGACCTCATGCTAACCCTCACCCATCCAGGGTCATCCAACAAGATTGTAATGGACACGACTCCGAGGCCCTTTGCAGAAAGGACAGGTACTAGGACAGGCCATCAGCTGAGTCACGCACTGGAGTCTGGTCGGAAGAGGCTCAGAGGGGCTGTTGCCTCCTGTCATTTTGCTGTACGGTCCGCCCCAGATGCCTTCACTGGGTATGTACAGCGTGGGCCTGCCAGGAGTTCCTCCCGTGGGACTCGGGGAGCTGTGTCACATGCAGAAGGTCTTCATAGGATCTACGGGAAGGGTTTTAGTAGCCAACTTCAGATTAGGAACTGGCAGATGAGACAAAGCGAAAGTGTTTTCTCACATGTGGGACTTCCTGGAGTTTGCAACAATCAGCTGCTCACAGGAGAGTGGGCTGCCTGCACCACGCAGGGGCTCTCTTCCTGCAGTTTCTGGGGCTCTACGTCAGCTCCTCACCGCACCCCACTGGCAGATTCTCCTAGCCGTGTAGCTTCAGCACCCTGCTTGGGTACAGCCCTTTATCACGCCAGCCAGGAGAGGTGAGGATAGCAGGGAGTGGGTGCAGTGCGGGGCTCCTGGATTAGGCCGAACGCATCTGTTGTTGGGGTCCTGCTTCCCAGAGCAGCACCTGGGGCTGCAAGAGTCTAGCAAGAGAATCTGCAGCAGGAGGAAGTGAGCAGCCAGGGCTTCCCTGCAGCTTCTGCAGCAGCTGAACCTCCTAGTAGCCTTCTCATTTCCAGCCGGGACGGCTCTGGGTCACCACAGACCAAAGCTTCCTGAGCGACTAGGCAACCACAGGCCCCCAGCAGGGCCTCTTCTAGAGCAGAGCTAAGGGGCTAGGACGGGTTGGAGATGGGGACAAGACTTTAGGGCAGTCCTTGGGCCCCCAACTCCTGGACCTTCCCTGCCTCCCTCAATCTCACAGGGGTGACAAGAACGGCTACTCCAGGAAAAGTTCATTTTATTCATAAATACTCCCACTCACCCATACTGACCCTACTTTTGACCACAGATGGTTGGGCAGAGGTGAGGTGCTCACAGGAGACCCCAGCACTGATAAATGAAGCATGGAACTCTGGGAGCTCCATGGCCCTCCAGGGGGACATGTCCTCTGGCTTTGCTTTTCGTTGCCATTGCCCCATAGGAGGCCCGAGAGCAAAAGGAGACCTCCAGAGGGACTGGGAGCTGAGTGGAACTCCTTCAGCTCTGTGACCACAGGGCCATTCCAAAAGAAAAGAGCCAAACCACACACCGAGTGCAAACAGCTAGGGCATGGGCAACACCCCCAGTCACTGGGTTCCCACAGAGGCGGCCTGGGCTGGTCCCAGCTCCAGCATGGCCTCCAAGTTATGGCTGGGCCTTTCCATAAGGCATAAAAGACAGGTGGGAAAGACCCCACCTCAGGCTGGGGTCAGGGCTGGGCCTAATGGCCATGCTTCTTCCCTCACTCCCGAGAGTCCTTCTAGGGCACAGAGGCCCTCCCTGTCCCAGGCTCCCACTGGTGATGGGGGTCCCTGCAGCTATGGCAAGCCCAGGCCCAGCCTCCTGTCAGGTTGGGCTCAGCAGGAGAAGAGGCCTAGGGAGAAGGAAGAGTCACTGGGGGCCACAGGAAGGAGAGAAGCACCAGGCTGAACAGGAATAGGTCCTGCTGCCTCTCCTCTCTCCAGGCCCCCTGTCCTAGAGGCTCCCCCAGGTTTCTGGTGGGGGGAACTGATCCACATCGCCCATCTCATTGTAGGTCTGGTCGCCCATGGTGAAGATGAGCTTGTAGCGAAGGCGAACCTTCTCCTGGGCATAAATGGCAGAAGTACAGGGGTTAGAACAGGAAAAAGAGGTCAGTACCACCCTGGGGCACTGCCCTGTCATGGCTGGGCCCTCACCTTCTGGGGGTTAGCAAGGAGCAGGACCTGGGTGATGGCTGAGGGGTGGACGATGGGGTTAAATGCTGGCAGCTCTGTGCCGGAAGGTGGCTGCAGCCTCACCTTCATGATCTGGGGGCAGGAAGTGTACAGCTGGTCAGGCTGCAGCTGCTGAGAAACCAGCTCCCCTGCCAGGGATCTCCCCTCTGGCTTCCCACCGCCCTTCCCCCAGCTCCCCAGTGAGGGAGATTCTGTCCCCCACCATGCTCAGCCATCTGGCTGCCCACCAAGTCTCAGGTCACCCTGCCTGCCTGGTCTGCCCTGTCACCTTAGGGACAGCTGACTGGAAAACAATGTTGCGGATGGGTTGGGGGGCGGTGCTCAGCATGGAGACCACCACCACCAGCACATCAGAGCGCCCTGGCAGGGGGTCCCGAGCAAAGTGGAAGAGGACGCGGAAGCCATGCTGGTCATAAACGGTCACTGGCAAGATGCTGCCTGTTGGGAGAAAGGTTGGAAGGTGATGAATGGGTGGAGCCTATCTGCCCCCACCCAGGGTTTGGCCTCCACTGGAGGTGAAGGTGCACTGGGATCAGACAATGGAGGCAGGATGCCCACCCTGGAGCCAAGTCAAGTCACAGCAAGGTTCCCTCCCAGGCTGGGGTCAAGAGCGCCTGTCACAGTCTGGGTCATACATTCTTTGGGCCCCAGGTCAGTTCTACTGGTAAGGAGGATAGAGAAGGTGTGATGCCCTTGGTCACAGCTTCTGAGAATGTCAAGGCAGCCTGGCTAGTTGTCAACTGAGGCCAAGTGTCAGCCAGTGCTACCACCTGCTCCTGGGTGAGAAATGCCTGGGGCTTAGGCCTGGATGTTCCTTTGAGGTTCCGTTTTATAATCTTTTTTTTTTTTGGTTTTTCGAGACAGGGTTTCTCTGTGGTTTTGGAGCCTGTCCTGGAACTAGCTCTTGTAGACCAGGCTGGTCTCGAACTCACAGAGATCCACCTGCCTCTGCCTCCCGAGTGCTGGGATTAAAGGCGTGCGCCACCACCGCCCGGCCCCGTTTTATAATCTTATAGGAACCTTCTAGTTCTGGCCCCTGCCTTCTCTAGGAAGGAAGGGTCAGGGTTCAACTCTAAGGAGTCCCCTCCTCTGTGACCCAGAGATTAGAAAGTAGCCTTGCATCACTCTAGGAAGGGGAGGCCTAGTACAGGGCTGCACGGAGTCAGCAGTGGCAAGCCCTGGGCACAAGAGCTGACCTAGCCCGGCCCTCCCACCCCACCTATCCCCACTCACTGGGTTTGATGGACTCCAGGGGCACAGTGATGTTGGCTAAAGAGAGCTCGGTGGGTGCTGGCTGTGGTGGAGGCCCAGGGGGCTCCGGGGATGTGTTGTGGAGAAGGCTGGTGGTTCCTAGACTGGGCGAGCTGCAGTTGCTCTTACTCTGCAGGTCACGGAGGGTGAGCCGGGGGGCTGGCTGCTGCTTCTCCCTTGATGGGAACAGTGCATTAGAGAGTGACTTTCTGGTGCTCTTGGTAGGGGCCCTGGGGACTGAGCCGCAGCTCTGTGGCTGCAGGTCAGTGTCTCTCGCCTTGGGCGTCCTCACCTGCAGTGAGAGCACCTTTGCCACCCCATCCTCTCATGCTGACTGACCCCCCTTTTATCTTTCTCTAGGGGGCATGTTGGCAGGCACAGTGCCCCATTCTCATCATCTCTGTGGCATGAAACCCTTGTCACAGTGGGTGATCCAACATGCTGGGATCCCAGGAACTAGGGTGATGGAGGATTTCCTGCTGGCTTGTGCAGAAAGGGAGAGCACTGGCAATAGCAGCCCTCACCACCGCACTTGCTGGGCCTCTGGGGGCAGTGCCTGTTGCAGGAGGGTTTTCCCCAAGAGGTCCAGGTCGTCCAAGCCGCTGCTCGTTGGTGGGGGTGCCTGTGCCGGAGGTCGGCAGTCCATGCTGGGGGCCTGGGCTGGAGGAGGGACTGAGGGCTCCACGCCATCTGATGACTGGGGGAGGAGACAGGGTAAGACCCTCTCAAGTGTCTCATTTACCACATGGGCCCTGATGCCCTCCCCTCCCTGCAGGTGACAGTTGAGAAAGCTGCAGCAGACCACTGGGCCTGGCTGGAGCTCCACCCTGTGTGACCCGGAGTCACCTTTAAGGGAAGAAGAGCCTCCAGCTTAATCTTTAAGGCTGGGCTCTGGTCTTGTCAGGGACCAGAGACTGAGGCCTAGGCACCTCTACTGGAGGTTAGAAGAGACTGCTAGGCTCTTCCCTAGGGTGGAACTTCCCTGCCCCAGGGAGCCTTGCCTGGTACCCACCTGGCTGTTTGTCACCCCTCAGGCTACTGGCTCCAGCCCTCTACCCCTGGGTCTCTCATAGGCTGAGCCAGCTTCAGCATTCTTACCTGGAAGCTGTTCCATCCCACACTATCTGAGCTGGGGCCTGAAGGTGGAGTGGGGTCACCTAGGCCTGCGGAGAAAGCAAGACAGGGGGTTGGACCGGCTAGCTAAAGACTAACAATGTCTGATCCCTCCCTTTCTTAGAGGCTCAGGAGTAAAACCCACGCTTTCAGAGGGAACTAGTGGCAGAGCAAAAATAGAAACCATTGTCCCAACAGCCATCTTGCAGCCCACACTTGCTTCCTCTCTTCCTGGCAAGGCCTCACAGAAGCCAGCTTATGGGCAGAAGTTGGAACTTTAACCTCTGTCCCTCAGCAGCTAGGAGCGGGAGCTGAGGTAGTGAGGAGGGCAAGAGTCTCTGAGCTCACAGGTCCAGGAGACCATCTATGGACAAGTGCTATCCTGGGAGAGCCCGTGTCCACTACTACCCTGGGAGAGCCCGTGTCCAATGCTACCCTGGGAGAGCCCATGTCCACGTGGGCAATGGCACGGCAGATCAGGTAGACTCTGAAGTCTCTGGCATAGGTCAACAAGGCCAATTAACTGGTGCTGGAGGCCCTGGGGACTATCCCTCGACTGGCAGGAAAGCCAGCATGAGCCCTGTCTACCCTGAACACCTCAGCCATGCTTGCCCTGTATTTGACTTAGAAAAGATTAGAAGTGCTGTTTTTAGCAAACCGTCTCCAGCAACTGGCAGGTCTTCCCTGTGGCATTCCTGTAAGACCACAGAGAAGGGTTTGTGGTGGCAGAGGCAGACAGATCTCTGAGTTGGAGGCCAGCCTGGTCTACACAGAAACTGTGTCTCAAAAGTGGAGCTTACTGTCCTTCCTGTCTGGAGAACCTGCTGATCTTTCCCCAGGACAGCTCCACTCAGAAATCACCCTCCTCTGCCAGGCAGCCAGAGCTGGCCAGCCTTGCCTTCTGCCAGGCTGACCTTGTTCTTAGTCTCCGTGAGCCTAGGCTTTACCCCGTACAGGGAAGGCACATTGATTGCCCCATGGCCTCCACCAGCTTCCCAGTGGAGAGCAGAGCTGGCGCCCACAGGCTGCTCCTGCACCGCCCTCTTCCCCTGTACTGCCCTCTTCCTTACCCAGAGACATGAGTTCATCATCAAGCAGGGACACTGAGGCACTGGGCTGCTCTGGACTGCTCTGGTTGCCAGGGTGGGTGGGCGTGGTTGGGTATGTGGTGCCCGAGGGAGGGAGGTCCAGGCCTGAGAGGTCCAGCAGGGCTGAGGTACTCCCTGAGTGGAAAGGAGAACCGGGCAAGTCCTGGGGGCCACTCAGCACAGCAGGAGTGGGGACAGTGGGGACAGCTGTCTTCATTCTCTACTCCTTACACAGGCCTCCTGGGCCCTTGTGGCCACTCCAGCCCCGTTCAAATGGCCTGCCAAGCCCTTTCTTTAACAGATGGCACTTGTGTTTAGAATGCAATCAGCTAGGCTGAAGGTCAGGGATGTGCCCCAAATGTGGCATCAGCATGAATGCAGTGATACCAACTGAGGCACACACAGCCTTAGATCGCTGCTGCTCTCATACCCAAAGGCTCCTCTCGTGCTTGACTGCCTCTGGAAGGTCTTCCCACCCTCCAAGGGCCACTCACCACTAGCATCTCCTGTGCCCCACCCTCATATACCACGCTGCCATTTTCCGAGTGGTCTGCATGTCTATGTCTAAAGCTCTTTCCTTTTCTACAATCAGGCCTAGGGTATGATTCAGCCCCACACAGCTGGCACCAGATATATCAAAGAAACCCTTCCTTCTGCTCCATGACAACTTTGGGCTTCCTTCCCCAACAGCTTTAGGCTTGCCACAGAATGCCTCAGCTCCCGTCTTGGGACCTTCACGGTCTTAAGGGGCCAGAGTCACACTGAAGGTCATGCCACCCTGCACTCTGGGCCCCCGCAGCACTCCTCCTCTCTGCTCACCAGGAATGGAGCTGGCTGTGGCATCGCCATTGACCTCCTCTCCCCTGACCAGCTGCTTGTACAGGTTGATCACCTGGGTGAGATTGTCGTTAGCCTGCAGGATCTCAGCTGGAATAGGAATGGAGGGGAGCGGTCAGGCTGGGGAAGTGGTGGGGCCTCTGGAGAAGCAAGAGGAGCCTCCCACACCCACCCCAAAGAGTATGTGAGGGGGAAGAGCCATGCAATCCACTGCATCTATGGGGTCCAGAGAGCGGAGCTGGTGTTGAGACTTGTAGGTGGAAATGTACCCAGAATGTGCAGGGGACAGTCAGGCAGGGAGGAGAGTGAGACAGCAAGGTAACAGAGGGCCTGAGAGGCCGAGGGGGGATGAGCTGCCACACTGGTGCTCTGAGACCTGAGCTAGCCATTTTGTTTGTTGAACCCCAGTTGGGAAATGGAGAGAGCTCCCCCTCCTGGGCAGGAGATGAGATGCCTGCTCAGGACCTTGTTTATGGAGTCCGCAAGAGCAGCGTCTGCTGTCTGAGGCCTTTTCAAGTCAGTGCTGGAGAAAGGGGGCCCCCTTGTGGTGGCTCTTTCCAACTGCGGGTGTCTAGCAGGGCCTGAAGTGGGAGGAGGTGAAGGGACAGGGCTGGACCTGCTCTCAGTAACCTGGGGACTCACCTAAGGCCTCATCATTGTCTTCTGTGTCACTGGCCAATCGGAAGAGTGTGGGCCGCATGCGCTCACAGCGCTGATACAGTTCCTAGGGGAACAGGGTGAGTGGATGAGGGCACTCAGGGGGCTCAGGAGCAGGTTGGGAGGGGGCTGGAGCAAGCCCACCTTCATGAGGTCCTCACTGCTGCTGGATGCGGCACCCTGGCTGTGGCTCATCACCATCTCGGTCAGCAGCTTCACGTTGTTGTTGACCTCCTCGATGGCATTCACCCGCTTTGAGATCTTCTCCATCCGCTTCTGGTCCTGTGGAGCAGCAAATGGTCAGAGGCTGTTTCAGGCCTGCCACTGGCCCTGGAGATGGGACAGGAGCACGGGAGGAGAGCTGGATGGGCAGGATTTCAGCTCTGTGTGGCCAAGTCCTGCTAAGACCTGTCCAAGAAGCCGTCTACCACTATTGTGCCACTTCCTACTCTTCTGCCAGAGTCTCCAATCCAGGGGTGGCCCTAGATCACCTCAACAGTTTCCAGACTCATGCCCGTGGTCCTGGGCTGTTCGTGCCCTCCCTATGTCTGTCTCTTGAAGAACACGTTCCCACATTTGACAGTGAAAGCAAAGGGTCCTGGTCAGCACTCACAACCTAGAAACAAGTACGGTGTCCTTCCTTGTGTCTGTAGGTGCCTGGCAAGTGTGGAGGACATACAGCCTTTAAAGGCAGCTGTAGGAGGCCACCTCACTCTCTCCAGCCCATCTATGTCTCTCCGCTGCAGGGGGTGAGTACATTCAGGGTGGTCTCACATGGGCTGCCCCTTTATCACAACCTGAACATAAGCCATCTAAGCCTGTGACACCCTCTCCTGCTTCAGGGGACCAAAGAGTAGTCCCTGACAGTCAATCTGGGGCCCAGGCTTAGCCTGACTAACTTGCATGACTAGATCTTGCCTCTGAGGAAGAGTGAACTACCAATTTCTGTGAGGAACACACTTTTAAAACACCTGGAAAATTTCTATGCTGCTATCATTAGTGATCTGGGAGACCTGAGGTAGAAGTCTGCATTTTCTTTTTTGTTTTTGTTTTTTGAGACGGATTTTTCTGTCTAACAGCCCTAGAACTCACTCTGTAGACCAGGCTGGCCCCAAACTCACAGAGATCTGCCTGCCTCTGCCTCCTGAGTGCTGGGATTAAAGGCCTGTGCTACTATGCCTGGCTTGAAGTCTACATTTTCATAGAAAAAAATCACCCCATGATCTAGATACACAGGGCTGCAGGTGAGTAGGTACATGATGGGCTGTCTCTGCCTCAGAGGTATCTGCCTTGAGCCTTTATTTCTCAGCTGTCAATCCTTAGCCTAGAGAGCTGTTATATTTGGTCTCTTCTGTTTGTGCTACTAAGTGCTAATCTGAAATCTTTAGTTTGGTTTGTGACAAAGTTTCATTCTGTAGATCAGGCTGGCCTGGAATTCAAGTCAAGGATATCTTCTTGTCTTGACCTTCCCAGTCAAGAGGTCACACTAGAGGTGTGAGTCACCTTGACCATCCTGAATACTTTCTGTTTTGAGAGTCTCGTCTCTCTCTATGTAGCCCTGACTGTCTTGGAACTATATAGACCTTGAACTCACATAAATCCACCTGCCTCTGCCCCCCAAGTGCTAGGATTAAAGGTGTGCACCAGCACACCCAGTCTTGAACATCTTTTTGGATGATCTGGCCTTATTAAGTTTCAGTGTACACTTCCAAAATATATAATTTACACATTAATCATATTAACATCTGTGTTTTGCTCTGTGTATGCACATCTATATACATACATACATATTTACATATATATTTAATAAATACTTTATGATTCAATTTGTCTGGGGGTATATGCTGAGGATGGACACCAGGACCTCATCCAAGTCAGAAAGAAGTTCAACTACTAAGCTATAGGCCCAATATGTCTCCAAAGTACTTCTTCAAATGTGTGCGTTTACTTACTTATGAGTATATGTGGGAGTACATGTGCCCTAGTGTGCACGTGGAAGTAAGGACAACTTGTGGGAGTTGCTTCTTTCTTTGCACCATGTGTATCCTCAGGTATCCAGCTCAGGTTGATGGCAGATACCTATATCTACTGTGCCATCTTGCTGGCTCTCAAATTACTTTTTCTTTTCTTTTTCTTTTTTCCTGAGACAGGGTCTTGCTACATGGCCCAGATTAGCCTCAACCTCATGGTCCTCCTGCCTCAGCCTCAGGAGTTCCAGGACTATATACAGGTGTATGCCACCAATTCTTGGCCTCATTACTAACAAATACTAGCCCCCAGGAGCTCATGCATAGCAGGTTCACTCAGACTACTGGGCAGTTCTTCCCACTAAACATCAGCCTCTTAGCACCTAATGGTTCTTTGCTGTGGCAACTGTCCTGCTGGGCCACTATGGGGTCTCATATGTACACACACACAGCTCCTCCTGCTTGGTGGCCTAGCTCCACACCCATCCCTTCTTCCCTGGTACCCCAGGCCAGTCATCACCTCCTGCACCATCTCCTTAATAAGCTTGTTGGCAGCCCGGAGGTCCTCAGGGTGTGAGCTCTTCAGCAGGCGAGCCAGCATCTGCAGAGACAAACAAGTGACTGAGGGCAGTACTGGGCCAGAATCTACAACTCCAACCCGACCCTTCAGTGACTGTATGTGGGACCTGGGCAAGATACTAAAGCTCTGGGTAAAATGGTGAAAAGTGATTGACATCTGATGGGTGTCCATTCAGATAAGCGAGATACTGCACACACTCCCTATAGAGCACTGAAGGATGTCCTCAGCACACGGCCCTCCCTAGAGCACTGTGGCTTTGGAAACCTCCAGGCGGACACACCAGAAACCACAGTGGTAGCCTTGGGGGCTGGGTAGGGAAGGGCTGAAATCCTTATTTCAACAGCTCCCCTCCAAACAAATGCTTCTTTAGCTAAAAGCTAGTCAACTGGTATAGAAAGACAGAAAGCATTGCAGCTCCTCAACCAACCCTGGATCATAAACTGTGCTTACTGAATGCAGATGCTTGCATGGGTCAGTGTATTCAGCAGGCACTAAGTGCTGCTTCCTCCCACAGTCACCTCCACGGGGATCACATTTGGCATGAGCCTCTACTCTAGAGGGCAGAAGCCTTGACACACAGGCTGCCACTCTGCCTTACCTTGGACTTCTCCTCATCTTCAAAGATCACATTCTTGGGCCGTGGAGGGGGAACGGGAAAGATGGCATCCTCTGGAAGCTTGGGGTCAGACTTCACAATGCCTGGGGAAGACAGGGTTAGGAAGGCTGTCAGTAGGTGTCAGGACCAGGGGTAGTAGGAGGAGGATATGAGAATAGAGTGGCTAGGTCAAAGCTGTAACAAAGGGAGTCTGAGTCATGGCACCAAATGTAAGTATTACAGCTTGCATGGAAAGGTATCCTGGCAGCCAGGAGCCAAGGAATATCACAAAATCACATGGAACAACAAACCTCACAGAAGAGATTTACTGGGAGGGAAAGAACCAGGTGGGTGGCTGTCTCTGCTCAGGTGAGAAACAGCAGCAAACTGAACAGGAATCAGGACTTATATAGAGTTTCTTGGGAAGCAGGTGAAACTTTGCAGGGTGGAGCTTTCCAGGGTGGAGACTGGTGGGGTTTAGTGTTCAGAGATTAGGCTTTTTACTCTGTAGGGTGAGGACAGGGTCCAGTAGTGAGGGCAGTTAGAGGTCCTTGGGGGAGGGGCCTGGCCGTTTGTGGCTCCAGGGGCTTTCAGAAGGAGGTTAATCTTTCATTGGCTTACCGGCTCTGGACTTTAATAGACAGGACTACCTTTTTTAAACTTTTATTTTATTTTTGGTTTTCTTTTTTTTAATAAAGTTGTTTTTTAAAGATTTATTTATTTATTTATTTATTTATTTATTTATTTATTATGTATACAACATTCCTTCCATGTATGCTTGCATGCCAGAAGAGGGCACCAGATCTCATTCTAGATGGCTGTGAGCCACCACGTGGTTGCTGGGAATTGAACTTAGGACCTCTGGAAGAGCAGTCAGTGCTCTTAACCTCTGAGCCATCTCTCCAGCCCCCCTTATTTTTGGTTTTCTTTTTCAAGACAAGGTTTTTCTGTGTGGCCCTGTAGCCCTTCATGTAACTTTCTCTTTAGACTAGGCTGGCCTTGAACTCAAAGAGGTCCACCTTCCTCTGCCAACTGAGTGCTGGATTAAAGGTGTACACCACCACCACTTGGCAATGGGACTACCTCTGACCTGCACAGTGAACTCCATCAGAGATGGTTTGGGTCCAATATATATTAATATATATGTAATTTATACAAATATAATTTAAATAATAGTTCCTTTTTAGTTTTCAAAGATAGATAGATAGATAGATGGATAGATAGATTGATTGATTGATTGATTGATTGATTGATTTTTGGTTTTTCGAGACAGGGTTTCTCTGTGGTTTTGGAGCCTGTCCTGGAACTAGCTCTTGTAGACCAGGCTGGTCTCG
>NC_022017.1:15084400-15095683 GCF_000317375.1 Microtus ochrogaster
TGGGATTAAAGGCGTGCGCCACCACTGCCCGGCCACAAAGATTTATTTTTAATTATGTATGATGTCATGTGGGTATGGGCATGTGGAGTACAAAAGCGTCAACTCCCTTAGGGCTGGAGTTACAAGTGCTTGTGAGCCACTTTAGGAGTACAGGAAACTGAACTTGGGTCCTCTGGAAGAGCAGCAAGTGCTCTTAACTGCTGAACCATCTCTCAGCCCTAAACATATTTTTTGTGAAAGGCTATCATGTAATCCTTCAGAACTCACTATGCAGCCAGGGTGGTCTTTGGACCTCGGGTCCTCCTGCCCTCTTCCTAAGTGCTGGGATAACAGCTATGCACCACTGCACCTGGAGTATTTGGTACTGCAGATGGAACCCAGAGCTTCATATATGCTAGGCAAGCATTCTACCAGTTGAACTACATCCCTGGCTCCTGGGCACCCATGTTTTGAGGACACCCTCTGAAGGTAAGCTTGACCCCATACCACTTTTTCATTCAAGTTGGCCTTGGGCATAGCCACAGAGAAGCCCCGCTGGTTGCTGGTTGTGTGTTGGAGACATTAAGGGAAGCCCCGTGACCTTGCTGACAGAGTCCCTGAGACTACAGGTGTGGCATGGTTCTGGTTCCTGATACCCTGGGGTGGGGGGTACGCTCACCCTGCTTCTTCAGCATCTGGTAGGCTTCTGCAATCTTCACCTCCTCAGGCAGGCTGACTGTCCAGCTGTACAGCAGCTCCAAGATCTTATTTTTCACCTTCTCTGATGTTCGGGAGCCCAAGTACTTCAGAGACATACAAAAAGGGAGCTGTCTGAGACCGCTCAGCCCCACTCACTTGAGCCCCAAGCCTCCCAGGTGCCACCAACGCCTTCAAATGCCCTGCAACCAGCCTGATGTAAACTGAGATCAGTTCTTAGCTGAACCATCACTGGCTGTGTCAGCTGTCTGTGACTCAGGTTCCTCATTGTGGGCATGTGGATCTTGAAGGCCCAGACCAGGAAATCCTGCTCAGAGCACATAGACCTGAACCTTGTGACCCCAGCAAGGGGCCTGGGGCTCCAGGTGTGGAGGGAAAGCTCATGTCCAGCCATGAGCCCCCACACACCATTTCCAGCAGCAAACTAGGCCAAGAGACTTTCACTGCACAGTTCTCTACTGGCAGACATGGGGCTGCCCGGCCCACTTGGAGCTCTGTTCAGAGGATGGGCAAGGGGGGTGGGCATCAAATATGCACTCAACCTATGAAGGATTTCTCAGGTCAAAGGCCAGTAGCCAGGGTGTGGCCCATTTGCTAACATAACTAACTCAGGTTTGTGGCTTCAGATGCTGAGGCTCAAGGAAACCACATCTAGGTGATGGGGACAAAGAGAAATGTCAAACACCTAAGAAACCTGGGCTGGGCACACCCACTGACAGCATGTGTAAGCCCTGGGATTGGCTCTCCTTCTGTACTGAGTGGTTCCTCAGCAGCCAGGCTGTCCTGACTCAGCCAGGTCCCTAACAGGGAAGGCCCCAGGGACCCTTTCTCTGCAGCCTCCATCAGACCCAGCACTTCAAGCCTTGGCTAGGACGCACCTTGGGAGACACAACCTTGATGAGTTCATTCAAGAAGCGGAACTTGCCCACCTCGTCATGAAACCGCTTGCCGCAGCTCTTCATGCATGTTTCCAGAACCTGGGAAGAGAGGAGTCAGGGAGTTCCTGAACTGGTCAGTGCCCAGAGTAAGGGAAGGACCCTTGAGGGCTCAGGTGCAGAGGCTCAGAAGTCTCTGCACTTGCTCATCACTCCCTAGAGTGGAGTCAGAAGTCCCCACAGACAAGCTCTGCTCAAGCTGCAGGATGACCATGGCGTGGGCCATGTATCACTTGTACATGGCCTTTTTACTGTTTTTCTTCTTCTGAAACAGGGTTTTACTCTGTAGCCCTGGCTGTCCTGGAACTCATTCTGTAGATCAGGCTGGCCTCGAACTCACAGAGATCTACCTGTCTCTGCATCCCAAGTGCTGGCCTTAAATGTGTGTGCCACCACTGCCTGGCTATTTTTCTTCTTTTACAATTTAGCACTACTCTGGCCTTTCCCAAATCTGTGAAATCACAAGATCCTCGCATACTTAACGAAGAAACCCCAAACAAAAACTAACATGTTGGAACATGTATAGTTACTCAGAGCAATTTTTACCTGGCCTCAGACAAGCTCATTCTAAGGTAGCTGGTATGTGGGCTGTGCAGGGAGTCACAAACAGCAGCCCCTCTCTTTTGTTCCTGGTATAGCTATGAAATCTCAATCCTGAGCCTTGCTCTCACTGAAGAGGATGGTATTGCCCAGGGTCTGCAGATCCTGTGTGGCCTGGATGACCCTTGCAGAGAACCCGAGAACTTTACAAACACAGACCCAAAACCATGCATGCTGCGGGCCCTGACTGTATTTAACATGTATCCTGGGGAGGGGTCCACTGGGCAGCTGAAGTGAAGAATCCCTGCCACCACCATTAGAGGCCCAGTTGTGACAGGAGGCTAGCCCAGTGTCTGCTGCTGGGAACCCTGAGGGCCGGCCCAGACCTATACCCTGGATCACCTGGTCACAATTCCCCTAGCTCATGGAACCCCAGGATCTTTTCTTTTCTTTTCTTTTTTAATACTTATTTATTTATTATGTATACAATATTCTGTCTGTGTGTATGTCTGCAAGCCAGAAGAGGGCACCAGACCTCATTACAGATGGTTGTGAGCCACCATGTGGTTGATGGGAATTGAACTCAGGACCTTTGGAAGAGCAGGCAATGCTCTTAACCACTGAGCCATCTCTCCAGTCCCCCAGGATCTTTTCTTACCGTCAAGGCCTGGATGGCCTCCCACTCCTGCGGGGACTGGATCTTGTGGGCCAGCAAGCGGGTGGCAAGCGGAGGCCTGGATGGAAGGAACAGAGTTGTGACTGACATGGTACCTGATTCACTCAAAGGGACAGTCACATGTCAGTCTGCAGCACTTCAGCCCTCTGCTGTTGGGGATCGTGGGCCACCAGACCCTGAGTTTCAGCCTGCAGCTGCTCCGAGTAGAGACTCTGATGGCAGGGGAGTGGGTTTGGATGAATCTGCCACTGAAAGATTCCGAGAGCTGGGGCGTCGCCAGAGCACAGTCAAGTGGGCATTCTTGCTTCAAGGATGTCCCCGTGGCCCCATCTATTGTCTGTCTTTGTCAGTGTGTGTGTATGATTTTAAATTCTCAGCCTCATTCCCATAGCGCGTGGTGACTGGAGCGTGGACCGGATCGGTTTAGTTTTAAACTCTATTGGCCCTGTGAAGCACAAAGGCCCATCTCTCTCCAGATCAAACAGGACCTGGGATGGTGACAGCCAGTGCCAGGCAACCAGTGTAGGCAGGGACCTTTAAGAGGTATAAACTTAGCCCATTTTGGTTTTAAGAGCTATGACATGGGACTGGAGATTTTGCTTATTGATGGAGCACCTGCCCAGAATAGGTGAATGAGACCCTGAGCTCAAATTCATCACTAAAAGCAAAAGCAGCTATGTCCTTGGCCTGCAGAGGGGAAGGGAAGAACAGGTGGCCACAGCCTGAGTGCTAAGGCCATGCAAGGTGGCTCACAAGCCTTGCTTTCCTCAGTGGCAGGAAACCCCAGTAACCCCTGCATATGCAGTACTGCCAGTGCCAGGCCCAGTGCCAGCTCAGGAGAACGAGGCTCAGAGTGGTAAATGACCTCCCCAGGACTAATCAGAGGTGGGGCTCATTTGCCCCAGTGCCCATGAACCCCAAACCAAGGGCTGCTAGAGAGGCAGTGCACTGTGACTCTGTTGCTGTGGTCCAGCAGCACCAGGGAACCTAGGCATGTCCAATCCAAGCCCTGGGGCAGTCACAGGTGCATCTCTAGTTCTTTCTTACATGAAGGGCCTGCTAGGGACGGTGTAGCCTGCCCTCTGAAAGGCCCTAATAAATCATCAGTCATATTAGGCTTAGATTTGACCAAGCTTAGGACTGCCAGTGTCCTGGTGAGAGTCAAGAGCAAACAGCTTAGCCTTTCTTCATTTATAAAACAGGCCCAGGAAGGTTTCCTCAAGAGGGTGGCACATATGTAGCCTCCAGCAAAAAGTGTCACTGTCCTTGTTAACTGTGACTGCATACAGAATATGAACTGGGTTTCTAGCCTGCCCAAGACCAGGTTCTGGAGTCTGCCTGACAGGGACACAGTGTGCTGTGTTGAGCGTGTAAGCCAAGTGGAGCCACCTACCCCTCAAAGTCTTCGTTGAGCTGCTCGCAGAAACCGTTGATGCTGGCCCAGTTCAGCTCCTTGTTCAGGGGATTTGTGGCTCTATCTGCAGGAGCAGAGGGAGCTAGTGAGGCCAGTGGCATTTCTGTCTCCCCTCACTCTTCCCTGCAACTGGCATGGGTCAGGAAGGATTTGAGCACATGGGAAAGGCTTCCCT
Organism: Microtus ochrogaster; assembly: GCF_000317375.1. Taxonomy (NCBI): domain Eukaryota; kingdom Metazoa; phylum Chordata; class Mammalia; order Rodentia; family Cricetidae; genus Microtus; species Microtus ochrogaster. The sequence continues at coordinate 15,088,837 of NC_022017.1, forward strand.
CCACTTCCTGCTGGACAGCCCCAAGTCCGAGCACCGACAGTCCAGTGGAATCAATGGGCAGAAGAACATGTGACTGCCGCTCACAGTGCCTTTCCACCCAAGGGCCCCGTCTTCAGAGACTACATTCAGGTACCACCTTCCATGGTTGTATCCCAGCATGCTGACTTTACCATCTCTAATTCCGTTATCAAGAAAGCATCCTGACTCTCCTGGAATCTGCACTCAGGAATTTAGGGCTAAGGAAAAAGGTCAGGGTTCTGGTCCTTGAGGAACTGTAGGGCTGGGGAGAGCACCAAGAAAAGCCAGGCTCTCAAGAAAAGGAGAGTGGCCAAGAAACCATAGAAACCCAGGGTAAGAGACTTGGGTCAGCCTTGGGTCAGGGCAACTGCCAAGAGGAGGTAACAATTCAGCTAAGTCTGGAAGGAGCCAACCAGGCTGAGGGCTCATCTGCCCAGCTGAGGGCACGGACATGGGAAAGACTGTACCCTGGACCTCATGCCTCGGTCTGCCAGACCTTGTCCCTGGGGAGTGGCTCAGGAACACCTTGTTTGATGATCCTCTCTAGTCCTTCGCTTCTGCCCAGGGTGGCAGCGGCTATGCCCTGACTGTTCTTTACTGTGGGCCCAAGTGGACTATTCTACAGTGTTACTGTGCACTCCTGCCACTGTGTGAGAGAATGAATGGATGGATGAGGGATCAGTGGCAGGTAGGGCAAGGCTGGGAAAGTCGGAGTGCAGGAACAAGGAATAGCAAAGAAGAGCGGGGTCAGTAATACCAGATCATCCCCTTCTTGAGCACCCAACACTGGCTGGGTGAAGATCTCTGAACTCCCACTGTCCCACCTGTAGAATACAGGTTGGATGACAAATGCTTCATTCCCAGACACTTCTGCTCAAGCTGGCAGTGCAGAGGGTCACAGCCCAAGAGCTGGGGCTGTGAATGATCTGCAGACAGGAGGAGGCCAGGGCCCAGTATGTGGCACCTGCCCAGCTGGGGACCTAGACACTTGAGTGCCTGACAGCCAATCACCTGATCCATATTTATTTTTAAAAAATACAGTGGTGGACAAAAGCCCTGCTCTCCTGAAGCTCACTGGCCTAAACAAAGCAGCGCTGACTACTCAGATTAGTGATCACACAAGGGCTATAAAGAAAGGCAGGGCAGGCAGAAAGGATGGAAGGTACTGGGGTAGGCTGTTCTCTCCTAGGCGCTCAGAGGCAATATGGCTGGGCAGACGATGGAGAAGCATTATCTTGGTACAAATCTATCCCCTTTGTGGGGGCCCTACCTAGTCCTTGAGAGGAACAGAAGTCACAGTGAGCCTCCAGCGACACTAGGAACACCCCCTGCTTCTTTGGCAAAGGCTGCACATTTACTCCCAGCCCCCCACAATGGCCAAGGACTGAACACTGAAAGAGACTCCAGTCTGGAGTCAGGGAGACTATACAAGCTACTGCCCTCTCAATGACAGCTGGGAAAAGGGCTAAAACAGGAAGTCCTTCGAAGTGTCAAAGGCACGTGAGCTCCAGCGAGGGTGGAGCTAGTCAATCTGAAGTCAGGAGGCAGGGAGGAGAAAAATCTGACTGCCCAGACCAGCATCTCCCCAGCATTCAGCAAACTGACTATCTTGGAGACAGGCCCCCTCCCCTTCCCCCGGACTCCACCTAGGGGAGCATCTCCCTGGCAGGTGGCAGGGGAGTACTTGTGGAGCAGAGAGGTGTTTCACGACTGGGAGTGACTCTTCTGATGGTGAAAACATCTATGGTCCTCCCTAGAAGCTACCCTTGACCTCTGACCTCCTGAGACCTGTGCAGTAGTGGCCTCTTAAGTTTTCTTCCAGCCCCATCCCTCCCCACTGGCAGGCTAACTCTCCTACATTCCCCTAGACGGTGTGGTTTGGAATCAACCTCCGGGTCCAACTCTGTTCAAAACTGGCTTCAAAGGTGCTGGCCCTGACTTCCCACAATAACCTGCACAGATCTGTGTGTGCCTGACGCCAAGAGGTTCAGCTGAGGACAGCCCCATTCAGAAAGGCCACGGGAGAGACCTGTCACTAGATGGACCAGAAGAGGCGGCCTGCAGCTCCCAGGGGCAGAGTCTAGGAATGGGGGTTGCAAAGCCAAGGATCTTCAGCAGGGTGGGACAGGGAGAGCAGAGGGAGGGGCTTGGGGCTTGGAAGCCAGAGCTGTAGGAAGCAGTTTCTGAGGAGACAGGAAACAAGGGCCCAGAGGCCTTGGGAGGAAGCTCAGGAGGGGCTAGGGAAGCAATCTGGGATGTAGAGACTGGGCTGGGTGCAGTGACAGAGGACTTGGATTTCTTTATGGAGTCTGAGACGGGACCCTTCGAAGCTCAAGCACTGGGAGTTTCTCCCAGCATGGCCAGAGCTGGATCAGTTGGCCAGGAGTCTACCCCTTCCAGGACCGGGGAATGAGCAGATCTGAGAAGAGCTGTGGGCAGAGTGAAGACTCAGGCCCTGAGCTGGGGGGGGAACCCTCAAAGAGGGCTGCTCTTCAGTGCAGCAGTTAGGGCCTTCAGGGTTTCGGGGTGCTCTCGGCAACCGGGTCACCGGGTGGGTGGGTGGCGCACGCTCACAGCCAGGCTGCGCAGCTGCCAGGGTCCGAGCGGCGGACTGGGGCGCCGCCCCTCCCGGGTCGGGGGCGGGGCGTGAGGAGGGGGCGCGCGGACCCCGCCCCCGTCGGGAAAGGGGCCAACCTCGCGCCCCCGGTTCCGGTTCCGGTCCTGCCCGCGCCCCTCCCGGACACTCACTGATTCGCGCCTCCAGAGTCTCCGGCTCCATCGCAGGTTCCATCCGCCACGGCCCCCGCCTCGGCACCGCCCCCCGCCCCCCGTCGCTCTCGCGGGAACTCGTCGGCTCCGCCCTCGGCCGATTAAAGGGGCCGTGTCCGCCTGGAGAAGTCGGAACGGGGCGCTGGAGCTCTGGGCATCATCGAGGCGCAGGCGCGCTCGCCCAGAGCGTCAGTTCCTTGCCAACCCCTCCCCTTGGCGGCTGGCTGCTTCGTGGGTGGGACCCGCCGGCGGCCTCACAGCTCCGGGCGTTCAGGCGGGAAAGGAAGCGGAGAGCCTGGGGGTTGCGGGCGGCACCATAGAAACACCATGGGACGCTCTAAGTCGGTCAGCGTCACGCAGATACCCGTGACCGCTTCCGGAACAACGCTCCGGGGCCATGTTTCTGAGGGGCTCTGAAGTCACTTCCGGAGCTCTCGGCGGTACTTCCGCTTAAGTGGGACAGTGGAGATGGCCCTTAAAAGGGCGACTGGACACAGTGGTCCCCGCGAAAATGATCAAGTTGAGCTAACGTTTGTTTAGCGCTTAGTGCTTCAGGCATGGGTCTAAACATTTTTTTCCCCTTTGAGACAAGGTTTCACTATGTTGTCCTGGCTGTCCTGGAACTCGCTCTGTAGACCAGGCCTTCATGGAACTCATGAGATCTGTCTGCCTCAGCCTCTCAAGTGCTGAGATTAAAGGAGCGCTCCACTACTTCCAGCAAGGGTCTAAGTGCCCCCCACCCCCGTGAATCCATTACTCAAACCTGGGAGCCAGGTAATTCGTTTGCTTGCGGTCACCCAGGGGTCAGAGCGCTTGCACAGGGTACTTCCTTCTGCAATCAGCTTACAAAACCGTGAAGAGGCTCATTGTATTATGTGTGACCATCACTGAAGAGAAAGGCAGGCCAGATAAACATCCCACAAGGTGATGAGGAGCTGGGCGTGTTCTCACACGTCATAACGCCAGCACTGGCCAATGTGGAGTATCGTATCTCAAAACACACGACACACACAAGGGAAGCCCGAAGAGTGGTAACAAAATGAGAGGGGCTCTTTCCCCAAACTGGGATAGTGACAAAGTCTGGCTCTTGCTTTGGGCAGTTCAGGTGGCGACAATGCGAGATACTCCGTTCTTTCCTCAGCTTTTTTCAGCCTCTGCGGGTCGCCTTGGGTAGGTCTCTGGAAGACCCAGTCAGATGCTGTCTGTCGTCCCTGGTGGCCAGACTGGGAAGTGACCATGGGTGCCTTCTCCAGCGAGCCCGTGCCAGGGAGAGTTAAAAGGGAGACCAAGGAACCGGCGAATCCAGTTCCGCGAGCCTGTGGCCTTAGGGGAGGGATCTAGCTTCACCTTGCAGAACCACAGTGACCTCATTTCGGGAGGTTTTCTCCTGAACCTATCGTTCACTGCGACATTTAATTCTCTGCCGCAACCCAGAAGACACAAGAGGGGATATGTGTGTTTATAGTCCCTCGACGAAAGCCAGCACGAGATAGGCTTGGTTTTCTTTTATTAAAATTGTTGATGGAATAAAGCCCAATTGCGTTTGTGAAATTGATTTAGAGTCAGATTTGGAGTCACAGGCACATTTTGGGGGCGACGGAGGCAGGGTCTCATGTAGCCTTGAACTTCTGTGATCCTCTTCCTCCGCCTTCAGAGAGTCCCACCACACCTGCAAGGGATAGAGCTTTTTGTTTTGTTTTCGTTTTTATATTTTATTTGTTATGTATACAGTGTTCTGTCTGCATGTTGTATGCCTGCAGGCCAGAAGAGGGCACCAGATCTCATTACACATGGCTGTGAGCTGTGGCTCCAAGGAATGGAACTCAGGACCTTTGAAAGAGCAGGCCTTGCTCTTAACCACTGAGCCATCTCTCCAGCGCTGGGAGTGTGTGTGGGAGGGTTAAGGCTTTTTGCAAGCTAAGCAAATACTGCTATTTGAGCCACATCTCTAGCCCCTCAGTCTCTACTTCTCTTCAGAGTCTTATAGCCCGGCCTGGAGATTTATATGGCGCTGGGAATTGACCCAAATATTTAGGCAGACACTTTCCCAACCCCCACCTCACCCGCTATGTATTTCTTTGCACACTTATGGTTTGTGTCTCTCCCCGCCCAGAACATTAACTGTCTAGAAAGCGTCTTCCCTGGGGAACTGATCTGGTGAATTCCTGTTTGAGCTTCCTTGCCCATTGCTGTGCTAAAATACTCTGGCTGGAGCGATTTAAAGGAGACAAACTCTGCTCTGGCCCGCAGTTCAAGGGCATCCTCCATCCTGGTGGGGAAAGCAAGCTGGCAGGAAGGAGCCTGAAGCAGCTGATCCCATCATGCCTGCACCTGGGAAACGGTGAGAGCTCTGAACGCATGGTGCTGCTCACTCCCTTTCTCCACTCACAGTTCAGGATCCCAGTAGGGGACGGTGGCACCCACAGTGGGTGATCTTCCCACCCCAGTCAACTCCTCCCGAAGCATGCTCAGCAGCTCATCACCGAAGTGATTTAGATCTGTCCAGTTGACAGTACTACTTATCACAATCTCCTGAGACCTACAACAGCTGCTGGTGTCCAGAAGGAGCTGGTGTTATGGCAAAAGTAAAACGGCTTTCTCCCAAGTGGCCCATAGGCCATGAGGGCCAGTGGGTCCTAGGCAGGGAGGTGCATGGCTGGTGAGAGCCATAGGTGAGAGGCAGAGACCTGTTAGGCACACCATGCAGAGAAAGTGGGAATTATTTAGTGGGTTATGGAGGGGAAAGGGAGAAGTGGAGAAGGGAGAAAGGGGTAAGGGGAGAAGAGGGGAGAAGGGAGAGGGGCAGAAGCTGCCTCTTCAGGAGAAAGAGGGAAAGGAAGGAACCCAGGCTGGAAGCAGAAGGAAGATCAGCTTGCCTCAGCAGATGGGGGAGGGGTGGGCGGGGCTTGTCTCTTTAAGAGACAGGACAGACCATTACATTCCCATCTCTTTTTTATAATAAAAAGGCTGGAGGTTAGGCACAACAGGTTAAAAGAATTGGGACGGCAGATTCTCACGACTGCTTCCTGCTTTTTTGTGGGCATCTTTGGGGGTGGGGAAGCTGAGAAAGCTGGGTGCTGGTTACATCCTGGCGTAGCTGATCTCTTTGCTCCTGTCCAGTGTTTGTGGTATGGAACTGTCTGGTGTCTCTTACACCTGTTTAAGGTATTGGCAGAACAGAGGACAACGTTAAGTTTACAGAAAAAAAAAATTAGGACCAGGGAATTGAGAGGGATGTATCTAACCTGTTTAAGGTGGATCCTTCTGTTCAGCTCTCTGGAACTTAAAAGAATCTTTTGGGTTTATGAAAACATAAGTTTTAAACAGCAGCATATTTGTATCAGAATGACTGTAATGAAAAGTATCTTTGAGACTACGAAAGGCAAAAAAAAAGACTACAAAAGGCAGTGTGAAAGAGACTATCTGATTGAAATCTATTTGGTGAGGTTGTCTTTTTAAAACTGACAAAACCTCTCAGTTGTCAAACTGAATCAGAGATCTTTGAGAAGGATAAAATTTTACTTGAGTTATTGATTTAAAAACGACAGAGAACTTCCTTGGTTGGCATCTAGAGCTGTTCCTCATGGTCCTCCATGGTCTCTGAGGGTTGTTTTTGTTTTGTTGTTTAGCACAGGTCCTGCCAGGCCCCAGATGATCCTGTGGGCTAAGAAATCTGTAGGAAGACAAGCCTACCTTGATCTGAGCAGCTAGGCTGTCGATTCCAGCGATTCTGTCCATGTCTGGTGATCTTCAGTTTAGGTAAAAGGCAGTTTTTCCCAGTGGTCAGTGCTTGGCAGTTGAAACGAATTGTGGATGGACATTGTTCTGTGCCCATTTGTCTTCTGTCTTCTTTGGAGGAAGTAGAGTGCTGCTGCTAGGAGCCAACCTGTCTCTTTTTGTTATGAAAAGTTTTTAAATAACTAAACACTTAAATGCATATTCCCCAGATCTCTAAGCAGTTGAGGGCTGTTTACAGGGTAAAGATAAGTTATAGAATCTGCCTGAAGAGCTGGGTCTGAGCTTGACTGTACTGGCTTTCAACTTAACAGGTAAAGCAGGG
>NC_022017.1:15096308-15107379 GCF_000317375.1 Microtus ochrogaster
GGGAGCAAAGGCTGAAACTGAAAACAGCTGCCTCGTGGAACTGTCTAATCTTGTCATTTCTGCAGGACAGGTGGAAGTGGTGGCAGGGATAGTGTGAGGAAAAGCGGAGCCTGTGGGACACCAGCAGAGCATCCACAGGCGGGTGGCTGATAGTTTGGGGGCTTATACCATATCTGAAAACATGAAAACCTATGAAAACAGCAAACAAACACCACAAGGCCTATAGAAGGATGTCTCCTTTCAGCAGGCAGGGTGTTAAAGCCTGACTTGCTCTGGTCTGGGAGACTAGGAAGCCAGAGGCGAGAGGCCCTCTGAGTGGTCTCTCATGGTGGGGACCACTTATGAGTGGCCCAAAGGAAAAAAAAAGAAAAAGAAAGGAGAAAGAAAAATCTGAGGGACCCTGGGCCGCAAATCAAATGCACCACACAGCATGTGCAGTGCTAGGCACAGGAGGACCAACCCTGGGTTGTCCGATCACGCTTTTAGCTATGGGAAGCAACCACAGATGCATGTCAGTGAAGGGATCAACTGCAGCCAAGAAGGCTGTGGTTGGGGGCTGGAAGGGGAAAACTCACCACTGAAGCTGCTGGTATGCGCAGAGGTTGGTGTTTAGGCAGAGCTGCTGTAAAGAAACCCGGTTCCTGAGCCCAGGATTCCACGTGTCCTCAGCCAGCCCGAAGGAACATGGAGAGAGCCTGGCCGAGTCAAGAGCACCAAATGTTATGGTAAAAGTAAAACGCTGTGGGTCCCCAAATGGTGGCAGCGGGCTACTGTGGGTGGTTTAGGGGAGCAGTGGGTAAGAGACCATGGCGGGCCACGAGGGTAGCCAGTTCCACCACCTGAGGCCTCTGTGGGTCCCAGGCAGGTGGGAGGTGGCAGGCGAGAGACCAGTACATGTTATAGTAAAATGCCCAGGTCCCTAAGTGGCAGCAGTGGGCAGCGGACATGAGACCATGGCGGACCACGAAGGCAGTTGGTCCCAGGCAGGAAGCTGCATGGCAGATGAGAGACAGAGACCAATTAGGCATGCCATGCAGAGAAAGTGGGTATTTATTTAGTGGATTATGGAGGGGAAGGAGGGAAGGGGAGAAGGGAGAAGAACGGGCGGGGGGGAAGTAAGGAGAAGGGAGAGAGGTCCTCTTTGAGAGAGAGATGGAAAGGATCGTTTTTTTAAAAATGTGCGTGTTTTGTCTGCACACACGTCTGTACATCACATGTCTGCCTAGTGCCCGAGGAATCCAGGAGAGAAAGGTCGGATTCCCTGAACTGGAGTTATAGATGGTTGTGAACCCCTATGAGGATGGGGAGACATGAATCCAGGCTCTCTGGAAGGGAAGAGCAGGCAGTACTCTTGAATATTGAGCTATCCAGCTCCTGAAAGGATCACCTTTGTCCATGAAAGGGAGGGAGTGGTCAGGGCTTGTCTCTTAAAGAGACAGGACAGATCATTACAGCTGGATAGCGTCTCAAATCGTGGCACCTGTCCACGCGGTGTCGGGACGGAAGGCATCCAGACACCAAATTCTCAGCACAGAGGAGATTTTATTTACCTGGGAGGGGACAAGTAGGGGTGCTACCTCTGGGTCAGGCGAAGACAGCAGCAGCAAGTGTCTCTGCAGGAGAAGAGGAGGAGGTCTGTTAGGGTGAGTTTGCTATGGCCTGACTGGACATGTTAGTGTAGCCCAGTGATGAATTTTGATTGCCAGGCCTTGGTGTCAGCCTCAGGAATGAGTAAGGCATAAAGAAGTGGCCAAATAAGAGAAGAGACCTTGGTGGCTAGCTTTAGGAATGTAATCTAATGGTTTAGCAAGGGAGAGGGAAGTGGGGAGGGGAAGACCTGCTGGCGCCATGTTTGCCATGCTAGGGCCTGTTAGAAAGCTCTTCACACATTGCATTTGGATCTGAAGAGAACCGGAAGGAGGCCTACTCGCCTCCCACCATCCTTTCTCCTTCTTTCTTTCCCCTCCAGGCAGGCCATAGAAACTAGAATTCTTCACACCCAACCAAGGCAAGTCATAGAGACTAGCAACCCTTTCCAGAATCTCTTCACTCACCTGGCCCTCCACAAACTCCCAAACCTTCTGGGGGCGGAACTCAGCCAGAAGGATGCGGTCTCACCTACCTGCGTCCAGCTAATAGTAGGCTATGAGACCTTCATCTCAGAGGGGGCCTGCGTCCCACCCTGGAAGAAGAAGGGCAGCTGGGCCTTATGGGTCTCCCCCATCACATTTTCTCCGTCAGCCCACACTTGTCCGCTTGCATTCTGCATGGCTGTTTCTGCTTCGTCAAACTGGAACATGAAAATGGAGCGCTAATCCTAGCACTGAGGGAGGCAGAGGCAGGAGGATTTCTGTGTTCGAGGCCAGCCTGGTCTATAGAATGAGTTCCAGGAAAGCCAGAGATACACAGAGAAACCCTGTCTCAAAACAAAAACAAAGAAAGAAAGAAAGAAAACGAGCTCTCACTCAGGGTCTTTGGGCCTTCCTTCTGAAGTGCCCTGTCAAGAAAACTGATTAAATAAATTTGTTACACTTTTCCGTCAGTTTTATTTCAGGCCTAGCCAGGAACTCCAGGAAGGCTGAGGAAGCTTCTCCTCCCCTGCCATGTTCGATAAATATGCACCGAAAAAAACAATGCCAGTGCCCAGGACTCTGCAGTGATCTTCCGTGGGGGTGGAGAGCATCTGATCCTCTCTGGAACCAGAGATTCAGACAGCTGTGAGCTACCAGGTGGATGCTGGGAATTGAACCTAAGTCCTCAGTAAGAGCAGCCAGTGGTCTTAACCACTGAGCCATCGCTTCAGCCACCCCCTCCCCCCCTTTTTTGGTTTTTCGAGACAGGGTTTCTCTGTGTAGCTTTGGATTCTGTCCTGGAACTCACTCTGTAGACTAGGCTGCCTCTGCCTCCTGAGTGCTGGGATTAAAGGCATATACCACCACTGCCCAAGTAGGCCTCCCTTTTTAAATCTGAAAAAAATGTATTACAGGTTGGATCTGGAGAGATGACTCAGCCCTTAAGTGCAGTTCCTGGTACTCACATTTGCTGGCTCCAGTTACTCCAGGCCCAGGAGGATCTGACAACTTCGGCCTTTTGCACTCTTGTGGACACACACACACACACACACACACACACACACACACAATTAAAATGAAATCTTCATAGTGGTGCTCACCTTTAATCCCAGCACTCAGGAGGCAGAGGCAGGTGTAGCTCTGTGAGTTCAAGGCCAGCCTGGTCTTTATAGCCAGTTCTAGAATAACCAAGACTATATTGATGCTGCCTCAAACAAAACAAATCTTTTAAACATCATTACGTGTTTATTTACATGTGTATGTACACAACAGGCCCCATATGTGGAGGACAGAGGACAACTTTCAGGAGGGGATCCTTCCACCTTTCCAGGGGTTCCAGCTCAGGTACTCCTCTTGGTGGCTGGTGCCATTAATCCCAGAGCCCATCCTGCTGGCTCCACACCAGGCTTTCTGTGGCTCTGGCTGCTAAACCTAGGGCTTTGTGCATGCTAGACAAATCCTCCATCTAGTGAGCTACATCCCCAGTCTGGCATTTAATCATGAAAGACAGCTGCAGAGGAAAGCAAGCTCAGCGTTTGACCCGCCCCTTTCTCTTCTCTCCCCCAAGGCACCCACCTTCACCTCCCTCGCTTGCCAGACCTGCACACTAGCACTTTGTCTCCCTGCCACCTTGTCAGACAAGGGTCTCAAGGACGGCAGGAAACACTTGGAGAAGGGCCAAGGAAGGACTTCCTTGTCGCTCTGTCACAGTCCCAGCTGCCGGGGGCCAGGGGGATGGACGGGTCGCCGCAGATGTAGAGAATCTCCGAGTTGGCAGAAATCTCTGGCCTCATCTGAGAGTCCAGAGCTTTTGGATCATTTTAAAAACCAGATATCCAGGGTGAGAAATTTGCTTACAAGACGAGGTGATCTCAAGGTTTTTTTTGGAGCCTGAACTTTATAAGCAATTTAGGGACAGCTTAAAAAAAAAAAATTGAGGCCAACCTGGTCTAGATAAGAGAGCTCCAGGTCAGCCAGGACTCCAAAGGGAGCACCTCTTCTGTCAGTCACTCTCCTGTGCACACAAAGATGCCGCCAAGCTCAGCATTCTGGGGGCAGAGGCAGGTGGATCTCTGAGTTCTAGGCCTGTCAGGGATATACAGTGAATCATGTCTCTAAATAAATAAGTAAATAATAAGAGAAAGAAAACAGGGCTGGAGAAATGGCTCATCAGTTAAGAGTGCCTATTGCTCTTCCGGAGGACCTCGGTTTGATTCTCAGCACCCACGTCAGGTGGCCCACAGTCACCGGTAGTTGCAACTCTGGGGGATCTGACATCTCACCTGCATTCACCATAGGCTTACACACACCCATAAGAAAAATACGCCCTGTGGTGGTGGCGCACGCCTTTAATCCCAGCATTCAGGAGGCAAAGACAGGGGACTCTCTGTGAGTTCCAGACCAGCCTGGTCTATAGAGCAAGTTCCAGGGCAGTCAGGGTTACACAGAGAAACCTTGTCTCGATGATAATAATAATAATAGCAACAATAACAAAAAATTTTTAAAGTAAAATTAAAAAATATATTTTTTAAAGATTTATTTATTGTGTATACAGTGTCGCATGTATGCCTACTCGCCAGAAGAGGGTACCAGATCTCATTATAGATGATTGTGAGTCACCGTGTGGTTGCTGAAAATTGAACTCAGGACCTCTGGAAGAGCAGACATTGCTCTTAACCTCTGAGTCATTTCTCCAGCGCCCCCACAAATAATTTTTGAGTGCAAACTTATAGACTTATTTGTAATGAAAAATAAATTCTGATAAATATGAGCTTTGAAGATGGATATGGAGGTGCGCATGGTGATTTCAGCACTTGGAAACTGAGGCAGGAGGATCACTATGAGTTTGAGGGTAGCCTGAGCTTCATAGTGATTTCCAGGACAGCTTGAGCTACAGAGTAAAATCTTATCTCAAATCAGCAAACAAGACAAAACATAGAACCCAAGGCCAAACCCAGGCTAACCTATAAATGTGTGTGGGATTTTGTTGCTGTTTATTTGGGTTTTGGTTTGTTTGTTTGTTTGCTTGTTTGTTTGTTTTCTTTTCTTTTTGAGACCGAGTCTCTGTAGCTAGTCTCTGATTCTCTAACTGGTCTATCTTAGTCTCCCAAATTCCAGGGTTACAGGCTTACGTAGCCTATTTTATTATAATTAGAACAAGTCTATTATAATCAGAACATTTAATCAGAACATGATTTTTTTTCTCTACCTCCCTGCCATGCTGCTAATTCTTTTGTGCATTTTTTGTGTGACACGCTTGTCATGAAGCAAGGATTTCATTGTATTTCCCACAAAGAGAAAGATCAGTCAGCCTTTGTGGACAGTTGATCAAAAAGGTTTTGGGCTGGTGGCTTAGCCATGAAGATGCTTGCTTCCAAGGCTGACAGCCTGAGTCCCACGCCCGGGTCCCACATGGTGAAAGGAGAGACCTGGCTCTGTCGAGTTGTCCTCTGATCTCCAATATGACATTCAAGCTCCACCCTCCATCATCATAATAAATAAATTACAAGTGGCCACTCCAGAATTGCTGTGTTCCTTCCTTCTGCCCCACGGGACACTTGAAGTTGCCTGTCACTGCCGGGCTGGACTCTGGGTTGTGTGAGAGCTCTGTCTGTTTGCTTCCTATAGCACTCCTAGGCCGGGCTCCCAGCAGAGGCTTCAAGGAACGACTGGAAACAACTGGCCCAAATCTGGTTCACACCCTTGACTTTCTCCTCACTCTCTTAGATCTCAACCCATAATCCTTTTAGGCCGAGGAACTGCATACAGCCTTGGTAAAGGGTCAAACAAACTGTACTCTTTAGATCAGCCAAACCCAGAAATTCAGTCCCTTTTGATCTGGCAAAGTCCTCCCCCTAGTGTAGGTCATGTCTTTTTCTGATGTACACAGAAGTGCTGGTGGCCCAGCACGAGTCATGCTTGGATCTGCCCGGGTAAGGGAGCTAAACTCTCTGAGTGTCAGTTTGTCCATCTTCAGTTTGTCCATCTGTAGAATGGAGACAGTAGCACATATTTCAGAAAATGCTGTAAGTCTCCAGGTCTGATAGCACAGGTCTGTCATCTCAGCAACTCAGGACACCCTCCTTGGACTAGAGTGGGTTCAAGGCCAGCCTGGTGACATAGTTAAATCTTGTCTAAATAAAAACATAGGAAAAATGCTGGCAGTAGGACCCCTGCCTAGCAAGTGTGAGGTCCTGGGTTTGATCTCCAGTAATTGGTGGATGCTCTTGCCAGAAATCACTGTCCAAAGTGCAGCATTCAAGAATCACCGTGCAGCTTTGTTTACGGAAGCTCGGGATTAGAAACAACCCAAGTGGGTGGGAGAGATGGCTCAGCAGGTTAAGGTGCTTGCGGCCAAGACTGAGGGTCTAAACATGATCTCCAGGAGACACAAAATGTAAAGAGAGGACAGATGTCTGAAAGTAGTCCTCTGGCCTCCAGTTGTAGTGTGACACCTGCATGCGTGTGCGTGCACGCGCGCGCGCACACACACACACACACACACACAGACACACACACGCTAATGAAAGAAAGTAAGAAAAAAACACCAATCTAGGCACCCACTAGTGGAGACTGGCTCAGACAGCCCAGGGGAGGAGCTGGAGAGATGGCTCTGTGGTTAAGAGCACTGGCTGGGTTTAATTCCCAGCATTCATGTCAGCTAACAAAGTCCGTAATTCTGGTTTCTCTTCTGGTCTCCGTAAGCACCACACACACACACACACATGTGCACACATACATATGCAGGCACGATCCTCACATACATACCATAAAATTAAAAAACAAAGCCAAACCAAAATGGTCCAGGGTAGATGCAGAACAGCTTTCAGGGTGTGTTGTTCTGACGTCTTTGTGTATTGTTTGGGTCTCAGGCGCCTAGGCTGGTCTAGAATCTGTCATGGACCTAAGACTGATCTGCCTGACCTGTCTCTACCTCCTGAGTTCTGGGATTACAGGCGTGCACCACCACATCAGATTAAAAAGGAAAAGAACCCAGAGGCAGCATAGCACGTGTTTGCCCTTTTCTGTGTGGCTGTTAAATGTTCCTGCAAGGAAACACAAGATGGTTTCTGGGCTTCTGGGACCTGGAGGCTGAGGTAGAACCTGTTTCTCCTTTTAAACTGGGTGTGGTGGTTTGAATGAGAATGGGCCCTATAGGCTCACACATTTGCATGCTCGGCCCCCAGTTAGTAGAATTGTTTGGAGGAATTAGGAAGTATGGCCTTGTTGGAGGAGGTGCGTCACAGGGCACGGGATGGGCTTTGAGGTTTCAAAAACCTAGGCCAGGTCCAATATCTCTTTCTCTCCCTGCCTGCAGACCAGAGTGTAAAGGTGTCAGCCACTGCTCCAGGGCCATAACTGTCTGCTTTCTGCCATGATGGTCATGGGCTAACCCTCTGAAACGGTAAGCATGTCCCCAGGTAAATGCTTTTCTTTTGTAAGGGTTATGGTGTCTCTTCAAGAACAAGACAGGCCGTGTGAGGCCTATTTCCCCTTTGTAAAAGCAAATTGTTTTTTATCACCTTTTATGTATATTTGCATGCATGTGTGGGTGCCCATAGAGGCCAGAAGAGGGCGTCAGATCATCTGGTTCGGAGTCACCTGATGCAGACACTGGAGATCAAACCCTGGTCCTCTGCCTGCAAAAGCAGCAGCAAGCTCACTTAACTGCTGAGCCATTTCTCCAGCCCCCAAGTATTTTGCTTTTAATCCCATGGGTGCCTTGATTTATTTTTTATTTTATTTTTTGTTTTGAGGTCAACATTCCCTAATTTATAAACTGTTTTGCCTCCTGGATTATTCTCTTAGTGGCCACCAGGAGGCAGCAAACACTTTCTTTCCTGATTCCTCCATGTAGCCTGAAGAGGTAGTGGCTCAGCCCTGCCCCAGGACTGCGGACTTCAGAAGTTGATGCCTGTGTAGACCAGTGGTGGAGCCGTTGCTCAGCACGTTCAGGGCCCCAGAGCTGATCTGCCTCTAACACCATAAGAAAAAGGCCCAGAGGTTAGGGCCTGCAAGCAGAAGCTGGCACTGTGAACTTCAGCCCCCGCTCAGACTTGTAGAACCTCTTCACTGATATATTCACGTGCTGTACAGCTTGCCCAATTAATGTGCAAAATATTCTTTTCAAATATTACATAATTTAAAAAAGAATTTATTTATTTATTTTATGTATATGAGTGCTCTATCTGCATGTATGCCTTTATGCCAGAGAAGGGCATCAGATTCCACTATATGTGGTTGGGAGATACCGTGTGGGTCCTGGGAATTGAACTCAGGACCTCTGGAAGAGCAGCCACTGCTCTTAACTGCTGAACCATCCTTATGGTCCCCATCACTAATTTTTTTAAGTGATAGTAAAAATACCTTTAAACTATTGTTATTGTTATTTTTTTCTTTTTAAAACAAAGTCTCACTCTTTAGCACAGGCTAGAGTGGAATTGATTTTGTAGCCCAGGCTGGCCTCAAACTCATGGTACTTGTATCACTCAGTGTCCTCTAGAGGAACAGAACCAACAGGGCGAATATATATTTAAATGGATTTATTATACTGGCTTACACGACAGGTTAGGTGAGATTGGGTGCATTCAGGGAGGTAGGGCCTATGGTCATAGACAGGACACAGGTTATGCGGTCCAACAATGGCCGTCTACATGCTGGAGAGCCGGAGAAGCCCAGAGCTGCTCCATGGGGCTGGGTGACTCCACGGTCCCGATCCGGTGCCGGAGGCCTGGAGGATTCCACCTTGGAAGTCTGGAGAAGCTGGTGTCAGAGCGGAGGACTCACACTGAGACACCAAGGCAGGGAAGCGCAGTAGAGGCGTTTCCCTCTGACCTTCTCCAGCAGCGCCAGCACTGAAAGGGGCAGCCATGCTTAGGGTGGATCTTCCTGCTTTAAATAACAGGGTCAAGTTCTCACACAAGTATGCCCAGCGACTTAGTTCATAACTGAAACTCCAGATCCAGTCAAGCTGACAGCCAGGATGGACCATGACAGCTGTCCCCCAGTCTCAGCCTCCTGCATGCTGGCATCAGGCACAAGTCACCATAGCCGGCTTCCACTCTAATCCATTAAAGTGCACAATTCAGGGGCGCTGTTTACAGCTACACTGTGGACAGTTGTCCCCATTATCTATTTCCAAGCAGAAACGAAACCACCAAGCAATGACTTCCCACTCTCCCTTCCTCCCAAGACCCTGGGAATGTCTAATCCACTTCCTGGCTCCATGAATCGCCTATTGTAAATATTCCATAGCAGAATCAAACAATGGGAGTTCTTCTACATCCTCCTGCTTTCACTGGCTGTGTTTTCAAGGCTCCTCCATGTCGCAGCAGGTGCCCATACTCAGTGCTTTTTCATGGTTGAATAATGTTCTCCCGTGTGGATAAGTCTCATGTTTTTCTCTTCATTTGTAGACAGATGCTGGAGTGTTTCAACCTGCTGCCCCCTGTGAATAATCTTGTTATGAACATTGTGTTGCTGGTGTGGCTGCTAATGTCTATGGTCTTAGCACCTGGGAGGCTAAGGCAGGAGGATCAGGAAATTCAAGGCCAGCCTTAGCCACCTAAAGAGTTCCAGGCAAGCCAGGCACGGTAGAGCATGCCTTTAATCCCAATAATTGGGAGGCAGAGGCAGGAGTTCTCTGTGAGGTTGAGGCCAGCCTGGTCTACAGAGTGAGTTCTGGGACAGCCAGGTCTGTCTCAAAAGCAAACAAACAAAACAAAGCAGATGTCCATTATCTGCCAGGAACTGTGCTGAGATAATCTAGCGGGGAAGCCTCTTCCTCTTGGCTGTGTTGAGAGCACACAGTGAAGGAGAGGGAGAGGCTGGAAGATTCTGCAGGGACAAGGGCAGGCCAGGTGAAACTCCAGCTTGTGAGATTTGTAGTACTACAGGGGCTGGTGACAGAGGGGAAACTGAAACCCCCAGAGTCTCTGGACGCTGAGCTGTCAGGTGATTGTATCCAGCCCCTCCCTTTGCAGCCGAGGAGATGGAGGGTTAGATCGCCATGCCTCCATGGGGAATGCCGAGTACCACCTCCGGCAGGCTGGAGGAATTCCTGACAGTGATATTCTACTGATACAGTGACAGGTTCATGACCATCCAGCCAGTGCCAGCAAGTTAGCCAGGAACCACAGCATAACAGCGCCTACTATGTGCTAGATTCGGAATGCCAAACCTACCACGTATGTTCTCTCCTTCAGTCTTGTGACAACTCTGTGAAAAATCTTTCGGCTGAGGAATTTGTTCCATCGGCTCTGCTGGGCACAGCTACTAAGAAGCAGAGTCTAAATCATGACCACTGTCGTGCCACCCCACCCCAAAGCAGACCTCTTCCAGCATAGCGTTGGCATCTGGGGACTCCTCGGGGCCTCTGAGAGATGGGGAAGCTTCATTACTGCTCCGGTTGCTGGGTCTCTGGGGTTGTGAACCTGACATGCAGGGTTATTAGGGAAGCTGGCAAGAGGACTCAGTGGGTCAAAGTGCTTGCTGCCAAGGCTATGACCTGAATTTTATTCCCAGAATCCACACATTGGAAGGAGAGGATCAACTCCTGAACATTGTTCTCGACCTCCACACGTGCCCATAAATCAATGCCATAAAAATTTAAAACATAACTGAGCATGGCGGCTCACTACTTTAATCTCAGCACTTGAGAAGCAGAGGCAGGGGTGAGTTTGAGGCCAACCTGGTCTACTGAGTGAATTCCAGGACAGCCAGGGCTACACAGAGAAACCCTGATGTGGGATTCCCCTCTGTATGCTGTGAATACCATTGATTAATAAAGAAACTGTCTTGGGCCTGCGCAGGAAATAGAGATAGGCAGTAAAAATAGAAGTAGGAAACTACTAAATGCTGGGAGAAAAGAATGGCGGAGTCAGAGAGAAGCCATGTAGCCCGGCCTGAGCCAGATACCAGAACTTTACCAGGGAAGCCACAGCCACATGGCAATACACAGATAAATAGAAATAAGTTAAATTAAGATGTAAGAGCCGGGC
>NC_022017.1:15107724-15109278 GCF_000317375.1 Microtus ochrogaster
CAAAACAAAAAGCAACTTGAGGATGGAAGGGGTTGTATTGGCTCACTGAGGGGATAATCTCCATCATGGCAGCAGTTGTCACACATGGGGAACATGAGGTAGCTGGTCACACTGAAGTCGGGAAGCAGAGATGAATGCTGGAACCCAGCTGGCTCCTCCTTCTCCCTGTTTCTATGCATTAGAGACTCCAGTCCATGAGGTGGTACTTCCCGCATTCAGGATGCACCTTCCCTCCCCAGCCAAACTTCTCTGGAATCTCCCTCAGCTACTACCAGTAGTGCCTCTCTCGGGCACTAAACCGAGTCAAGTTGATGCTGAAGATTAGCTATCCCACTGTAAGGGCGGCTCTGACGGTGAATGCTGATTGTCAACTGGATGACAACAGGTGAATGCTGAAGATTAGCTATCCCGCTGTAAGGGCGGCTATGCTGATTGTCAACTGGATGGGCTGTGGAGTCTACTTAGAGACCTGCCTCAGGCTGGTCCTGTGAGAGTATTTCCAGGGAGAAGACCCTCACTCCGAGTGGGTGGCAGAAGTGGCAACATCTTTGCCTTTGCCTGCCCAGCTCTTCTCCTCCTCCTTCCTTCTCTCTCCCAATACAAGACAGGTTTTCTTTGAGTAGCTTTGTAGCTCTGTAGACCAGGCTAGCCTTGAACTCACAGAACTCACAGAGATCCTTCTGCCTTTGCTTCTGAGTGTTGGGATTAAAGGCGTGTGCCACCACTGTTCGGCCCAGCTCTACTTCTTGCTGGTGTGCCCATCTTGTCATTGCTACCACCCTCCAGTGTAGACTTTGCAATCCATTGTCTTTGGCGTTTGGACTTGGGCTGAAGACCGGTAGCTCCCCAGGAGTGTTCCAGACCTTCAGCACCAGGTGAGGACTCTGAGGGATTCAGCCTTGTGGACTGGGAAACTACAGGGCTCTCAAGCTCTCCAGTGTGCTAGCCATTACTGGACCACCCAGTCCCTCGCTTGTAAGCCAATCTAATAATCCCCTTGTTTGTGGGTTCTGTTCCCCTCGAGGACCCTGACTAACTTGGCACCTGTGGGTTCTGTGTGGGACAGCCATTCCCAAGGCCAACTATGAGCCCCAGGAACAGCTCTCAATAGGAGAGGGAGTTTGCTAGTGGCCTTGGGTGCTGGAAGTGGACCACAGGCCTTGGCTGGGGGGGAGCCTCCTGTGACTAGGGCCATGCTGGGCTGGTCACCTCTGCTTGTCATGTGAGGGAGGCAGGTGACTGCCCCTCTCCCGTTGATTTAGAAAGATACTTTGCTGCTCCAGAGTTTGCCTAGGCTTGGGGTGGGCATGTGGGTCAGGCTGTAATCTAGACACTATCTCCGATGCCCCCATATATCCACTTTCTCTCTCAGCCGTGATGGGACACTAAGGAATAGAGGGCTCCATTGTCCACAGGAAGATTAGGTAGCCTAGGTCAGAGAAGAGGAGCCAGGCTCAGGGCTAAGGCTCCAGTCCCAGAGGAGAGCTACTCTTACTAAGAGCCTTCATCTCTTTTTCTCTCCCTTCCATGTGTGTGTATGTGTGTGTGTGTGTG
>NC_022017.1:15110218-15111773 GCF_000317375.1 Microtus ochrogaster
GGAGTAAAGTTAACTAGCTCCCAGGATGTGACCAGCACCCAGCTTTCTCATGCCTCCCCCAAGAAAGACTTTGAAGCCCACAAATAAACAGGAGGCAGTTTTAAGAACCGGACGTCCCAATCTCCTCAACCTGCCTTGCATAGCTCCCCGCCTTTTTTATTATAAGAGAAAGGCGGGAATGTTGTAAAAGTAAATCTGCTGGCCTGGCCTGTCACCTGCACACTCTGTCCTTTTAAGAGACAAGGCCTGCCCACTCCCAATCTCCCCCTTCCCTCCAAGGCATCTCCTACCTCCTCTCCAGCTGGCACTCTCTCTCTGTCTACCCTTCTTCTGGAGAGGCAGCTCTGTCTCTCTCCCTTCTCTTCCCCTCCTCCCCTTCCCCCCTTCTTTCTTCTCTTTCTCTCTCTCTTCTTCTCTACCCTCCCAAATAAACTCTATACCCAAGCTCTCTCTGCATGGTGTATCTGTCTCTCACCCATCAGGAGACCCTGCTGCCGCCCCTCGTGGGACCCGCCTCTGGTTATCCGAGTCATGAATGATAACACTAACTACCTCCTAACCCCAACCTCTGGGGAGTCAACTTCCTACACAGGCGCTTTGGAGGAAAAACTCAACCAAACCACAGCAAAGACCCCAGACAGAGAGCTGGCTGGCTCACTAGGCCAGAGGCCCAGGCTGGCTGAGCATCCAAGACAACCTGGGAATCACCACTCATAGCAAACACCTGCTCAGCAGGCACGAGGGTTGGTCCTAAGTTTAGCCCTCGCACATCTCCCTGGAAACCCACATCCACGCTGAGAGGTGACTGACTTACAGACTGAGGTTCAGAGAGACTGAGTGATTTGCCCAGGGTCGCACACTGTAGAAGGCTTCCTAGGTCCTGAGGCTAATGCCTGAAGAGAAACGGTAGTTGTAGAAGAGCTGTACATATGCATGGAGTCTGGCACCCACAGGGCATGAGCCCTAGTGCTGCTGAAGGTGCCTGGCCCGCTGGCATGAGCCACTGGTCTCCTGCACCCATGACCAGATGTGTTGACTGTCATGTATGTCAGTCACTGGTATTTTTCTCCTTCCCCATGCTCTGGGCTATGAGAACAGGCACTGGCTCACTGGGCATGCCCATCCTCCTGAGGGGGAAGAGCACTGATGAGTTAGAGTCCGCGTTGCTGGGTTCGTGGTAGATTCACTCCCATTGTCTTGCTAGACACATGGCCTTCTCCTCTCAGGAGAACCTAGGCCATGGGGGAATCCCCCACACCAAGGAAGGCAGACTTAATTTTTATTTTTTGGAGATTAAAGTATCATAAAGCTCAGGACCTCCTTAACCTGACTGCGCAGCCAAGGATCATAACCTTGCATTTATGTTTCTCCCATCTTCTCCCAAGTGCTGGGATTTCACAAGGTTGCACCATGCCTAGTTCGTGCATGCTTAGAAAGCATCCTAACCAATTAAGCTACACCCCTCGCCTGACATTTACTTTTGGAGGTGGAGTGGTAAAAGTATGAAGTTCAGTGTAGCTTTGAGCTCATAGTAATCCTGCTTCCACATCCTGAG
>NC_022017.1:15112067-15119039 GCF_000317375.1 Microtus ochrogaster
CAAGATCACGAACTCAAAGAGTTTCATCGGCCTCTTCCTCCCGAGTACTGGGATTAAAGGTGTGTGCCACCACTGCCTGGAGACTAATCTTTTTTTGTTTGTTTGTTTGATTTGAGACAAGGTCTTACTAGCTCTGGCTGTCCAGGAACTCACTCTGTAGACCAGGCGGGCCTTGAACTCACAGAGATCCACCTGCTTCTGTCAGTGCAGGGATTAAAAGTGTGCACCACTATGCCTAGCTTTGTGAGGATTAATTTTGGCAATCTACTTAGCTGGACTGAGAACTGTCTAGAGATGAGTAAAGAGTACCCCTGAGTGTATCGGTGGTAGAGCGCACAGGGGGTTAGATCCTGAAGACGTCATCATGGTAAGTGGGTTAGCACCCTGCTGGATTCATGATGTAACAGCATCACTGAGAAAGGGAGGAAGAGATCCTGCTTGGAGAAAGTAGGTCACTGCGAGTATGGCCCAGGGAGCCTGAACTGGTTCTGGGCCATCTTCCTGTACTCTGCTTTAGAGGATAAGAAGCTTCTCCTACCACACACCCTGCCCCATGTGGTGATGTCTTGCCCAAGTGCACGGAACCAGGCAATCATGAGCCGAGCCCTTTGAAACCAGGAGCCCAAACCAACCCCCCTTCTTGTACTAGTTACTCATCTTGTTGCTGTAGTAAAATACCTTGAGAAAAATAGCTTGAGGAAGGAAGGGGGATTAAGGCTGAGAGTTCGAGGCTATAGCCCACTATGGTGGGGAGGACCTGGTGGCAGGAGCTCAGACAGCTGGTCACACTGCATCTGAAGTCAGGATGCAGAGAGAGAGAATGCCGGGGCTCTGCACCAATTCTATTTAATAATAAAAACCTGGAGTCAGCTATCAGGTGAACACTGAAAGATCAGAGAAGCAGCCACTCGTTCTTGCCTCTACCTCAGACCAAAAGGGCGATCCTGTCTCTATGAATCCTCAGACTACATTGAGCTCCTGTCTCCTCCCGCCTTATATTCCTCTCTCTGCCCAGCCATATCACTCCTGTCTCCACCTCCCTAGTGCTGGGGTTAAAGGCGTGGGATCCCAAGTGCTGGGATGATCTTTGTGTGAGCTCTGTTTGTAGCCCAGAGTGGCCTTGAACTCACAGAGATCTGACTGCCTCTGTCTCCTGAGTGGTGGGATTAAAGGTGTGTGCCACCATTGCCTGGCCTCTATGGCTAACTCGTGGCTTAGCTCTGCACTCTGATCGTCAGGCAAGCTTTATTTGTTAGATCACAAACAAAATATCACTACAGTGCTCAGCTCGATTCTCCTTTTTATGCAGCTCAAGACCCAAGCCCAGGGGATGGTGTGCCAGTTTTAGGATGGGTCCCCTCACCTCTTCCCTTTGCCTGGTCACGATAGCTCCTCACAGGTGTGCCTAGTAGCCTGTCTCCTGGATGATTCCAGAGCCGGACAAACTGACAGTCAGTATTAACCACCACACTCCATGAAGCTGGTCTTGAAGGTATTTTGGCCATAGCAATCCCAAAAGTAACAAATATGCTTTTAAAAATTAAAATTTAAGCCGGGCGGTGGTGGCGCATGCCTTTAATCCCAGCACTCGGGAGGCAGAGGCAGGCGGATCTTTGTGAGTTCGAGACCAGCCTGGTCTACAAGAGCTAGTTCCAGGACAGGCTCCAAAACCACAGAGAAACCCTGTCTCAAAAAAACCAAAAAAAAAAAAAAAAAATTAAAATTTAGCTGGGTGTGTTGTGTACCCCTTTAGTCCCAGCATTCGGGAGACAGAGGTAGGCAGATCTCTGTGAGTTCCAGGACAGCCAGAGCTGTTACACAAGAAACCCTGTCTCAAACAAGCAAACAAACAACCCCCCAAAAATTTAAATTAAAAAATGTCTCACAACCATTTGGGCAGTGGTGGCACATGCCTTTAATCCCAGCACTCAGGGCAAGTAGATCTC
This sequence comes from Microtus ochrogaster, assembly GCF_000317375.1. Taxonomy (NCBI): domain Eukaryota; kingdom Metazoa; phylum Chordata; class Mammalia; order Rodentia; family Cricetidae; genus Microtus; species Microtus ochrogaster. The sequence goes on from NC_022017.1 coordinate 15,114,014, forward strand.
TGTGAGTTCGTGGCAAGCCTAGTCTACAGAGTGAATTCCAAGACAGAAATCTTGTCTTGAAAAACAAACAACAAAACAAAACGAATCTCACAGCCAGCCTAAGAAGATTTTTTTTTTCAAGACAAAATCTTGCTATATGACTTAGGCGGACCTGAAATTTACTATGTAAGTGAGGCTGGTCTAGAACTCATAGTGAGCATCCTGCCTCACTATGCATATTGCTATCAAAGCAGTGAGCCACCATAGTCCTCACGATGCTCTGAGCTCCACTTCCCAGATGAAGAAACTGAAAAGTCTATGTGTCCTTCCACGGTCACTCAGTTTGCAGGTGACAGAGCTGGGACTTGACCATGGCTCTGATGCCCAAACGGTTCTGTTCCCCACCCCCGCCCACCTGCCAGCTTGTCTTGTTTCCTTCTGTCCCTCTAAGGAAGACGTTGCTGCAGGGTGGGCTGGGAGGGAACAGCTTCGTGTCAAAAAGAATCTGTTTGTTTTCTGGGAGGATTGGGGAGGAGAGGAGATAGGCAGGGTCCTTGGCTATCTCAAGACCAAAGTCCCCCAACAGCAGGTGGCCTGTGGGAAAAGATACCAGAGATACCAGAAGCCAAAAGACTAAGTGCCACTCTGGCCCCAGCAGGCATGATACCTTGGGCCTCTAACCCCTAAATGCTTTAAGTGCTTTAATTCAAAGAAATATTTTATGTGTGGGGTCAGATCCGAGACCAAGATCACACGTGTGGCTGGAGACAAGAGTTTTTTGGCACACAGACCTTTACCTCGGGATCCTTACAGCAAGCTACACTGCGGGTACCAGAAAGCGGAGCGGGAGAGCTGTGTTAATCTGTTTCTGCTGCTATATCAGAATACCACAGACTAAACAAAACATTAACGAGAGAGGTTTACTGTCTGTGTCCCGGAGGCTAGGAAGCCATGAGCATGCCATGCACTGGGCGAGGGTACTTGTGCTATCACAGCAGGGCAGGAAACGAGAACATACGGCAGGCAGAGAGGCATTGGACCCAGCCCATTGATTTATTAGAAGCCCATTCTGGCATTTATCTGCCAGGTGGCCTAATCACCTCTTCGAGGTCTAGCCCAATTTGACCCAATGGCATTTTTTTTTTTTGAGATGAAGTCTCTAGTAGCCCAGGTTGTCCTCTATCTCCTTATATAGCCAAGGATGACTGTGAACTCTTGATCCTCCTGCCTCCACTTCCCAAGTCCTAGAATGATAGGCCTGCACCACGATGCCCAGATGGTGTTAATGAATTCACCACGAGTTTGGGGGAGCGCATTCAGCCCCCAGCACTAACCTTGACGGTGTCACCTATCAACGCTACAGTCTCTTGTAACTGTTTCGGTGACAGCCCATGCTGCTGTAGTCTGTAATAACCGTCTCAGTCCGGTGACAGCCTACGTTGCTGTAGTCTGTAATAACCGTCTCAGTCCGGTGACAGCCGATGCTGCTGTAGGCTATTTATAACTGTTTTAGTTAGAAGCTAATCACCAATCCAGCGGTGTGAAAGCAGTTGATCTCACAAAAGCATGCCTGTAGAGCCTGGAGCCCTCTGGGGAGATGGCTCAATGGGAAAGAGCACTTGTTCTGAAACCATGAGGACCTGAGTTCAAATCCCTAGCATCTATATGACTGTGTACGCCATTTCCCATCTCTGGAAGGTGGAGACAGAGGGGGTGATGAGAGCTTGCTGGTCAACCAGCTTGTCCAAAAGGGAGAGCATGTGGTCCAGTGAGATCCTGTCTTCTGTCTCCAGGCATAAGACAGAGAGGAGTCAAAGGAGATCCTTGATATCTTCCAAAGGCATGTGCACCTGCACACACACAGGCATGTGCCGCACAGATTCACACCATACATGCACACACATGTGAGCACAGATATATACGAATCTTTCATTGCCATAAAATATACACGCAAGCTTGGCTTCATGGTACACAGTTGTTATCCCAGTACCTGGGTTCCTGAGGCAGGAGGATCAGTGTAAATCCCAGGCCAGCCTGAGCTAACTAGTGAGGTCTAGGCCAGCCTGGGTTATACAGTGAGATGCTGTATGAAAACAAACAGACAAACAATGCAATGTATATTCATAAAGGCCCAGAGCTGTAAGGACGGTTATGTCCTCCGGCTTCAAAAATTCTCTTCAAAACACGAACTTTATGTGCTCTTTCCACAGCTTCTGTGGCGAGGGAGGGTGAACGCTGTCATCAGAAGGCCATCAGCCCCGCTTTCTTATCTCACTTGGCTCCCAAGAGACAGGCCCAGAAGAAATTCATTTCCTTGTGGGTAAAATAAGGAAATCAACCACTCCCCTCTTGGCCTGGCACAGAAGGTGTTGTCCCATGGGAGCCCTGGGCAGTGAGCCACCCACCAGCTCCTGGCACGACAGGGGCCGCAACAGGGCTGGCCTCCCAGTGCCCTGCCCAGTGCAGTCACTGCCAACTGGGATGGAAGCCTCCGTGGGTTGCCAACCCAGAGAGCTGGCAAGGTTCTTTTTCTGGGAATGTGCACAGCGGAGGTTGTTGGGTGCAGCCATACTTTGTGTGGGAGAGAATGGAGCTGATTTTTATTTTTATTTTTTATTTTTTTTGTAGTTTTCCCAAGACAGGATTTCTCTGTGTAACCCTGGCTGTCCTGGAGCTCACGTTTTAGATCAGGCTGGCCTCGAACTCACAAAGATCTGCCTGCCCCTGCCTCTGAAGTGCTGGGATTAAAGGCATGCACCACCACCGCCCCACCCCACACGGAGCTACATTTTTAACAGGGAACAGGATGAATGTCGGTGCTCGGAGGCAGGAGACTGGTCCCACAAACTAAGCCTTGGAGAGTTGGAGGATTTCTCAGCCAGGGACACACGGTTCTGAAATGCAGATCTGTAGGTCTCGGGATTCCCAATGAAGCAGGATAAACAATCGTACAGACTGCCTATGGTATAAATCCACCGACACCACTGGAAGGACAGACAGAGGGCAGGTCCTCTCCTGGCAGCAGCACTGTGTCGGAATGCCTTTCTTTATCTAACGGTGTAGATCGAGCCCGACCATCACAAAATTCACAGAAAACAATGGGCGAAGCATGTAAACTCTCAGCACCCCGAGCCCTTGGGCTCCTTCTGCACGTTCTGTTTGTGTCCCAGCAGAACACACTGTTTCGTGCACGGTGCCAGGGGTGGAAGCTACAGGTTGTTCATGCTGAGTGCACGCTCCACCACTGAACCACCCAGCCCTTACAGAATGGTCCGCTTTTGCTTCCTCTTCCTTCTGCTTCCTTTAGTAATGGCTGAGGCTGAGGCTGGATTCCAGGGACCTGGGCTTGCTAAGGAGAGTGTTTCAACACTCAGCCATGCTCCAAGGCCTTTTAAAAGTACTCTTTTGACAGGAATAGATATTTATAGATGCTTTTAAATATTTAAATTATACTTATTTGTGTGTGTGCGGAGGTCAGAGGGACAACTTGTAAGAATTGGTTCTTTCCTTCCATCATGTGAGCTCCGGGAATCAAACTTGGCTGGTCAGGCTTGGCAGCAAGTTCCCTTATCTGCCGAGCCATCTCACCGGCCCTAGATGTTTCTTTGGCTCTACCATGTTTCCCTTTTGAAATGGACATGCATGCAGCTGGATGTGGGGCTTCTGCCTGGAATCCCAGCACTTGGGCACAGAAGTGGGAGGACAATAGAGCGTTCAAGGCCATCCTGGGCAAAATGGGCAGACTCTGTTTCACAAGAAGAAAAAGAAGAAACAAGTTATATGTGTAATCAGAAAAAAGAATGGATGAGAGAAGGAAAAAAATGTCTTCGAATGATTCATGAGATCATTGAAAATTAGAAGCCTGGACATTTTTACAGCCTTAGCCTGTCTTTTTGTGGTTGTAGGAGCTGGGCTCAGCAGGGGGATTGGGTGGCCTGCCAAGCTCTGGGTGTCTGTGGTTTGTGTGGGGGTGGTACTAGGGCCTCCTCCTCTGGGCTCTGTGGAGTACTGACCATGGAGGCTGGTAGGAATTGCAGGGAGACCAGGAGGATGCTCAGAACTGGGAGGCGGGGTGAGGATCTGTCTTCCTGTTTGTTGAGTATTTGCAAATGCAGGCCAGGAGATATTAGGGAATAATAAGGTCAAAGTCCTTATTTATGGCCTTGGGGTAGTTAATGTGTAATATTCTGGGATATAAACCTGACCAAGAGGTGATACCTTGCACACGAGCCTCTGGGAGTGACTGGGAGAGCTGTGGCTGGGAGCTGTCACCATGTCGGTGAGGATGCTGGTCCTTGGGGCCCACTTCCCTCCACTCGCTTGTCTTTGCTTGAGTGTGTGGGTTAGGGTAGGGTATTTGGGGGTCCTCTACTGCTGCCCTTCTCTTCATCTCAGTTTCTCCATGAGCATAAAAAAAAAAGCTGGGATTAAAGGTGGCGGCGCACACCTTTAACCCCAGCACTTGGGAGGCAGAGACAGGTGGATCTCTAAGTTCAAGGCCAGCCTGGTCTACATAGTGAGTTCCAGGATAGCCAGAGCTACACAGAGAGACCCTATCTCAAAAAGAAAAAAAACAAACAAAGTTGGGTGGATGGTCTCTAAACCCCTTAGCGTTGAAGCTGCCCAATCTCTCTGCCTCCACCAGGCTCAGGGCCAGGACCTCTTTGTGAGAACAGTGATGGTAATATTAATTATGACTGATAACCACTACTGAGTTTCACAAAGACAAGAAATTGAGGTTCAGGGGCTGGGAAAAGGTTCCATATCAATGAGAGAGTGTGTATTTAGTATGTTCAAGGCCCTGGGTTTGATCTTCAACACCATAAAAGTAACATATTTTTAAAGGAATCACATGGGTAGAGTGCTTGCCCAGCATGTACGAGGCCCTGGGTTTGATCTCCAGCACCACACAAACTATATGTGGGGATGCAGCTTGCAAGGGCCAGAGGCAAAAGGAGCTCTGAGTTTTGGCCAGCCTGGTCTACTCAGTAAGTTCCTGGCCAGCCAGAGGTACATACGGAGTCCCTGTCTCAAAAGAGAAAAAGAG
>NC_022017.1:15119929-15171302 GCF_000317375.1 Microtus ochrogaster
TATTTTTTCCTGTGTATGTGTATGTGCACATGTGTGTGTGCACACATGTGTATATCTATATCATGTGTATTCTTGGTACCCACAGAGGCTAGATGAAGGCATTGGATGCCCTGGAACTAGAATTATAGATGGTTGTGAGCCTCCCCATGGGTGCTGGGAGACAAACCTGGGTTGTCTGCAAGAGCAGCTCTTAACCACTGAGCCACCCCTCTGGTCCCGTTTCCCTTCTTTTTCATCTAGCTCCAGCGCATTGAGGGCCTAGCCTAGACCAATCTGGTCCTGTATTAGGTTGTACCAAGACCCTATTTTCAAGGTCACAGTAGCAGGTGCCAGCTGGGGCGAATAGGACGCATGTGTGTGTTTGGCGAATGACATCATCCAAGCCAGTGTAGGTATATGTAGGATGTCCGTGTGACCGGGTGTCAGTGCTGGAAAGCACAGTGATATCCTCGCTCCTGCCCCTCAGGGAGACCCTTGGTGGCCCAGACACACCCTTGGCCTTCTCGATTTCAGTCACCTTACCACTCTTTTACTTTCTCTCTCCTCCCCGATAATCCCCTCATAGCACCAATAGGGAACCCAGGCCCAGAGTGGTGAGGCTGCCAGAGGTAGAGCTGGGGAGTCAGTGCAGGAGGATCACCAGTTCAAAGGCAGCCTGGGCTTCATAGCAAGTGGGGGTGTTTGGGCAGGGTGTCAAGCCTCCCTTGCGTTCGAATCAGCCATCCCCCATCCTTCCCACAACTTCCTTCCCACAGCTGTGCTCTTGACCTCATCTCCAAGCCCCACCCAGACAGGGGACTTGATTCAGGAATCCTTGGTGATGCTTGTCAACAAAACACAAGGCAAGGGACTGGAGATGTGACTCGGTGGTTTAGAGCATTGGCTGCCCTTCCAGAGGATCTGGGTTTGGGTTCGATTCTCAGCACCCTCATGGCAACTCACAGCTGTTTGTAACTCCAATTCCAGGGACATCCAATGCCTTCTTCTGGCCTCTGCAAGCACCAGGCATGCATATGATGCACAGACATCCATGCAGGTCATACATACAATACTACTACTACTACTAACAGTAGGCTAGAGAGATGGCTTGGCGGTTAAGAGCATTAATTGCTCTTCCAGAGGTCCTGAGTTCAGTTCCCAGCAACCACATGGTGGCTCAGAACCATCTGTAATGAGATCTGGCGCCCCCTTCTGGCCTGCAGAGCACTCATACATAAAATAAAAGAAAATAAGATTTAAAAAATAGTAATACAAGGCAAGAAGGAATAAGATAGATTCATGTCGATAAATGAAGCCCACAGTGCAGAAATGCTGTCCATAGGAGCTGCTCAGCTCAGCTATCACCCTCTGGTCACAAGCGTGAAGGATGGGCATTTCAAAGCAGTGGGCTTTGGAAACTCAGCCTGGACACTTTCCCTTTCCCCAATCATGGGCTGAAGAGTTGGCTCAGAGCTTAAGAGCACTGGCTGCTCTTCCAGGGGACCCAGGTTCAACTCCCAGCACCCATATGGCAGCTCACAGCTGCCTTTAACTCCAGTTCCAGGGGATCTGACACCCTTACCCAGTCATACATGCAGGCAAAACACCAAAGCACATAAAAACAAAAATAAATAAATCATAAAAAATAAATTCATTAAGAAAAGATAGAGGAGTCAGCTGCCAAGAAACTGGGGTACTACTGATGCCCTGGTTAGAGGCGAGGGCAGAGGAATACTCGATGCAGAATACAGAAATGCAGGGGTGGCCACCCCCATTTCTGCCATCTGGGTCAGGCCCTATGCTTGGGCCTCGCAAACGGGATGCTGAACTTCCTGCAACCGGCTTGAAAGTGGGTGCTATTGGTCTTGGAGCCTTCCTCAACATCTGTTGCACAGTGGGTACTCGGCAACTGCTTCTGACTTTTTTTTAAGGGGTGGGTTTGGAATTCTGGGACTTTCTGCATGCTAGGTAAGTGCTCTACCACTTAGCTCCATCCCAGCCTGGATTGATTGACAAGTTTTGTTATTTGACAACTTTATACTCACACATAATGTATTCTGACCATTCTCTCACACCCCCGTTAGTGTATGTGTATGGCTGCACTCACATGTGTGTGTGTGTGCAACCTTAGCCATCACCCCCAAAAATGCTTTTTTTGAGACAAGGTCTCTTAGTCTGGACTGCCTGACCACAGAGCCCCAGGGATCTTCCTGACTCTGCCCCCCCAGACTTGGATTGCAAGTATGGGTCACCACGTCTTATTGCTTTGGGTTTTTGTTTGTTTGTTTGTTTGTTTGTTTTTTGAGACAGGGTTTCACCATGTAGCTCTGGCTGGCTGGAAACCTGCTGTGTAGATCAGGCTGACCTCAAACTCACAAAAAGCTACCTGCCTCTGCCTCCCAAGAGCTAGGATTAAAGGTATATGCCACCATGCTCAGCCTGACGTGGTCATTTCTGCATTACACCAATGTTTTGGGTGTGCTAAAGGCAGCCTGTTACTTGAACACTGGGAAATTGTAAGACCTGCAGAGGTCGGGCTGCCCGTTCCGTGACCTTCCAGCCCTAGGCATTCTCTTCTTGGGTTGTGGGGTGGAGGAGAGCAAAGCAGAGGCTAAGGGGGCTCTGGGAAACCCGAGTCACAATGCTGTGGTCTCCATGAGGGCAGAGAGGTAACAGAGACATCCAGAATGGCAGGATGGCAAGGTGGCATAAGACGGCAGCAGGGCAAAGGGTCCCTTTCATGATTCCCTGAAGCCTTCTGTTCTGTTGCTCCAGGAGAAATTTGAGATCACAAACTTGGACATGAAATCAGGGATGACCCTGAAAATTAAAGGCAAGATCCACAAGGATGTTAACAGGTGAGCAAGGTGTGGGTGGGGATGAGGACTGGGACCTCAAAGGCTAAGGGAGCAGCGACTCTTTTTTTTATATGCTCCTTACCACATCCTTGCTGGCTCCTGTTAGGAGTTGCCCTTGCGTCCTTTGGGTTAGGAACCCTCAGAATGTCAGGACAGACACTGCTCTCTGTTCCTGGTCTCAACTGTCAACAAAGGGGCAGGTGGAGAAGGGTGGCACTCTGCCTGACCCGGCAGGTCTGAAGCCTGTGCTGAAGCGTACACATCCTGCTCACCACCCTCTTAACCAGGTCCTGTGATTCTAACCAGAGGCTGTCACCAGGGGGCAGCAAAGGCCCCCTTTTCCTCTACCTGAGCGTGCTGCTGTTACCTCCCTGGCTGCTCAGCACCGCCAGCATTTCGTGAGATAAAACCTCTAGCTCCTGTGTTAGGAAGGAGGCAGACACACAGACTAGGAGCTAAGAGAAAAAGGCTCCTCGCTTGCAGAAACATGCGGATATGCCTGGTCTGAGGACCCTCACCCATGACGGAACCCTCACCCATGACGGAACCCCACACCCCAAAGGTCCTACTTTCAGGGACTCTACTAGCTAACCCAGGCTTCTCTAGTGATCCTGCCAAGCTATAAACCTCTGCCTGCATCCCTCTGGTGACAGCCCTTCTCCTCCAGGACAGACAACCTGCAGTTGTCACTCCTAATCACCCCGCTAACAGCCTGTGCCTACTCCAAACAGAAGGTGCCACCGCTGTGCACAGCCTACTGGCTGCAAGTTACAGATCTCAATAGCAGCGTCTTGACTCGCTCCTCCAGCTTGTGGTCAACCAAAGTCCCCTGTCCTAAGCTGTTCTCCTGCCACTCCTCCCTGTAGCTTCACCATTAACCTGGGCCAGGAGCAAGACAAGCTGAACCTACATTTTAACCCTCGCTTCAACGAATCCACCATCGTCTTCAACTCTCGTGATGGCGGCAGGTGGGGACAAGAGCAACGAGAAAGTAACAAGTGCTTCAGTCCAGGAGAGGACGTCAAGGTGAGGTCAAACGGGAGCCCAAATGATGGCCCTCCTGCCTGGACTTGGGAGCACCGTCAGGCACCGTGAGGACCCTTTCCAGGCTCTCCTGACATTGTTTCCTCTCCTTACAGATCACTGTGGCCTTCCATAATAATGAGTTCAAGGTGACATTACCTGATGGACACACGGTGACCTTCCCCAACAGGCTGGGTCAAAACCACCTGCGCTACCTAAGTATGGCCGGGCTCCAAATCTCCTCCTTCAAGCTTGAGTGAGCACGCAGCACCTCCTCAGAACAAGACCTCAGTCCCTAAACCCGTTTCGGCCCTCTCTGTGAGCCCCATTAGGACCGCGGTCTTTAGGTCCTGTAATTTCCCACGCTCCTTCTGGCTAACCCCAGCCCCTAGCTCAAGAGCAAATAAAAGAATCCACATTTATTATTTCCACAGTGAGAAATGTTAGCACTTCCCATGCGTGTTAATGCTCCCCCACCTTCGATGCAGGGTTGGAAACTGAGGCACAGAGTGTAGCGCTGACAAGGGAAGAGGGTGGGAGGTGCTCCCAAGCCACCCCGTGCCTGTAAACTTCCCTTCCTCCTGGTGACCTGAGCACCTGCCAAGCTGTCCTGCAGGATTACGGGGCAGATACTGGTTCCAGGCACCTGGGGCCAGGGTGTTCCAGGAACTGCAGATAAGGGTCCCACCTGGGCCTCTTATCGGTTAAGCATTCCAGACTGGTTACTCATTACCTTGCCTGCCCCCCCTTCTAGCTGGGGGGCCTGAAAGGGGGTCCTCAACTTTCCAAACTCCCAGGAGGGGAAAGGGCACCTCAGCAGGGGCTGCCTCCCTGGCTTCTTAGGCAGTTAGCTTTTACGGTCAGGCACAGGAGACGGATCTGGGGTTCACAGAAGACTCTACACCTGACCTCTCTCTGGGAACTGGAGAGGAGCCTGGAATAGGGCTATTGAGGACACAGTGGTGGCCTTCTGGGGCAGTCTAAATGAGCAGGAGCAGGCAGTCCCACAGAGACAATGGCCCTGTATGGTCCTTAGCCCAGCCCCACCCCACCCGGGAAGCATCCTGGGGCACAAAGCCCACACTGTGAGGCCATGGGGTTGGCACAGGGTATGACTGAAGGGCTAGTGGGCCTAGAGGCAGCGGAGGGAGGTGGGTGAGAGCAGTAAGGACCCCCTTACCAATGTCTGCCTTCCATAGACCAGGAAGGATGTGGGGCTAACTCCAGTTGGGCAACTGTCCATGTCTTGTGGGTAGTGTAGTTGTTAGGTGATGGTGGGTGAGCTTAGCCCCTCTGCTTTCTGTGAGTCTTCAGGATGGCAGGACCTGGAGCCCATGCCCAGTCCCTCACACCTTGACTTCGTCATCTTCCTCAGCGTCAGCAAATTCAAAGGAATTGACCTGCACCGTGCTGGGCACTGGGGTTCTGTCACTGGTCGGAGGTGCACTCCATTCTTCATTCAGGCTCTCCCAGGAGCCGTGGACTTGAGGTAGCACCCCTGCCAGCTCCCGCCGAGCATCCATCTCGGTGTAGTGGCGGCTGGCCCGGCTGGCACCCCAGCTGGCTCCGTGCCTGCCAAAGGCCATGTTGGGAAGCACCTGGGGATTCTCTCCCACCGGGCTGGGCTTTATCTCTGCCACAGCACCCAGCACAGTAGTGACCCCATTGGGGAAATGTCCACGGGCTGGGGGGCTTGCTGCAGGAGCTGCGAGGCTTGCTACAGGGTCTGAGGTGGTTATGGGACGGGCTGGGGGTTTTGCAATAGGGGCAGCAGGGGTTGCTGCTGAGGCAGGGGGTTTGGCAGCAGGGGCTGTGGTCTCAGCTGCTGGGGCTTCTGAAAGGCTCATGACCCCTAGCATCTCGCTGAGGAGCGAGGGGCCTAGGTCAAGGTCAAAACGGAAAGACAAGAGGGAGTCAGAGCGTCGAAGCTCGGGCTCGGAGGGGAAAGAATTTTGCTCTCGGTCTTGAGCATGGTCACGGTCGCGGTCACAGTCATGGTCTTGGTTGCTGTACTTTTCCGCACGTGGCAGGCGCGAGATGGTGCAGAACCCAGAATCCAGGCCTAGCAAAGAAATGAAGCAGAGGTCAAGGATGGGGTTCCTAGTCCGTTCTTGGAGACAAAGAGCCAGGACAATCCTGATCTACCATGGGGCCCTTGGAAAGCTGTATCCCTTGCTGGCCTCTACACGGATCCCACAGCCTTCCACACGATCTGAAACTAATCCTGATGCCACTTTACAGAAGAGCAAGTGGAAGTTCAGCTTGAGATGGGCAGACCTTGCCCAATGCCAGTCTGTCGGGGTTGGAACGCTGCCTGCAGCTTGAATCTTGACACTCAGTCCTGATGTGGACTTAGCCATGGTTCCTGGTTCCCTCTATGAAACTGACTGATGGCTGCATGTTAGTTTATCTGTGGTCATACGAAGGAACAGAGAAATCATAGGTTCTCAGGACAGAGACATGCCCTCCAAAGGTTACCAGCCCAACCCTTACTTGCAGGACCACCAGGTCTGATACAGTGGCACCAAGACTGTAATGCAAAGCATGACCATGAGGGGGCAGCAGTAACCCACGGTCCCCTGGAGAGTTGGCCTGCCAAGGTGGCATTCACACCTGAATCAATTTGCTAAGTTACGGGAGCTTTGTTCAAATAACAGCTGTCCTGAGCAACTGCTACAGAGCTGCCTAGGTCACGGCTGACTTTACTCAATCTTTTCCTGTCTGGTGTTTTGAGACAGGGTCTCTCTATGTAGCCTAGGCTGTCCTGGAACTCACTGTGTAGAGCAGACTGGCCTCATCGCTTCGCTGAATCTTAGCACTGAGACTAAGGGACCCGTAGAGGTGAGGACTGGCGGGCAGTCCATGTGCTTACTAGGACTGGAAACCAGAGTGGGCTCAGAGAGCCTCACCGTGATACCCTCGGACACTGAGGTGGGGGCTGCTTCACGGAAGGAGACAGAAAGGGGTGGACTAGCCACAAAGCCCAGAGATGAGAAAGGTTCTCCAGAGTCACAGAACAAGTTAGAAGGTTGCTATAATACAAACTTTATATCTGTCTCAGCCTCGGGGTTATGAGGTCTAAGCAGGCTGGCACCCCAAGTCCCTAATGTCACCACCGCCCCCCCTCATCCTCAGCCTAGGTTGGGGGCCAGACTCCAACAGTTCATAGACTTGAACAGCTATGGGGAAAGGTTGCTATGGAGGCCTGGCAGAACCCCACAATTTCTCTGGGTTTGAATCCCAGCAATGGAAAAGAGACTGTGAACCCAGGTCCTCACCGTAACCAGAGCGGCCATCCGTGGAGCCGGCAGGACTGCTGTCAAAGCTGAGCTTGCCCACCACCAGGCTGTCATAGGTGGCCTGGTTGAGCTGGGGCAGGGAAATGGCATTCTTGATGATGGGGGAGATGGCAGGCGGGGCGGGTGACGCTGAAGCTGGGGAAGCCATCCTTCGAGGAGGCACCCCCACCCGGCGCACCTGCTGGAGCTTCCTGGCCAGAAAACTTCGGGGTGAGCGGTGGGTGTTCCCAGAGCGACCCCCATGGTTGCTGAGGAAGGAAGTGTCACCGAAGACATCCCCACCACGGCCCACGTGCATGGTGTGGCGGAAGTCCCCAAGTGGGGGACTGATCATATCTGCTGTCAGTCGCCTCTTTCCGTGGGAACTGGACACCCATCCTACAGGAGACATCTTGCCCAAGCTCATGGTGGGGGCTCCTATGCCCCCCTGGGGGCCAGGCATCAGCTTTGGCTGCTCACAACTGCTGGTCCATGCCCAGCTAGGGCCAGGGGAGATGGCAGGCTGGGTTCAGGGACCCTTCTCAGCCTCTTTCTGTGGATGAGGATGGTGCAGCAGAAGGCAACCCTTGATTCTGTTAAGGCGCTGTCCCCAGTGCTGAGGCTGAGGGCGTCTACTCCTCTCTCCCAGAGGCCCTGTCCCTTGCCCCTGGTGAGGCTGAGGATCTGAGAAGACACCAGATGGGTGGTCCCTGTCCTGGGGTGGAGACCTGAAAGGGCAGAGAGACAGCATTGTGGCATGGCAGCAACAGAGGAAATTCAAGTCCAAACAGTAGCCACCCAAGAGAACAAATGCAGCCGCCCAGCCAGGCACAAAGGAGGACCCGCAGAGTCTGTGTGTAGGGGGTTCAGGAAGGATCTGGGGGGCGGTGGTGACAGAGTGGAGCCCACTTACAGCACAAGCTGAAGGACCTTGAACTCAGCAACACCCACAACAAGGTCAAGCGTAATCCCAGTGTTGTGGGGTGGAACCAAAACAAAACCAAACCCACAAGTTTCAGGTTCAGTGAGTGGCTCTGCTTCCAGGGACTCAGAGAGACAGAGCAGGACTTCTGTATGTGAGCACGTGGACCTATGCACCCACACACACGTGCACGCCATGGCTGAGAACCGGCAGCGTGGATGGCAATCGCAGTCAGAAGTGTGGATGCCTCTGAGCGCCACTGCCGGGGCGAGGACAGAGACTCCATTCTGCTCTGAGTTCACAATGGGCATCAGTGAAGCGGAAAAATGATCGATCATGACATAAGACCTGCAGGTGAGGTGTCAATGGCTCTCCTGCCCACGTCAGGCGACTCAGACACTAGACTTGCCAGAGGCACTAGAGAAATGGATTTGAAAGTGTAGTGACTTGCCCGTGACTTCTCGGGAAGAAACAGAGAGTTGGGTTCCCCATCCCAGCAACCTTGAGCCCGCTCCAGACACACGCCTCTTGCCGGCGTGTTTCAGTTCTCTGGGGGTTCAAATCTATTCCACCTGGAGAGGCCAAGAGAAAGGAGGCGCCCTGCCAAGGTCTTGTGAACTGCTGCGTACACAGCCTGCCACAAAGCCAGCACTGACGCTCCTCAGGGCCCTCGGCCTCCAAGGTGCTTCCTGGAAAAGGGATCCTGTGGTCCAAAGTGGCTTTTTCCAGCCAGCTCCTGTGTGCTGAGCATTCAATGATCTAAGAAGGCCTGCAGAAAGGGCTTCATCAGTTGGTCAGGTTGATGGAGGAGCCTTGTTGTTGGGGAACAAGTTTTAGGGAAAAAATAGTGCCATGGGTGCCAAAAGCTAGTCCCTACTTACGGACGTCCCTCCTGATCCCTCACCTCCTTCCTCTGCTGTGCTACCCTTCTCAGAGGGCACCTCTGCGTCTCCTTTTCTCTTTCCCTAGGTGGCTGAGGGACTTAGGGTCCTGAAGCCCATACTCTGGTTTTCTGTGACCCAGAGAGGGCCAAGTTTGCTTAAGGTCTCGCCAAAAAGCTAGTCCAAACTTGAACTCGGGGCCTCTGACTCACGTAAGCCCTTGCCGGCTTTCAGGGCCCAGTCTTGTTTCCCTGAGCACTTTGAGGGTGGGGCGATGCCTGGATTTTCCTGCCTCCCTCCCAGCGCTTAGCACTTGGCCAAATCCAAAGCCAGCCTAATCATTAGCCGAGATAACCTTCTGGTCAGAGGGACCACCCCCTGCCACCTTCTGAGAGGGCAGAGTAGACTGGGGACTCAGAGTCCTCACCCTGTGACCTTGGGCAAGTCACCACCACACACCTGCTCAACTGATAAAGATCTAAACCTGAGTTTCAACTTTTTTTTTTTTTAATTTTCTTAACCCTAACTGCCACCTCCAAGCTTAAGATTCTCAAGGCAGCCCTTCTATAGTGTTATTTGAAATTCAAAATAGGTTAACTAACGAGATAAAACAAAGAGCAGAACTGGACAAAGCTCGCTTTGTTTTGGGACTGCATTCTCTTCCGCCCCACCACTGGATCCTCCTCCAGTCCTAGCTCCTCCCCTCCTGGGGGGGGGACTTCTGAATCAACCCTTTCCCTGGCACCCCCAGCCCTGAGAAGCCCTCCAGGAATGCTTGCTGAAGTTATAAAGCATTCTGCTTGTTGTTGGCTGACCAATGACATGACGTCATCAGATGATTCTCCAACACCCCCTGGAGGCTTGGAAGGCTGGCTCAGGCTACAAAGAGGGTTGACAGGCCCAGGGAACAGACTCATCCAAGGTCCCGTGGCAGGTAAACACTGGCCAGCTTTCCCAGCTCCGCGGAAACTAGTCTCTACACTTCAGAGTCTAAAGGAAGGAGCTGGGGAACCGGGTAGGGCTCACTTTGCAAAAATGGCACAGGGAGGGGTTAACTGTGTCTAAATTGTGACACTACCAAATTCTCAAACTTCTGAGCTTCTTCCAGGCTCCTACCCTATCCAACCCCCTGACCAACCTTGTGATGAAACCACCTCCCAAAGGCCTCTGGGCACCTGTAGATAGCATCTATGTGTACACCCATCTACTGCAGCAGAGCGTCCTGGACCAACTTCAGCTACTCTCTGTCTTCCCATGGAGAAAGAGGAAAAGCCTTCCGGCCAGAGAAGACAGGAAAGAGCGGAAGATGTAGAAGAAACTCAATTCTCCCACTCTGGAGCAGGGTAGGCATGGGTTCAAATCCAGAACTTCACAAGTAAGGGACATCTTTCATTCTAGTGACCCTTCGAAGCAATGGCTTAACACTGGGTGCCAGCCACAGACTACTGCTGGCCTTAGGGTCACGCCACCTGCACCAGGTTTGAGATACGAGGACCATTTTCTCAAAGGCCCAGGAAACAGCCCCTGTAAATGCAACATTCACCCATTTTCCACGGGAAAAACCGGGCTATAGGTCACAGAACAAAGCGGAGTGTCCGGGTGCTTGCTTACGTTCTACCAACACTGGCAGAAGTGACAATGGCAGACGTGGGGAAGTCACCAGAAGGAGAAACAGGATCCTGGTTCTGCGGTTCAGTATCCACGACCCAGGCATGAGCTGTCACCGGTGAGAGGCCAGTCTCTGGGGAGAGCTCTTAAATCAACTCATCAACGGTATGGACACGTGCTCAGAGCTCCTTTGGTAGTAGTGACCACAGGGACAAGTTTGGGGGGCTTTGGCAGGGCGCACTTACAGGGCGCACAACAGGGGTGGCTGTGGGGGCAAGGAAGTTGGGAAAGAAAAGCCACTCCGATGGTGGGGAAGGGTCAGGGGGTAGGGGCAGCCGCTCCTCAGAGTACCCTGATACTCCCTTAAGCAGGTGTGCAGAGCCCTCAGTCCCTCACAATCCAGGCAGCCTGCTGGGGAGCGCGTGGGGGGGAGTTCTTTGACATCAACACAGGACTGGGGGATTCTGTTGCTTCAGATTCCCCCCAACCTGTGACATTTGGGATTAGAAGTTAAGCCCTCCAGGGGCATCCTTTCTAAGTCCAGCACTTTGAGGTGGTGGAAGATAGGGAAACTGAGGCCAGGAATGGGGTAAGCTGTTGAACTTCCCGGCCAGTGGGCTAGGAGGGAGCGCCTCGGGCCATTAGGGAGCAACTCGGAAAGCGGGAGGAAAAAAAACGAGGTTTTGTTTGTTTACAAGGTCTCGCTATACAGCCCAGGCTCACCTCGAAATTGTGATCCTCGCGCCTCAGTTTCCCAAGTGTTGGGATTAACTTGTGTGCCACTACCGATTTATTAAGATGCAGTCTTGCTCCAGTACCCAAAGTTAAAGCTAAGCCCCCTCCACTCTGCCGCTATGCTCTCTCAGTCTCAGTTTCCCAGTCTAGAAAATGGGCTTCAAACTTGGCGAGTCTGGCATAGTTGGGACAAGGACAGAATCAGCTGGAATGGGAAGTCCAGGAAAGACTTCAATTAGAAAACTTTCCCTTCTGGGGTCCTTGGAGGGGAGACTTTGGAGAGTCTCGGTCCGGTCCGGCGCGGGCAGCGGCTGCCATGGCCAGAAGGGAACCGGACGGGATGACCTCATCCGCTGCTCCAGTCTGGAATGCAGCTGGGGAGGGGGCAGGGTGCCCTGTCCCCGTTCCCCCCCCTCCCCAGCTTCCCGCTCCCGCTCTGGCGTCGCCGAGGGGCCCTGGGGTCTCTTCCCTTCCGCTGCCCGCGCAGGAATGCGCGCAGACGGCCCTAGGCTCGCCCTCTGCCCGCCTCCCGGTTTAGTGCTCTGTCCTCCGATCCTTGGTCCCCAGAGCCCTCCCGCAACGTGACAAAACACCCTAGAAAGTCTGCGCGTCCCGGTCTTCTAAAGGTTGGCCCCGCGCGCCCAGGATGGTGCGCACTCCCCCGGCCCGCGCTCTCGGTTACCTCGTGTCGTCGAGCCCGAGGGTCCAGGGGCTGGTGCGCTGGCGGGTCCCGGCGAAGCCCAAGAGTAGCTGGGCCGGTCTGTGCCGCCCTGGCCGCGAGCTTGGCGGCCGGATCCCCGGGCGGGGGCGGGCTGCGGGCTCCCTCCGCCCCTGCTCCGCCCGCGGCGGCCGCGCCCCCTCCAGTGCTAGCCACGCCGCGAGGACTGCATGGGCGCGGCGGGGGTGCCAGGCCAGGCTCCATCCCGCCGCCCCTAGGCGGGGCGACCTCGGGAATGTTCACCCTGTCCTGAGTTGGGAATGTCCAGAGGAGGGCACAGGGACTCTTTGCTGCCCACTGCTCCTCAGATGACCTCGGGGAGTCCAGGACTGACAACTTTGGCCTGGGCCTCCAGCCTTTCTCTGTTGGAGCTGGGGGAACTGGCCAGAAGACCTTGATTTTTTTTTTTTTTTAAGTGTGGGCATTCACTCTTTCCCTTTCTCTCCAGTCTCCTCCTGCCCCAATACTAGTCCCGTTTGATTCTAGCAGAACACTTAGCTCCTCTGGGGAAGAGGTCATTGCTGCAGGCCACATGTAGAGAGAGAGGGGTGTTGTATAGCATGTGGTCATGTCGTGGACCCTAAAGCTGGTATGGCCGTGGTTCCTTCCTTGCCTTTCAGTGCCTCAGTTTCCTCAGGGGGCTGGAGAGATGGCTCAGCTGTTAGGAGTGCTTCCTGCTCTTCCGGAGGAGGGAAGTTCTTTTCCCAGAATAAACACACACACACATGCACACTCATGCACACACATGCACACTCATGCACACACATGCACGCACGCATGCACACTCATGCACACACATCTATTAAAAGCAGAGTTATCAAAGCAGACATCAGACATTATCTCCTGTTCGCCGCTCTAGCAACTAGGCGAGTTGTTGAACTAGTAAATGAGGTCACACCTTAGAAATCTTTGGTGAGGCCCCCTACTTCAAAGAAGGCACAGAGTTAGTCATGCTCAAGGAGAGCAGACACATCCTGGCCCCCTACATGGCATGTGCCCTCTTCCCTCTGAGGACAGCGAGGAGTCCTAGGGGCTGCGTGTGGCACCCACGGACCCCTAAGGCAGTCTGGGAGTGGGAGATTGAGCAAGGGTCCCTGGAAGAGAGAAAAGTCCGTGAAGACTTTAGGAAACAGAAAGAGTAGCAGAGAGCCTAGGAAGTTCGCACTGGACAGACAGAGGGCAAAGGTTTTGAGTTGTGGAACCAGGAATGAAGCTGGGCAGCACTGTCCCTGCAGGGGTGAGGGACCGACCATAAGGGCAGGTGGATGGAGGAGACAGTCTGTCTCAGAGTGATATGCCTCTAGAGTTGACTCTGTATTTTCATGCTCTTCTCCTTGGGAAGGGGGCCATTTTTGCAGCTGGACAAATAAAGAAAATGAGGCACAAACCATACCAAGTGGCACGCTCAAGTGGCGTGCAAATAAGATTGGGATATAGGTGGTTCCCTAGGGCAGCTCAGAGAATTGAGAACAGTCTCCCCAGGACTCAGGGGCACTGCAAGGCTGGAACACAGGGCAGAACGGAGCCGGGCCTGGGTCTTTAACATGGCCAGGTGTCTGTGTGCGTAGATTCAATTAAAAATCTCCCAGCTTTTATTGAGCACCTAATGCATACCCTGCATAATCACATTTAATCTTTGTGAGCACCCTCTGGGAACAATTGTGCCATCATGTCCCTTTTGCGGAAAAGTGAGGTGGCTTGTCCAGGGCCTCCTACTTTGGTAGGAAGATGACATGTCCTGTTTGTTGAGAGCACCCGTGTCCCAGCTTGATTACCAATAGCACTTGCTCTTGCTCTCAAAGGTGCTCTGGTTGGTGGGAAAGCTAGTCGTCCCTCCAGCCAGGGTTCCTGGAGCAACTCAGAAAGGAAGCCTTTGGCTCAGCGTCAAAGACCCAGAGTTCAAGGCTGTCTGTGCACACAGCACAGGCTTCTTTTTAAAATGGGTCTAGCTCCGGGGCAGGCATTCACCATACCTGAGGATGTGTTGCAAGCCCGGAGAGATGACCCAGAAAGCTGTCTTTGTTTATCGAGACAGCACCTCACTTTGTAGACCTACTTAGCCTGGGAACTCATGATATAGACGAGGCTGGCCTTGAACTCACAGACTCAGAATCTGTCTGCCTCTGCCCTAGGAGTAAAGACCTGCACTGCCCCACCCAGCTGAGAAAGCTGTTTGGGTGCAAGTGGTCACCCTCTGTCCACTCTTGCGCCATCCTCTGTACCCTGGCTCAGTGGTTCAGAACCTCCCAACCTCTGGACCAGATTCCAAATACTCCATTTCTCCCAGCTAACTGTGTGGCAATCTAGGCAGACATTCTTGTCCCATTGTACAGATGGATGAACTGAGGCTGAGGGGGCCCTTGCTCACATTTGAGGTTGTCTCTAGAGAAGTCTATCTCCACATAGGCTGCAATCCCTGCTCCTGGCTCCACTTCTGATTTAAGGATCTGACTCGGTTTCCTCTGGGAAAATGGAAGAAAAAGAAGTGCACCCCTTCCGGAGTGGTGGGGGGAAGCGGATCTGAAGACATGGCTCAGTGGTTAAAGTTAAAAACACTGGCTGCTCTTCCAGAGGACCAAGGTTCAATTGCCAGCACCCACATGGCAGCTCACAACTGTCTGTAACTCCAAGATCTGACACCCTCACACATGACACCCGCAGACATGCAGGCAGGCAAAATGCCAATGCACATAAAATAAAAATAAATTATTTGAAAAAAGAAAAAGAAAAAAAGAAAGTCCCTGGAATCCAGGGGCGAGGGGTGGGCATCCCTTCTTTCTCATGTCTTTCTCTGCTGATTTTCCCAAGTCCCCTGCCTGCCTCCAAAGCTGTGCCAGGAATGCAGGGGTTAACCCCGCCAGAGCCTTAATTACCACGCAGGATGCAGAACAAATGGCTCCCAGCTGGGAAAGAGAGGGGAAGTTGCTGCTGACATGATTTGCCTGGGTTCTCCTGTGCTGAAGGCACCAAGCCCTCAGCCTGTGTCCTGTCAGGGACACACACACACACACACACACACACACACACACACACACATTCTGCCATGCCCACTGATGGGCCACTCGGGCCCTCCAGATGCCATCTCTCGAGCTGGTTAGCCTATGGACTGATCTCTGTGTGGACATCTATTTGCCAGGGAGCACTCAGTGAGATGCCTGCTTTGTACTCAGCGTGTTTGGGGAATGGTCAGGGCTGTTACAAGTCATGGGTCCTCATCCTTTCACCCGGGCACAGCCTCATGCAGGCAGGCCTCTTCTTCTTGAGGACTGGATTCCCACAGGGCTCAAACATGCATAGACACCTCGGAGGGAGGTTTTTGGGGTCTCCAAGAATTTTGTGCTGTGAGATGTCATTATACCTAGACACCTTGGAGGGAGGTTTTTGGGGTCTCCAAGAATTTTGTGCTGTGAGATGTCATTATACCTAGAGATAAGGTGTAGGGCAAAGGAGTGGCTGCACCCCATGCTCCCATGTAAAATACAGGATTCTTTTTTAAAGGCAAGGTCTCGTTATGCAGTGTTGGCTGGCCTGGAATTCACTACGTTGACCAGGCTGGCCTTGAACTCACACGTGCTAGGATTAAAGTTAAGTACTACCATGCCAAGACCCAGGATACATTTTTCATTTCTTTCTTTCTTTCTTTCTTTCTTTCTTTCTTTCTTTCTTTCTTTCTTTCTTTTTATTTTTATTTTTATTTTATTTTATTTTTGGTTTTTCGAGACAGGGTTTCTCTGTAGCTTCAGAACCTGTCCTGGAACTAGCTCTTGTAGACCAGGCTGGCCTCGAACTCACAGGGATCCGCCTGCCTCTGCCTCCCGAGTGCTGGGATTACAGGCGTGCGCCACCACCGCCCGGCTTATTTTTATTTTTGAGATAATGTTTCTCTGTAGCTTCAGAACCTGTCCTGGAATGTGCTCTGTAGACCAGGCTGACCTCGAACTCATAGAGATCCACCTCCCAAGTGCTGGGATTAAAGTCGTGCGTGACCATTGCTCAGCTCTTTCTTCTCTCTCTCTTTAACTATTTGAGATTTTCTTATTTTATATGTATAGGTGTTTTGCCTCCCATATACAACCTATGTACATCTGTGCATCGTGTGTGCTTGCTACTTGCTATGTCCAGAAGAGGAACTGAATCCCCTGGAACTGGAGTTACAGATGATTGTGAACCACTGTGTGGTACTGGGAATCAAACCTGGATCTTCTGGAAGAACAGCCAGTGTCCCTAACTGTCCTGGAATACATTCCTAAGTCAGGTAAAGTTAGGTTCACATCTCAGCATTGCCTGCCACTGGCAGTGTGACCTTAACACAGACCCTTTGCCTGGGATCAACTGGACAGTCTACGACAAAGCAGGGATGTCACAGCTGGTCCTGTGGTTGTGGCCAGGAAAAGGTGGCTGCTGTGGTTGCTGTGGTAATTTACTTTTCCCAGAGTTCAAATTCAACCTGTGTGTGCCAAGGGAAGAGCAGCTGGGAGCAGCGCTGGGCTAAGACTCGAGGGGACTCTCAAGGAAGGATGGATAGTGCCTGTTTTCCCTAGGGGTAAGAGCCTAAAGAGGAAAACCAAGAGTCTAAAATCCTGGTCAAAGGAATCAGCAAAGCGTAACCCTGACAGGGAGGCTTCTTGGAGAAGGTGGCATTTGAGCTGGGCCTGTGTCTTGGGGGATATGGAATTGGGTTTGTGAAAGCAAGGAGGTAGAGGTGAGCTTGGGCACACCTAAGGATGCTTTGTGACCAGGTAGAAGATGAAGGATGCTTTGTGACTAGGTAGAAGATGAACTGCTTATTTGCCTTACTATGGAGGATAGCGAGGAGAGACGCACCAAGGCATGCTGAGAGAAGTGCGCGGGGTGGGGGGCCCCATGTTTGACACAGGCCAGTGTGGATTGTGCACTTGGCCCTGGGATCACTCGGGTTCCTTTACTTATTTGCTTATTTATTTATTTATTTATTTATTTATTTATTTATTTATTGGTGTTTTTTTCGAGACGGGGTTTCTCTGTAGCTTTGGAGCCTGTCCTGGAACTAGCTCTTGTAAACCAGGCTGGCCTCAAACTCATAGAGATCCACCTGCCTCTTCCTCCCAAGTGCTGGGATTAAAGACGTGCGCTACCATCTCCTGGCCTCTATTTATTGACTGCTGGTGTTTTTCATTCCATTGCTGACCTTGAAGGCTGGAGCTGTTCTGAGAGGTAGGAGACCTGGAACCTTCTGGAAGGGCTCTTTGACTTCTTCCTCTCTCCTATCCAAGAGCCCCAAGATCAACTTGGTAGGGAGTATTAGGGCCCACAGTAACCTACTGGGGACACTGAGGACTGAGGATGAGACCTGCCAGGGCTGCATAGCAGGGTGAACTCCAGAGTGACTTTGAATGTGAGCTGTTTCTGCTTCCTTCAAAAGGAGCACAACAGTAAGGACACAGGGAGCTGCCACAATTCTAGGAAGGCTTCCTGGAGGAGGAAGAGGCTCCACGGATGCAGTTACAGGAGGCTCTGCACACTAGCAGGCCTGAAAACCAGGATGGGCACACCATGCATATGTGTGACTTGTGGGCATGTGGCGACCACCATGAAGCATTATCCAAGGAGGACTGGCACCTCAGAGTTGGGGAGGGCCTGATGACCCCAGATGAGTGCCAGTCTGTCTCTCCTAGGTGCTTCTTAAGGCTGGGTGTGAAGCCACGGGGCTAAGACAGGAGTTAATCCTAAGGGTTTCATCGAGCATGGAGCTCGAGGCCCAGGGAGTAGAGCCCAGAGACAGCTGTCAGGCCGGAAACGCCTCTGGAATTCCAGGCTCTGGGAAAAGGGCAAGAGTGGTGGATGAGTTTTCTCCTAAGGAGCTTTCTGGGCGGCCCAGCTCTGGTTCCTAGCTCCCTGGTCCACAGGGAAATGGGGGTGGAGAAGTATCCCCCCACCCTACTAGCTCTCTTTCTCTAGGAGAACAAGACACAGGGTGGGGGCAGGGGGCTGAGGAAGGATGTGAGGCCGGTTTCTCGGCCCCACCCTGAGGAGGACAGATAGATGGATGGACACAGGGGAACGTGTCGGTGGGGGTGTCTGGGGCGTCTACAGTTGCAGAGGGTGGGAAGAACATCAGAAGGGGTCAGGGCCAGGTAACCCATTGTCTCCTGGGTGGTGGGACTGGATACTTCCAAGCTGGCCAGGCCTGGGATGGAAGGGTGGGGAGGGGTCCACATCCAGGAGACCTTTGTTCTTTACTTGAGGGGGTGGGTGAGCGGGGAGGGGCTGGGGGACAGGAAGCACGTTGAGAGCAGGACAAACAATAGCCTATTCTCCGTGGTCCAGCCTGGCTGGAGAGATAGGCCCTTGGGCTGTGGCCAGACATGAGCCCAGATCATCACCAACATGGCCTTTCCAGCCTGGCCTAAGATATGCAAGGAGAGGCTTCTTCACCCTTCCTGTGGGCCCTTGCCTGTGGGTTTGACAGTTTCAAGTCTAGGAACAGAACCCAGTGGCACTCCTGGTCCAGCCCCTGGTTCAGCCAATGACATCCCTGCCCCTGCCTCCACCCCACTAGGCTTGCTGGCTCCTGGCTTCCTGTTCCCTTTGCTGATGATGGAAGGAGGATGGTCAGGGCTGGACCCTGCTGCACGGAGCTGGGCTGGGCTGGCTGGGTTCTTTCTTTTTCATCCTCACAGCCCATTGTCCAGTGAGGACCCCGGGGGAGAGGGGCACGTAGAGACTTCCTTCTGGGCAGCGTGAAAGCCATCCTGGAAAATGGGTCTGCAGCCCCTCACAGCACAGTAAAGGCTCCAGCATCACACACGGTCCCTCTCCCTGCAGTCACCGAGTGTCTGAAGGCATCTACATGTGGTACCCACTTCCTCCAGAGCAGGAGCTACTGAGCATGTCTGATGGACGACTGCTACACACATCCTTTGGGTGACAGGGAGCTCGCCACTTTCCTGAGAGGGCAACTCCAACCCATCAAGACATCTCCCTAAAACAGCAGAGTCCAACTTCACCCATTTGTCTTCTGCTCCCCATCCGCCCCTCCCTCCACCTCAATTGCCACACACAGAGATGGCCCCGAAAGCTCCTTTCAAGTATCAGAAGGCCTGGCTCCAGCTAGTCCCAGCTGGGACTCTTGGGCAAGCTTCTTACCCTCTCTTGCCTCAGTTTGTTTGTCTGTAAAATGGGAAGAATAAATGCCTACCATCAAAGCAGCAGCCTGGGAAAGCTGTTTTACAAATGCGGGCTGGGCTGTGCGTCATAGGAACCACAGCCACCCGGGCTCAGAGCTTTGTCACAGCTTCACTGTAGCAGCCCAACAGACTCATTAAGGACCAGGTGTGGGGGGGGGACAGAGCAAAGCCATTGCCTTTGAAGTCCCTTTGTTAAATCACAGAGACTCCAGCATGGATGAGCCTCTCATGGGTGAGGAAAATGACCCAGAAGGGGGCTGTGACTTGCCTGAGGTCCCACAACACCTCTCTGCCGGGGAATGGACCACTTAGTTGTCTACAGGCCCTCAAGGGTTAACCCTGTCGGCTGGAGCCCAGAGCAGGAGGGGGAGTCTTGGAGGGAGGGAGGGTGGGAGCAGGCTGTCCTTCCTTCTGGGTCTCCAATGCTGCCTTGGTGGGCAGTGTGAGCTCCAGCCGGCCTTGTGTTGACTCAGCGAGGTCTCCTGCCAAGGCTTGCTGGCCGGAGCCCCCAAGGGAGGCTCAGGCCACATTCTTGGACTGCCAGAGCCTGCGGGGTAGGGAGGAGGGAAGAGTGGCTGGCACCTCCTGGTAGAGACTGTGTGCTGGGGAGGAGCTGAGGGGTTTGTAGATGCTGGGGTGAAGGGTGGGCTGAGGCAGGAAATGCTTTTCAGGGAGCCAAGGCTGGCCGCACAGAGGGCCACCACAGCATGAGTGGGCTGGTCTGCGGTAGGCGGGTTAGTCTGAGGGCTGAGCCCTTCAGCTCACATGGCTGAGCATCGTGGAAGTAGGTAGTGCGGGCATGTCACCATCGTTGCTCTGCCCGGGCTGCCTCAGTTTCCCACCTATCAAATGAGAATATAGTAATAAGCCCTCCTTGCCTTACCTCCCTTCTGGGAGGATCAAAGGCAAGAACAAGTTGGGTCAGAGCGAGCATGCTGTGTAGATCAAGGGAATATCACACATTGATGGGCCGGCCAGTCTGGCGTTCCTCATGCAGTGAATGAAGGAGAAGGGGCACAGGGCAGCCCAGAGAGGGTCCACATGTCTGTCTGACACTCAGACTGCTCCAGCTTCTTCTAGGGACAGCCGGGATAATAACAGCTCCTTCCATGTCCCCTACGGAGACCTCTCTTGCCTCTTTCTGTCTCTGGACTTTTGCGCTGCCGTTCCTTCTGCCTACAGTGCTGTTTGCTAACATAATAGAAAGGTGCCCGGCTCACTCAGATCTGTGAGACCTCAGATCTCAGTGACTCTCCGTGGCCCCCTCCACAGCCCTGATATCACTATCCTTCGTTTCTGTCCCTGCTCTGCCCTCACAGACTATTGTACAATGAATGACCCTCTCCCCCCCAGCTCCACGAGGGAAGGGACTGTGACTGTCTTGTCCCTGCAGCATCTAGGAGTGACCACAGCCCTCCATGATGCCTCTTGTCCTCTCCTGTCACAGGGGAGCAACTGAAGTCCCAGAGAGGTCCAGTGAGTTTCCCAAGGCCAAACAGCTGGAAAGGGCTGGAGCTAGGCCTGGGCTGGGCTTCTTGGATTCTAGTCAGAAGCTCCTTCCAGAGCTATTCCGCCATCCCAAAGCCATCTCCTCTGTAGTAAGTATACCTCACTACTCTCTCCCCCACAGGGCCCACTTGTGCCTCCTTTTCTTCTCTTAGGAGATGCTGTGTCTCAGTTGGTTGAGTTAGATATGGGGGGACAGTGACTCACTCTGTAGCGGAGTATGCCACTAGAGTCATCGCACAATCCAGTTGCCACCCTAGTGGGCCCCTGTTCCTCCACTAAGGACAATGGTTAGTGCCTCGGGCCTGAAGTCTGGGCATTCCAGGGCTTCCTCAGCAGGGCAGCTGGCCTCAAAGCCCTCCCAGAATTGCCCAGCAGCTGCAGGGTGGCCGGATGCCCCGCCCGGCGCCTCTGGGCCCGAGCCCAGGCCACAGGCTCGCTGTGGCTGGCATTGCTCCTTAGGCTCAGGCAGGAACACCACAGGGATTTTAAAAATAAAGAGCCTTGAGACAGTGGCCTGGCTCAGGCTACCAGAGCTGGGGCGGGGCCAGACAGGGACAATGGGGGGATGCTGAGCCTTGGGGACCAGGCCATCAGCGCTGCCAGGCCACCGTGGTCCAGTGTCTACCCCTTCAATGGTATTGCTCTTCTGTGGGGGGACATGGGAGCAGGCTTTGGGCTTTTGACCAAGCTTTCCTGAATACCTACTATGTGCAGGAGTGTTCTGGATCTTTCAGGGTCTGGCTCTCTTCAGCTGTCATCCTTCCTCTCCCCCAACCCCTCCCCCTCCGACCATTTCCATCTCCTTCTCTCTAGCCTGGCTAACAGGAAGCACAGCCAGAGAGGTCAAGAGTCCTGGGCTTTCAGAGTCCAGTGTCCGCACAACATGGCGCTGTCTGTGAGGGGGGGAACAGCGGTTTCCTGTTTACAGGAATCCCAAGGACCCTCAGGGGTGGTGCCTCGGACAGGACAGGCTTAGGGGCAGCCCCTCTGCTCTGACTGCCTGGGAGGGGCCTCCAGGACATCAGCCAGCAGGCTTGGACTGTACCCCTTATGGGATAGGAAGTGAGGAGCCTTTGAATAATGGCCGGCTGGAGGAGTTGAGTACCTAAGCATCTGGAGTAATATCCGGGGCCTCAATCCCCTAGGCAGGGCTCCCCCAAGCATCCTCTTCCTGCTTCAGCCCTTGCAGTTTCTTTAGGGGAGAGTGGGGGGACCCTGGAAGGCGGCTAGATCCTTTCTGCCTGCGGGCACAGATTCTGTGGAGGCCAGGCTTGGGGACCTGAACTTCTCTCCCCAGGGTGGGTGAAGGGGTTCCTGGCTAGCTCAGACTCCCTCATACCCTGAAGAATGGCTGTCTAGAGGCCAGGACCTGCTGGGTGGGAGACAGTGGCCAGATGCACTTCATAATGAAGCTCCAGGGCCCAGTGGTGACAGACAACAGGGTAGAGATGGCCAAAGGCCACCCTGCAGAAGTAAACAACACAGCCCACCTCCCCTCCCCTGCAGGCCTTCACAGCCAGCTCTTCCTGTGGTTACCCAACAGGTAATTGATCCAGGACCTGAGGGTCATGACCTGGTGAGAACTGACCAGCTGTGCCAGCAGGAGTTTGCCCTGTCACTGTCCCTTACCTAACTGGAAGAAAATCGGTGCAGCCCCCCCCCATTTATTTCTGTTTTCCTCCACAGCCCCCCTAGCTCAGAGTACCCAGAGACCAGCCCTTAGGGCACACCTCTGTGGGCCTCTGAGGCTGCTGTGTTGGAGGAACTGGCACAACAGCAAGCGGCAATCCGAGAGGGCTTCCTGCAGGAGGCAGTGGCTTCACACCATGGATTCCTGAAGCTTAGCTCCGGAGACAGTCTGGCCATTTCTAGAAAAATACTGGCAATGTGGTGGGGTGGGGGACAGGCCCAGCAGCAGGAAAAAGTGGGGGTGGGGGTGGCGAGGCGCTGAATCTCTCTGAGTTCAGCTTTCCTTGCTGTAGATTGCCCTCTTTGGCTCCTCAGGAATGTAGTGTGGAGCCTGATAAAGGGAAGGTCAGGGATTTGGTGTGTGTGGGCTGCTCTGTGGTGACAGAAAGGCCTTCAGCCTGTGACTTGCCCTGGGAGGAGCAGCAGACTTCCTAGGCCAGCTGGAGCTAAGAGCTTGTCCTGGCGCTGGGGCTGTTTGTGGAGGGGCCATGCTGTAGCGCTAAAGGGCGCTCAGGCTGGGCCAAAAGGCCGCCCAGCTGTGGGACGCTGGGCCTGTCGTTAACCTTCCCTGCTTCAGCTGCTCCCCTGTAAGAAGGAGCTGAAAGTAATTGCCTCTGAGGCCAATTAACTAACCGTTTAGCACCGGCTCGTCTGGTGCTTGCACCACGCTCCGCTCTGATTTGCGAGTATTATTATTTTTAGGGAAGGAAAGTTGGTTCTGGTCCAGGGACAGGTTAACAGGTGGGTGGAAGGTGATTAACCAGGAGAAGCCTCCAGCAGAGACCTGACACTCCGCGGGGGTTCCCAGACTTGCCTAGCCAAGGAATCTCCAGAAGCAGGACCTCCCTCCCGCCCAGCCCCCACCACCTCTGATGAACAGGTTGCGGGCAGACAAAGGCCACAGGACAGTTCTGACAGGCACGGGACACATTCTTCTCTGATGACAGCAAGGACCTCTTCTGATGTGTCTCCTTGTGGAGTCATTCTTCCAAGTATCTTATTTTATCTAGTTATGTATGTATAATAATATGTATTTATTTTGTGTACACACACATACTTGAATGTATATGTGCAGACGCCAACACTGAATGTCTTTCTTTCTCAATGACTTTTCCTCTTTCTTTCTTTCTTTCTTTCTTTCTTTCTTTCTTTCTTTCTTTCTTTCTTTCTTTTTTCTTCCTTCCTTTCTTCCTTCCTTTCTTTCTTTCTTTCTTTCTTTCTTTCTTTCTTTCTTTCTTTTTGTTTTGTTTTTGAGGTAGGGTCCCTCTACGTAGACCAGGCTGACCTTGAACTCATTGAGATCTGAGATCCACTTGCCTCTGCCTCCTGAGCTTTGTAAATTAAGGCATTTGCCACCTTGCCCCACATCTACCATATATTTTGAGACAGGGTCTCTCAGTGAGCCTGGGGCTCCCTGATTGGTTAGACTAGCTGACCAGCAAGCACCAGGAATCTGCCTGTCTTCATCTCCCCAATTCTATGATTATAGGAACCTGTGTTGTGTGAGCCGGGCGGTGTTGGTGCACGCGCATTTTATCCCAGCACCTGGGAGGTAGAGGCAGGGGGATCTCCTAGTTTGAGGTCAGCCTGGTCTACAGAGCAAGTTCTATGACAGCCAGGGCTACACAGAGAACAAACACGAAAGAAAGAAAGAAAGAAAGAAAGAAAGAAAGAAAGAAAGAAAGAAAGGAAGGAAGGAAGGAAGGAAGGAAGGAAGGAAGGGAAAGGAAAGAAAAAAGAAAAAGGAACCTGTGTTGCAATGAATGCTTGTTTTTGACATAGGCAATGGGGATTGAACTCTGGACCTTATATTTCTGCAGCAAGCACTTTACCAACTAAGCGATCTCTCCAGCCCGGCCCCTCCCCCCAAATGTCCTTTGCATAAAGCAACTTTTCATCCAGAAGTTCTGGAAGCCTTGCTCCTGTGCCCTCTATCTCCCTCTCAAGAAGCCCAAGATACTGCGGATCCTCATTCCCTCCCATTTACTGTGGGGAAAACTGAGGTCCCCAGAAGCTAAGAAATGTGTCCAAGGTTATAACCCCACGGACTGTGAATAGTGGGTTTGGGGTCTGAACCTGGACCTGGGCTCTTGGTTTGAGGTTCCCCCTATCGTGGCTGTTAACCCCTTTATCTATTAAGGTGTTTGAACCCAGAAATGGCTACTTCTGTCTACACAAGACATGGACAGGTGGTTTGTGAACCACTTGTGTTGAAGGTTCCTTGGGGACACTTGGGTTTTGACCTGGGGCAGGAGAAGTGGGGCCAGAGCTGGGTCCCTGTCTAGATGGTGTCACTGAGACTTGCTGTGAGGGTGGCAGCACTGAGGATGGCAGAAGGGAGGAAGGCAGCCACGTGTCAGCATCCTGCTTGCCCCACCTGACACCCAGCGTGTCCTGGCTGGCGGCCACAGTGATTCACCAGCTCTGAGCCCCAGTTTCGCCTGTAATCAGGAAATGGCTGGTGGAGAGCCCGGGGCGCTTTCTGCTGAGCCCTACACCCTCCCAGAAGCCCAGGGAGAGGCTGAGGAGGGGAACTGAATATGTGGCCAGGGGTTTGGACCCAAGAATTTGCATAATTTGTTCTTTTCTTTGAGGAGGGTGAGAAATCCCCAGGATCTCATTTCCCTGGAAACCAGCCCCATTCCTCAGCCATTCCACCCTCCCCTGTGCCAGTTGCCAGGGCCCTAGACAAGCGGGGCTTTCCAGAAACTTCCTGGGAGAGAGAGACCACTGCAGAAGGGGCTGATTCCACATTGCAGCTGGTGGGTGAGGTGACTTTTCAGGACCCAGTGTGGCAGTTTTGAGGTCCCTACCTAGAAGGAGGGACAGACAGTGCAGTCAGGGATCAGCAGCTGCCTCGTCACCATGGTCCTTTCTCCTTGGGGCCCTTGGTTTTCCCACCTGTGGGCTGGACAGAGGAGTGATGTCTCTTTGCTGGGGTCATTATGAGAACTCCCAGGATGAAGTGTGGAGAGTGCTTGAGATGGCGTGATCAGCCTTGGAGGTTGTAGCTTGTTCAGTGTCAACCCTCGGCCACCCGTGCTGTCTTGAGCAAACCCACACTACTGGGCATGCTAGCAGCGAAGGTAAAGGCGGCATCTGTGCAGCGTCTGTGCAACGGCCCAGATCGTGTAGTGCGGGGACATGCTGCTCACTAGAAGGGAGTGATAGGAAAAGGGCATTTGAAGGTACCACGTTTCCCTTTGGACAGTTGCATTGGGGAAGCAGGGAGCCACAGCGGGCTTTGGAGGCTTTTGAACAGGACTATGTGATATGCGTGAGCTGAGCGTCAGAACTGTGGAGTGGTGACTGCCTGGAGGGGCCAGACTAGGCGCAGGACCCTGGTGAAAGATGGGGACGTGTGGGGCCGGGGAGAGAGAGGGCTCAGTGGGTAAGGCGCTTACTGCACAAGATTGAGGACCGGGGTTCTGATTCTCAGAGTGCATGGAATAAGCCAGGTGAGGAGGCAATGAACCTATAACTCCAGTGTCGAAGGAGACACTGGCAAACACTGGGGGATTCACTGGCCAGCCAGTCCAGCCAATCGGTGAGCTCCAGATTCAGTGAGTGACTTTGTCCCCCAAAATAAGGTGGAGAGCGGATGAGCTGAGTCAGCAGATGGAAGCTGACCCCTGACCTCCAGGCATGTGCTATAGCACACTTACACACCTGTGCAACTCTCTCTCACATTATTATAATAATTTATTATTATAAATAAACAATACATTTATTTATTAAATAAATACATTTAAGGACTAATGCAGAGATCAGCGCAGGGAGGCACCCAGCATCTGCCTCTGGCCTCCATGCATGTACATGTGGACATGGACACACAACACACAGACACAAAGATGGGGATACCTGAGCTAGAACAGTGGTTCTAGGGGTGGAAGGGCCAGGGCTGGGGGTCCTGGGGACACACAGGGCTGAGTTGACCCTGGCGGAGAATGAGTGAATTCCGCGGCAGGGGAGTTGGTAGAGACCAGGCTTATGGTGAGCCAGTAAACTGTTTGGCAGGGGGCATTTAAGAAGGGCCTCAACGGGTGGGCAGGAGTTGTGCAGAGGCCCAAGGGGAAAAGGGAGGCTACCCTGGACAGAGACCACCAAAATCAAAGCTGGAGAGAAGTGAGAGCCTGGGTTGGGGTCCTGTGGGTGGGGAACGTTAAATTTGGAGGGGAAATTATGGGGCCAAGTGTTGGGTGGTGGAAAGATTGGCAGGCAGGCTGAGTGGCAGGGAGATTTTCAATGTGTATTAGTTTCCTGCAGCCACTGTAACAAAAGAGAGTGCTGACCACCAAAGAAAGGATGCTTTCTTCCTCTGTAGGGCAGGAGACTGAGATCAAGGTGTGTGTGTGGGTCACGCAGGCTCCAAGATCCTTCCTGCCTCCCCTGGCTCCCAGCTCTTGTGCCAGCCTCAGCCGGAGCCCATGTGACCCTCAATGACACTTGTCATAGGACCGAAGGTCTTCCCGGGTCCTAAAGTCAAAATCGTTGGTTCCAGGTAGACCTGTCTTTTGAGGGAGTGGGGGCTGAAGATGTCCTAAACCAGTACTCTCCTCTGTACCCCAACTCCTCAGGGTGAGACCCCTCTGATTCCTCTAGTCTAGTCTCCTGACCATGAACTGGGCGGCCCTCAGGCACATGGTCACTCCTCGAGGAGTAGGGGAAGGGGAGCGGGGAGGGGGCGGAGAAGTTACCTTAATTAGCCTTTTCATCCCTCGCTGGGACGAAGTGGCAGCAGTCGATGGGCTGCTGGCGCCACCGTGTGTCTATCGTGGAGTACTGCAGAAAGCGGCTCTCACCCAGTCTTTTTACCTATCGTTTCACACACTCATATACACA
Organism: Microtus ochrogaster; assembly: GCF_000317375.1. Taxonomy (NCBI): domain Eukaryota; kingdom Metazoa; phylum Chordata; class Mammalia; order Rodentia; family Cricetidae; genus Microtus; species Microtus ochrogaster. The sequence continues at coordinate 15,147,138 of NC_022017.1, forward strand.
CATATGCGCATATATCATACAGATTATGTGGGCTGCCCACATGTGGGTTGCCATGTTTATGTAGATTATGTGGGGGTTCACCTCTCTCACTAAGACAAACATACACCATCATACATTTTTTAAAAACTATTTCTTTATTTATTGGTTTTTTAAGACAGGATTTTTCTGCCTGTCTGCCTGTCCTGGAACTCTCTTTGTAGACCAGGCTGGCCTCGAACTCACAGAGATCCACCTGCCTCTGCCTCCCAAGTGCTGGGATTAAAGGCGTGTACCACCACCCTCTGGTGATGCCCAGCTTTTCAAAATGTAGGTTTAATGTGGCTTTGAACTTGGGTGGTTGTAAAGGACCTAACTGATGGAGCCATTTCTCTATTTCTTTTTGTTTTCTTCAATTTTTAAAATTCCATCCCAAGGGGAGAAATAAACAGCATCTACCCCCCCTTCCAAGGTCTCAATGAAAAACTGAGGCACAATTCACCAGAGTTCACTCTGGAGAGCCAGTGACTTTCCTGGACCCCCTTACAGGGGGGTTACTTACAGGGATGGAGGTGGTCCTGCCCCAGAAGGCTTTACTCAGAGAACCTCCACCCATCTGAGAAGAGGGCTCTCCCATAGCTGCGTAGAGTCACGTGCTGGCTGGTTTTATGTCACCCTGACAAAAGGGAGAGTCATTTTGAAAGAAGGAACTTCAATTGAGAAAATGACCCTGCTAGACTGGCTTGTGGGTAAACCTGTGGTGCATTTTCTTGACTGAAGATGGATTTGTGAGGGTCTAGCTCACGGCAGGTGATTGCCACTATTGGGTATATGTTCCTGGATGGAATAATAAGGCAGACTGAGCAAGCCATGAGCAGCGAGCCCGTAAACAGCACTCCTCCAAGGCCTCTGCATCAGCTCCTGCTCCAGGTTCCTTCCCTGTTTGGGTTTCTGCCCTGACTTCCACACTGTGATGTGGAACTGTAAACTGAAATAAACCCTTTCCTTCCCAAGTTGCTTTTGGTTATGGTGTTTTGGTTTTGTTCTTGTTTTTCTAGAGAGGGTTTCTCTGTGTAGTTTTGGCTGTCCTGGAACTCGCTCTGTAGACCATGCTGACCTCAAACTCGCAGAGATCTGTTTGCCTCTGCCTCCCGAGTGCTGAAATTAAAGGTGTGCGTTGATACCAGCAGCAGCAGCAGCAGCAGCAGCAGCAGCAGCAGCAGCAGCAGCAGCAGCAGCAGCAGCAGCAGCAGCAGCACCACAGTGCCCAGCCTGGTCATGGTGTTTTATCACAGCAATAGAAAACCTAACTAAGACAAGCGCCCCCCACTCTTCGGTCCCCCCACCTGTATATTCTAATTCCTCTCAGGCCACACGCAATGAAAGCAGAGTAAGATACAACACATAGAGAGTGGCCAGCTGCTCAGGCGAGGGTCAGACGATCCTCCCTACCCCTCCATGAGGGGCACGAACAGTCAGCAAGTCCAGCTGGGTTAACCCTCTTGCAGCTGGGCACAGCTGTATTCCCCAAGATGGTGGTTGTCTGACTTGGACGACAGTCACGCCACAGTAACTAACATCAACGGCTAATCTTTTAAGCTTTGGTAGGAAATTATTCTCTCTTCCGAGGTCAGGAGTTGTCTTGCCTTGAATTCTAAGGTTTAATTGTTTCAAGCTTTCGGAACTAGATCTGGAATTTCTGTCCTTGATCTGAGTTAGCAAACCCGTCACTCCCAGCCTGCCAAGGCACCCATCCCCCAACTCCCTGGAGCCTGTCAATGTCACCTTCCAAGCACAATCTTTGCAGGTACAATTAAGTTTAGAATCTTGAGATGATTGTGGGTTATTCATATGGGCGCAAATTGGATCACAGATGTAAGGGAGGTACAGGAGATCACACACAACACACACACATGCATACACACATATGTATACACACACACACACACATAGGAACACGCACACTTACATGGGAGGGCATGTAAAGGGACAGTAGGGAAGCTGGCTATACATCCAATACCTGTAATTCCAGTACCATTGATGTGGAGGCAGGAAGATAGCTAGCTGCAAGTTCAAGGCCAGCCTGGGCTACTTAATGAGTAACTCGGACTACATAGAAGAGCCCCTTCTTTCCTCCCCCACCCTTCCTTTCTCTCTCATTTATTTTGAGACAGGATCTGGAAGTCCTTTTGATCCTCCTGCCTCCACTTCCCCTGGATTACATGGTGCACCGCCACACCTGGCTCAATACTCTCATCTTGAGAAGGTCTGAGAGTGATGAACTGTAAAGACAGGGCTGCCTGAGCCCTGACCCAGCAGGGGCAGCCTGCCAGAGCTGGCAGAGCCCACAGAGGGACCCTAACCCTGGAGATGCCCTGACATGGGCCTAGATACAGATTTTGGTCCCAAGAACTGCGAGGAAAAAGAATTCCATTGTTTGAAGCCACCAACGTCGTAGTGCTTAAAAAGTAAATGTTACATCTTATATTTACATGTGTGTGTGTGTGTACTGGAGTTAGGATCTTCACTCTGCTGGTGAAGAACTGTGTGAATAAACCACTAAGCACACCTGTGTAGAGATTCAAGTTAGTTCTCTTCTTCCCTATGTGGGTTTGAGGGTCAGGCTGTCACCTTGGTGGCAAGCACCTGTCCTCACTAAGCCAGCTTGACTGAACTTGTGCTGATCATTTATTTTCCTGCAGCTCCAGGAAGCTATCAGGGAGTCAACACATCCTTTCCGTGACTGGGATGTCTGTCCCAGCCTTCTGTCCGTGCAGACCTCACAAGAACACTGCTGTAATCCACACAGTTCTTGCCTCAGGCATCGAGGGCTTCCAGCTCTGGTCTCAGGGTTTGTATTTTATACAAATGGCTTTTCTTTTTCCATTTTCCCTGGAAACTTTAAAAACAACTTAGATCTCTTTTAATTTCTTAACAGCAATGTTTTTGTTGATGTTTTGAGATAGGGTCTGTTGTAGCCCAGGCTGTTCTTGAATTTCTAATCCTCCTGCATCCACGTCCAGTGCTGAGTCTCTTAAAAGGCTCCCCCATGTGCAGCTTATAATGTCTTTAAAACTGAAAAAAAAAATAAAACGAATTGGGATATAGGCCGGGTATAGTGGCATATGCCCTTAGTCCCAGCGCTCAAGAGGTAGAGGCAGGTGGATCTCTGAGTTAGAGGCCAGCCTGGTCTACATACATAGCAAGTTCCAGTTGAGCCAGGGCTACACAGTGAATCCTATTTCAAAAGATAAGTAAACTGAGATATAACACACCTATCATGAAATCCACGCCCCACAATACCTTTTCTTTTTCCACGGGATGAAGGCTAGAAGGCTCTACTGCTGGGTTACACCATCAGTTCCCCAAAACCGCCTGCTGGGGCAGGTGAGATATTGCGTTTTTTGCCGTCAGGATTGAGGACCCGAGTTCTGTTCCTGGAAACCACATGGTGGAAGAGGAGATGAGCTTCCTGAAGTCGTCCGCAGGTGAGCAAAGTGGCACACAGTCATACCCACCCCCCCCAACACATAAAGTGTGTAAGTGCCTGGTGTGGCGTGCACACCTGTCCTCTCAAGGCCTTAGAGGTGAGCAGCAAGACCAGCTGTATGGTAAGTTTGAGACCAAACTGGGCAACATGAGACCCGGTCTCCAAAAGCCTCATAAATGCATTCATAGAAACAAGGTGGACGTTTCTGTGGATTCGCCTATGTCTACATTATTCCTGAATATTTGCTTCTTCCCCAAATGCGGCCTGCTCAAGCTGGCATGTGTTGGCAGTCACCTCTCTCCCCACCTCCCCAGTCCTTAGTCAGTTTCTACATCCATGACACTGCCTATTCTGGAACCTTCATTATAAATGGAGTCACATGATGTTTGTCCTTTTGGGATTGATTGACTTCTCTCATTTAGCATAGTGTTTGCAAAGTTAGTCTACAATATACATGTTGCAACTTGAGGGGGTTTCTCTGAAGCTTTGGAGTCTACCGTGGAACTTGTTCTGTAGACCAAGCTGGCCTTGAACTCACAGAGACTGCCTGTCTCTGCTCCCGAGTGCTGGGATTAAAGCGTGCACCACCAGCTCTGGGGAGTTTTTTTGTTTTGTTTTGTTTTTTGTTTTGAGACAGGGTTTCTATGTGTAGCCCTGGTTGTCCTGAATCAGGCTGGCCTTGAACTCAGAGACCCGACTGCTTCTGCCTCCCAAGTGCAGAAGTGCAGACAGAGGTGCGGAGGTTACAGGTGTGCCCCTCCGTGACCACGTGCTTATTTTTATTCCTCAGTGTTAGGGATTGAACCCAGGGCTTCGTGCATAGTAGGCAAGCACCCCACCATCCATGCCGCATCCCAGATCCTCCTTTTTATGGTTAAACAATGTGCCCGTCTGCTCCAGTTACAGACCTGGGAACAGTTCCGCCTAGGATGCTGTTGCCCAGCCCCTTAGGCGGCCCAGTTCCTTCTCTGCTCCTGGGATAAAACACTGGCTCAAAGTACCTTAGGGGAGGGAAGGGCTTATCTAGCTTTGACTTTCACACTTTGTCCCTCTTCAGGGGAAGTCAAGGCAGGAACCTGGAGGCAGGAATTGAAGCGGAAGCCATGGAGGAAGCTGCTACTGACTGGCTTTCCTATACAGCCCAGGTCCACCCGCATCATCCGCAGTGGGCTGTGCTCACTCGCATTAATCAGAGACTAAACTTGCCCACAGGATAGTGGCAAGTCCTCATTTGAGGGTCCCTTTTCCTAAGTGACTCTAGTTTGTGTCAAGTTGGCAACCAGCACAGAGGGGAAGATTTTGTGTGGGTGTCCTTATTTCTCCTGGGTACTTTTGCCCTTCTAGTTCTGGGGAATGGAACCGGAGGCTGGGAGGACTTTTTATTGAAACACACCACCAGTCCTCTTTGGAAACTGAAGAGACTTAAGGTAACTGTCTTTAGATTTTCGGGGACCTGCCAAACTGTTTTCCACAGCAGCCACGCACCCCGCATTCCCACCTGCAGTGGTGCAGTTCCAATTTCTCCTGGCGCCTGCTCTGTCTATCTGTTGGAACAAGGCCATCATCTGTGGGTGTGAGCTCCATGCTGGTTTGTCTGTCTGTGTCTTTCCTAATAACTCCCACACAATGATGTTTTGTGCTTTTCGGTGTTGAGGTTCTTTGCATCTCTCATTGATTTATTTCTAAGAAGTATTTTTTTTTCTTGGTAGGGTCTTTTTGTAGGTCTTAATAGGGTCATTGTGTAGTCCTGGCTGTCCTGGGACTCATCATGCAGACAGGCTGGCCTCCAACTCACAGAGATCTGCCTGCCTCTGCCTCCTGAGCCTGGGTTTCTGTTTTTGTGATTCTTTGAGTCTTACTGTGTTAGATGAAGCCTAGGTAAGTGCTCTACTGCTGAGTCACATTCCTAACATCTTCCTTTCTTTTTTTTTTAAGTTTCTTATAAGAAGGCTTACTATGATTTTTTATTTATGTGTACGGTTGTGTGTCTGTTTGCCACATGAGTGCAGTGCCCTCAGAGGCCTGAAGAGGGCATCAGATTCACTTAGAGCTGGAGCTACAGGCAGTGGTGAGCTGCCCCACAAGGGTACTGGGAACTGAACTCAGGTCATCTGTAAGAAGCAAAAACTTTTAGCTGCTGAGTTGCCTCTCCAAACCCCTTTTCTTTTCTTTTCTTTTCTTTTCTTTTCTTTTCTTTTCTTTTCTTTTCTTTTCTTTTCTTTTCTTTTCTTTTCTTTTCTTTTCTTTTCTTCCTTCTTTCCTTCCTTCCTTTTTTTTTTTTTTAAATAGACTACTTTTAAAATAGAAATAGCAAGATTGGGTCAGAAAGACAAAATTTCCAATATAGCTTCTCTCTGAATCAAACTCCCATAGCAGAATGGTGTATGATTATAATAATGAATGAACTTACATGGTCCATCACAGGCCCCCGAATCCATATTCACTTGTTGTACATTCTGTGGTCATTTTGACAAATGTGTATGACACCTGTCACCACTTGAGTCACCTGTCTTGTCAACTCTCTTTCCTCAAGTCTCTGTCAGTCCCCTTGCCTTCCCATAGTACCAAGAGTTTTCTCTTTTCCAGATGTTCTGAGTTGCAATGATAATAATTTGAAATAACTTTTTTTTGTTTTGTTTTTCGAGACAGGGTTTCTCTGTGGCTTTGGAGCCTGGAGCCTGTCCTGGAACTAGCTCTGTAGACCAGGCTAGTCTCGAACTCACAGAGATCTGCCTGCCTCTGCCTCCTGAGTGCTGGGATTAAAGGCATGCACCACCATTGCCCGGCTTAATTTGAAATAACTTGATACTAACTTGAAAGCCATGGGTGTTTCATTAATGTGTGTAAGGCACCTCCATGGCTTGTCACAGCTTGGTGGCCCTTCCTTCTCTCTTCCCTCTCTCCTCCTACTCATCTCTCTCTCTCTCTCTCTCTCTCTCTCTCTCTCTCTCTCTCTCTCTTCTTCCTGTATTTGAGACAAGGTCTCACTGCATAGCACAGGCTGGCTTAGCCCTTGATCTTCCTGCCTCCACCATCCAAGGGATGGGTTTACAGATGTTCATGACCACGCTTGTCTCTTGACTGCTCATTTCTTTTTTGGGTAGGTGGAAGTTGAGGGGAACAGTGTCTCATTGCTCTTCAACTCTCTGTGTAGCCAAGGCTGACCTTGAACTCCTGATTCTCTTTCCTTCACCCACAGATGCTGGGAATCTCACCAAGCCTGGCTGGCTTGCTCCAAATTTTTTGTAGCACTGAATAATATTTCATTGTCTGGAGGCACCGTTGTTTATCCATTCATCTACTGAAGGACATCGTGCTTGTCTCCAAGTGTTGACAATGACAATTGAAACCGAAAGTGACATGTGTGCAGAATTTTGGGTGGACATTCTCATCCTGGGCAAGTACCACAGAGCGCGATTGTTGGATGGCACGGCGAGAGCATTTCTTTTTATTTATTTATTTATTTTTAGATTTATTTATTTATTATGTATACAGTGTTCTGTCTGTCTGTATGCTTGCCAGATGAGGGCACCAGATCTCATTACAGATGGTTGTGAGCCACCATGTGGTTGCTGGGAATTGAACTCACGACCTCTGGAAGAGCAGCCAGTGCTCTTAACCTCTGAGCCATCTCTCCAGCCCCGAGCATTTCTTTTTATTAGAAATTAAGCTGAGGGACTGGAGAGATGGCTCAGTGGTTAAGGGCATTGCCTGCTCTTCCAAAGGTCCTGAGTTCAATTCCCGGCAACCACATGGTGGCTCACAACCATCTGTAATGAGGTCTGGTGCCCTCTTCTGGCCTGCAGACATACACACAGACAGAATATTGAATACATAATAAATAAATATTAAAAAATAAAGATTTATTTCAAAAAGAGAAAAAAAAGAAATTAAGCTGAGTCAGGCGGCGGTGGCGCACACCTTTGATCCCAGCACTCAGGAGGCAGAGGCAGGCCGATCTCTGTGAGTTCAAGGTCAGCCTGGTCTATAGAATGAGTTCCAGGGCAGCCACGACTACACAGAGAAATCTTGTCTTGAAAAAACAAAACTACACACAAAAAGAAGTTAAGCTGGGCCGAGTATGGTGGCACTCTCCTTTAATGCCAGCACGGGGGGGGGGGCAGAGGCAGGAGAATTTCTGTGAGTTCAAGTCCAGCCTGATCTGTGGATTGAGTTCTTGGACAGCCAGGGCTATGTAGAAGACTCTGTCTCAAAAAAAAAGGATAAATATCAATAATTAATGAAATGAAACTGGGTGAGGTATCACATGTCTGTAGTCCCAGACAGAGAGGCTAAGGCGGGAAGATTGCTTTAAGTTCAAGGCCTGTGTGGTCTACAGAGCCAGTAGTGAGTTACCCAGGGCTACATAACAGTACAAAACTAGAGACCAAAAACAAACAAACAAACAAACAAACAAACAAACAGATCACTTAAAACAAAATAAAACCAAATAAAAATGAAACCCAGAATACAACCTCCCCAATCTATCTCTTCCTCCCTCCCTCCCCTTTTCCCTCCCTTCTTCCTTCCTTCTTTCCTTCCTTCCTTCCTTTCTTTATTTTTTGATTTTGTTTTATTTTGTTTTTTTGAGACTTGAGACAGGGTTTCTCTGTAGCTTTGGTTCCTGTCCTGGAACTCGCTCTGTAGACCAGGCTGACCTCAAACTCACAGAGATCTTCCTGCCTCTGCCTCCCGGGAGCTGGGATTAAAGGTGTGCGCCACCATGGCCTGGCTCTCCCTATTTTATGAACTCATCCTCCTGTGTTTCCATCAGCAATGACATCATTTCCTGTTATTCTTCATATTCCTCACCCCCCCCCCCCCCAGACAGGGTTTCTCTGTGTAGCCCTGGCTGTCCTGGAACTCACTCTGTAGACCCGGCCAGCCTTGAACTCACAGATATTCAACTGCCTCTGCCTCCCGAGTGCTGGGATCAAAGGTGAGCGCCACCACATTGCTGGTATTCTAAACTTTTGAGAAGAAGTTTTATTTATTTTTATTATACCCACAGGAGTTCATGTGCACTAGGTGCACACAGGGTCCAGGGGAGCCAGACTATGTTGGCACCCTCAGAACTCATAGTGTTACAGACAGCTGTGAGTCTTGAGAACCAACCCCAGTTCCTCTGCAAGAACCACAAGTGATCTTAACCCCTGTCCTGTCTCTCCTGCCCCAGTTCTGGACTTTTTTGTTCGAGACAAACTTGGACTCACTGCGTAGTCCTGGCTAGTCTGAAGCTCACTGTTTGGATCAAATTGGCTTCAAACTCACAGAGATCTGCCTGCCTCTGCCTCCTAAATGCTGGTATTAAAGGTGTGCCACCACAGCCAGCATGAAGTCTCATGTTTAGAACCACTTTAGAGCTGTCTCTCAGGTGGTCTCTTTTCACGATCAAGTGTTTTTCCCTAGAAACATTTCCATATACTTCCTATTACTGCTCTTACTTAAAATTATTTTGTTATTATTTTAGGTGCATGATGTTTTGCTTGTGTGTTTGCATGTATACTGGTATCCATGGAGCCCAGAAGAGGGCATTGGATCCCCTGAAATAGAAGTTAGAGACAGTGGTGAGCTGCCATGTGGGTTCTGGGAATCAAACTCAGGTCTTCTAGAAGAGCAGCCAGTGGTCTTAAACACTAAGCCATCTCTCCAGCTGCCCTCCTCCATTATTACTTTTAATTTCATAGTCCAAAACCACTTCACCATGGTCAACAAAATACAAACTAAAGCAGAATTAAATCAAGCACTAGCAAGATGTCCTCTGGACCCACACTATTGTATCTATTGTATCTGGGGTTGTTCCACCTTTGATCTCTCTTAGCCATGGTGATTTTTATGAGCTTTCAGACACCTGGTCTCACTTTTGTCTTAGTTATGTTCCCTCCTGCTCTGGCAAAATACCTGACAGGAGCAACAGAAGGAAGGGAGGGAGGGAGGGAGGGAGGGAGGGAGTGAAGGAAGGAAAATAGGGAAGGAGGGAGAGAAGGAGGGAGGAAGAGAGGAAGGGAGGAAAGGAGAGAGAGGGAGGGAGAAAGGAAGGGAGAGAGGGAGGGAGGGAGAGAGGGAGGGAGGAAGGGAGGGAGGAGGGAGGGAGAAAGGAAGGGAGGAAGGAAGGGAGGAAGGAAGGAAGGAAGCAAGCTTACAGTTTATTTTGGCTCACAGTTTGAGGGAACAGTCCATCATGGTTTGGAAAATCCTGGTGTCAGAAGCTTGAAGCAACTGGTCACATAACATCTACAGTCAGGAAGAAGAGAGATAAATGCTTGTGCTCTGCCCATTTCCTCCTTTTTATGCCATCCAGAGCCCCAGCTCACCTCAGCTTTTCCAGTCCTTCATGGCTATGCCCAGAGGCTAATGTTATTTAGACTGGCTTCTACAGGTGTGCCCGGAGGCCTGTCTCCTAGGTGACCCAGGGCCTCTCTGGTTGGTGAGCATCATTACCTACCATAACTTCAAGAGACTGATTGATAAAACACCGACCCTCAGCATGAGGAAACTGAGGCAGGAAGAACACAAACTCACTGTCAACCTGGCTTCATAGCCAAGTCTCCTCTCAAATGAAACACCCCAGGTGTTGGTGGGATGGGAGCTGGAACTCACACACCACTGACGGGAGGGTCAAATGGTACCAGGATGTCACAACACCACTTGGCAGATCTACTGAACATAAACCCACCCTGGTGACTAAATGGCCCTATCCTTGGGCATGCCTCGGGTTATCACAGGAAATACATGTGCCTTAGAGGTGATTCTTGGAGTCTCCACGCAGGACTGGTCCAGAGCGGTCTATTAACACACAAGACCTTATACAGCAAGAATGGTCTATCTGCAAATGCATGCCCCTTGACGGGGACTCTCACCCGCTGACCATAGCAAAAGATACCACCGCACACACCAGCACGTAGGGCTCAGTCCACCAGGAAGAAGAAAACAGGTGAAATGGATCCTTGGAGAGAGGCCTGGAAGGCTTGTGTGGGAAGCTGCCGGAAGTCACTGGACCTGACGCAGGCTGATGGTTACCTTACTGCGAGTACAGTTAAGCCCCAGAGGTATACTTTAAGGTCAGTGTAGCTGGCTGATTGGCTGTGTCTTGCTTGCTTGTTTTGGAACTGATTTCAGGCTTGGCCGGCCTGTAGTTCCCCCTGTAGCTCAGGGTGGCACTCCTCCTGCCCTAGCCTCCCAAGTGCTGGGGCACAGGTGAGGGCTACCACCTCAGGCCTTGCTGTATTTTACATTTGTTCATGAGTGTGTGTGTGTGTGTGTGTGTGTGTGTGTGTGTGAGTCTTGGGAGTTGGGTCTCTCCCTTTACTCTGCGGGTGCTGGGGATTGAAATCAGGTTTCACCATTAGGCTTGGTGGAAAATTCCTTTATCTGCTGAGACATCTCACTGGCCCCTTTACAGTGTTTTATGTCTAAATAAAAGGGAGGAGAAGAAGGTCTAGACATAAAGCCACCCTCTTGCCAAGCCAGTCCTGGAACCCACCATCAGAGTGTCCTTGGCTGACACTGGTCCTGTCCATCACCCCCCCTCCCGTGATGAAATGAGTTTCCCAAATGGACCTAGTATCTCTATCTAGAGCGGTGGTTCTCAACCTTTTTAACGCTGTGACCCTTTAATACAGTTCTTCAAGTTGTGGTGACCCCTAACCATAAAATTATTTTCATTGTTACTTCATAACTGTAATTTTACTACTGTTATGAATCGTAATGTAAATATATGATATGCAAAATATCTGATAAGACCCACAAGTTGAGAACCACTGACCTAGAGGCACCTTGGACACTGTTATTCCCTCCCCCAAGCCCAGGCACTCTTGGGACTGTTGTGACCCACATTGCAGAAGTGACACTGGCTAACTTCCAAGGGTAGATTGTAGATGGCGTGGCTTCCTCTGGATGTCTTTGACATACGGTTTTGAAACCATGATGTAGGAAGCTGATGGTCCTGATGCCACCATGCCATGGAGACCAAGCAGTGAGCAGCCCCAGCAGCTGTAACCAATGAATGGCCCTTGCCATTCTGCCAGGTTCTACCCCACACAGACTCCTGAGTTCCCAGCTTCAGCCTGCTCCATCCTAGAGTGGGCTGCTACACAGCCATATTTAATGGAAACACCTGGCTGCCTTCTTCCTCAGGGCCCTTTCTACTCCACCCCGCCAGTTACACCAGTGTGCCCACTTCCCCATTGCAGAAATGCCTCCCTTCCAGGCTGCGGCAACCTGGTTGCTTTTCCAGGCCAGATGTTGCCACACCTCTTCCAGGAAGCCTTCAGCTTGCAGTGCCTAGCAGTGGCAGGAGTAGATCATAACTGGGTTCAAATCCCAGGCTACCTGCTTCCCAGTTGGGTCCCTGGGCAGGGTACATGTGACTCAGCCTTAAGCTTCTGATCTATAAAGTCTGGGTAGGATCACATTACGGGAAGTACACAGACTGTCCCAACCACAAGAACCTTCTGGAATGTTGGCAGTTATTGTTGTCCCAGGTCTCAGGGACTTGTCCTCTGATATCCAGAGTCCTCTTCACGGTAACTTAATGATATTAGTCATTCATTTGTTCCTTCTTTTTATATGTGGTGATCTGGGCTCATTTGGCGGCCAGCAGGATCCACGCATCCACTTGCTAGTCCGTTGGCATTGCCCACATCTCTGGGACAAGCTGTGTTCTGGTATTGAGCCCAGTAGCAGGGAATCAGCGATTGGGGAGGTGGGACCCACCTTGGCCATCCGAGGGTTACGTCCTCTGGGGAAAGGATCACATGCCTACGGAAGGGAGGCTTTGATGAGAGCATCAAAGAGGAAATAGGAGTGCAAAAGGAGAAATAGTTGAGCGTTCCCCTCCCTTGCCAATGGGGAGAGGGGGCAGATGTGCAGTGAGAACTGAGGAGTGGGGACACGGGAGCCAGAGATGAGGAAGGGGTGGGAAGGACAAGGCAGGCAGAGCAATCAGAATGGCAGGAGGGTTCAGCAGGGAGGTTGGGTGGACGGTTGTAGCCTGAGGCCATTTGCATTGCCAGTGTCCAGGTACGGACTTGGAAATCACAACATGACACAGAGAGGCTTTCCTATGCCCAGCTTCTAATTCATAGATTCAATCAACTTCAGATTGGAAATATTCAGGGGGACTAAAAAAAAAACAACCCAAACCAAAACCTCTGGGCATCATAGTGAGTATTTGTAATCCCTGTTCTTGGGAGACTGAGGCAGGAGGATCGCAGGAAGTTTAAGGGCAACCTTGTTTACAAGCCATACCCTGCCCCTCAATACAAAAGCAAGGGGCTGGAGAGTGATTGGCTGATTAAGAGCACTTGTTGCTATAGCGGAGGACCCGGGTTTGGTTCCCAGCTCCTGCTTGGATGGCTCACTATTGCCCATAGCTGCAATCCAGGAGATTTGACATACAGGCAGGGGAGATAAGATCACAAAAGAAGTGAACCCCCTAAATTCCAGGACTACAACAGGCCTGAAAAGGGGTCTGAACCCAGCCATTCTCTTCCAACCTAGGGTGCTCATTCTACCAGGGACTGTGAAGGTTGGGCCCTGGCTACGATTGTGGCTCTGCCCCAGGCCTTATTCCTTACCTGGTCAGCAGCCGGCCTACATCCAGACATCTAGGTGGGTGAGATGGAGAGTTCAGGACTTGGCACAGGGCCAGCAGACCATCAAATGGGGTGGGACGCAGACAGGTGAGACAGGAGGGGAGGTCACAGCCACACACCAACACACAGTCACTGGTGCATGCAACTTCAGGAAAGCTGTGACCTCTCATCAAGGGATAGGCTGATAGTTCGTGCAGCTGATCGGAGGCCCTACGGTAACTGCACAGGGCACAGACAGACGTGTTGGTATATAAATGGTCACTGACTTTGTGCTAAGCATTACCTTGGAGTCACCAGATACATCCATTGTTGTCTCCTGCTCAGCTCAGGTCACAAAAAGGGGTGGGGGCTGGGACTTGAATAGGGACATCAGGTGGGGCAGGCAGCAACAGGAATCCTGCCAGGCCCTGGGGGCAGTGACTCAGTGGCAGGTCCCCACATCCCTTCTCCCACCCCTCCCTTTTCAGCTGACTCAGTCAGACTGTCCAGGGCCTTCCTCTGGAATTCTGGGCTCCAGGCAGTGTTCTTGGTCACCTCCTCTCGTCAGGTAGGGCACCCCCTCCATAAAGACGCTACACGAGCTTCCCTTCACCTTCAATTTCCTCTCTGCTTCAGGTCTGCCGGATCAAACATCTCTTCCAACCACCTTGGGGGAAGAGGAGGCACACACAGGACCCTTGAGGAAGCTGGGTGGTACACCCCGGGGAAGGCATGGCCAGCCCAGCCTTAGCATCCTGTCTCCCCACAGCTGTCCCCCGTTTGTCCCTACCTCTCAGCTCAGCCTTACCTCTGGCCTCCTGCCCCACCCAAGGCCAGGTGGGCACAGATCTCTGCCACTGCCTGAAACTAGAATGAGTCACCATTTCTGCTCTGTGCTGCCAAGCTGCTGGGGATGGCCAAGTGGGGGAAGGGACGCAGGGACAGGGCCACCACACACATACACACCCCCTCCTCTGTCTGTCTGTCTGTCTGTCTGTCTGTCTGTCTGTCTGTCTCTTTCTCCCTTTCGGATGTTCCCAGCTCTCCAGGAGATCCCAATTCCTGGGATGCCATCAGAGGTCTTCAGAGAGGAAGAAGTAGGTGTTAGAGCCCAGGGACCCTGAAAGATGTGGAGAAAAAATGGGGTCCCAGCCTCTGTGTACTCCATGACTGGCCTGGGGAAGACACAGCCTCCCTCCTGACAAACGTGAATGTGGGCACCCTGTTGGTGCCCTACCAGCCTGTGCTCTGCTCCTGACCCCTGTCCCCTGTCCCCTCTAACTTCTCCTTTCTGCCCCATTCCTCATCCTCAAATCTGGAACATTCTAGCCCACTTCTCCTAGCAGGTGAGCAGGGTAGTCCCAGGGAGATGGGGTGTAGAGAAAGCAGACAAGTGGTCAGAGGGGTAGAATGTAGTCCTTGCCTGCAAGAGGGTGATGGTTGATCTCAGCTCTGCATGGCCAGAAGGAAGGTCAGGCTAGGAGCAGAGAGAGGGCCACACATTCTAGGTGGAGGGAAAGCCGAGCTAAAGCAGCTGGCAGGAACTGGTTGGGGCCTGTCGGTGAGTGGGTGCGGGGGGGGGGTAAGGCGGAGTACACATAGCTGGCAGGTCGGGGGGGTGCATTTATATCTTCCAGTCTGGCAGAAAAACAGGGAAGGTTTAAACCTGAGGGGTGTCTGTCTTGAAATGATCTCTCAGGGATGTTGTGCGTTTGTAGTCCCAGCTACTTGGGATGCTGAGGCAGGAGGATTACTTGGGCTAAGGAATTTGAGGCTAGTGTGATCTCATCTCAGCAACAAAATAAAGAACAACCCTTCTGGCTTCTCAGTGGGAAACACACTGTGACTCAGAGCTGGCGGTGGGGTGTGGAGGTGTCAGAGGTGGGATGTGGAGGGGGTTTAAACCCAGGGATGTGCTCCTTGAGGAGCTGGGAAGAGAACTGACTTTGAAGGTGGAGGCGCCTCAGCTCACTCACGCCATATGTTCCTGCACAGGGAGGATTCATCATTACCCACATCCAACCGTTCCTCTAAGGGGAAGGCCTTTGTCCAAGAATGCATGGCTAAGGCCCAATGTCAGACCCCAGGAAACAGGTCTGTTCTTCCCTTGTCCTCCCTAGGTGTGGCTGGCACAGCTCACCCTGTGTCATCTGCAGACAGGGAAATGGAGCCTTCGGGAGGACCAGCACTCCTGGTCAGGAGCCTGGGCACCAAGGAATGCTGGCACAGGGGCTCTGCCCTCTGTCTCCCTGCCACATCCTTGCTTCCTTGGCGTGGTGATGGGGGAAGAGTAATGGAACAGAAGCCACAGGAAGACAGTATTGGGAGGGATGCTTAGTGGTATCCATCCACCCACCATGCTGGTGACATCTGGGGACAGCAGACTGGGCAGGGGCATCTGCTGACTATGGGGCTGTGGCATAGTACTGAGTGTCTGCTGCCTGGCTCCAGACCCACAGAGGCAAGTGTGTGTGCTTGCCTGTGTGTATGTGTATGCAATCGTGTGTCACCATGTATGTGCATGGATGTGTGTCTATATAACTGTGCATATGTATCTGTTAGATATGTATGTAAAATTGTGTGTGTGCCTTTGTTTTTTTTAATATTTATTTATTTATTTATTATGTATACAATATTCTGTCTGTGTATGTCTGCAGGCCAGAAGAGGGCACCAGACCTCATTACAGATGGTTGTAAGCCACCATGTGGTTGCTGGGAATTGAACTCAGGACCTTTGGAAGAGCAGGCAATGCTCTTAACCACTGAGCCATCTCTCCAGCCTTTGAATGTGTCCGTGTGACCACATACATCCATGTGAGTGTGTCATTGTAAATGTGTGTGAGACTGTGAGTGAGTATGTGTGTAACCACACATATGGCATGTGTGCAATCCTGTGTATGCATGTTGGTATGTCTGTAAACAGAGAATGTATCTGTGTGTCCATGGGAATGTGTCTGTGAATCCAAGTGCATGCTTGTGAGTGTGCATGTGCGTGTGTGCACATGTCGGGTGTTTCCCCCTACAGCTTCTGGGACCCGATTTGACCCAGTGACCCTCACGTTGTTGCTTTCAATTGGACTCTAGTTTCAGTGCCTAATCCTTGGCCCTGCTTTCGCCTCTGATGAGAGAATAATTAACCAAAGGCTCATTTCCCAGGCTTCCTTCCCATTATCCCTGCCAAGTGAAAATGTTCACGATGGGGAGGAGACGCTGCTTGCTGGGGAAGCATAGAGCCAGAGTGTCAGTGGCCAGTAGAGGCGAGGTACTCCTTGGGAGGGAGTCTCCTTGGGAGGGAGTCTCGTGTGACTCTGGACCCTCAGCCTTGGGAGAGGAGAGGGACCAGAGTGGATTTGCTACCTCACTGTGTGGCAAGTTCTTGCCCTCTGGGCCTCTGCTTCCTCCTTTGTTAATGTGTAGGTTTGCATTCGAATTTAGACTTTCTAAAGGAGTTCTTCTGAAGGTGAAAAGGTGATATTACAAACAAAACCAAGCAACGGCATCTGTGGTTCCTTAAGGTTGGGAAGGGATAGGTTATGTAGGTAAACTAGTTTCTTCAAGGCAAGACAGTTCACTTGGGGCTTTTGCTGTTAAACTTTGTTTCCTTGGGTGGGTGATGCATCAAATTCAGAAAGTATGGGTGGGTTTGGGGACTCACACATCTTTCCAGCTCATTCTGTGTCCTCTCAGCTGTGCCCCCCTCCCCCAGGGCACTTTCCAGGACCTAGAGAGCAGCTATCACGTGAGTGCAGACAGACCTTGTTGTGGGAGTGAGTGCTGGTCTCCGAGGTGGAGGGGAGTTTTGAGGCCGTTTATCTCAAACATAGTTGTCTTTAACCACAAAGCCCTTCTCCAGCATTGGACTGCAGTCTGAAGAAACAGCCATTGAGAAATACAATCATCCAGGTCCCCATGTACCATCATCTTCACCCAAGGAAGGGAGGTGCAGTGTGCGTGCCTGCAGGGACTGATCCCACCGTCGGAAAGCTGCCCGTAACCCCTCCCCTCGGCGGTCCACACAGACTGTCCTGAGCTTGCGGGAAGACGCCAGCTCTTGACAGTGTGTTCGGGAACACTGAGACTGGGGAGGGGCAAGCCCTTGTCCGGTCACTGGCCGATAAGAGGCCCAGCTGGGAACAGGATGCAATGATTCCCACAAGGAACTACAGAGGAGCACAGCTGATCAGGGTCTTGCAAATGCTTGCACACAAGATGTTTCGGGGTGGGGAGAGGCATGTGAATGTCCTGTCTCGGGTTGAAGTCCTGCCCAACACTGTGAGGCTATTATCCCAGAAGATGAACAAGTGTGAAAGTTTTGCCGGCTTCTGAGGGCCCTGTCCCACACTCTACAGCCATTTCCTGAGAAATAGACATGGGTTATGCCAAGGAATGTGACTCCAGGAAGAGTGGATATGCCATGCAGGTTGAAGTGGGTGTTCTGGGGGTCCTGGTGTGAGATCTGAACCCAGAGCCGGCTGAGTTGCTATGACCTGTTTGCCGCAGGGCGTGTGTGGGCAGCGTAGCGGACACTTGTCCTGTCCAGGGCTCCGGGTAGCCGGCAGCACCCTGGGGTTCGGCGTGTGGTGGGTGCGGACAGCTGTTGCGCGCGTGGAGGGGACAAGGTGTGCGGCGGTGGTGCGCGGGGGTGTGATCGTGCGTGTGGCGGCCCGCCCCGTCGGGGGCCGGGCAGGTGTGGGCGGGCCGCGGGGACCCCGCCAGGACAGGCCGGGAGAGCCGGCGGGAAACAGGAAGCGGGGTGGGGTAGGGGGTGGGGAGGCGCGGCCGGCTCGGAGAGCGGCCGGGAGTACGGCCGGATCGCGGCGGGGCGCGGGCGATGTGGGGAGGCCCGGGCGGCCGCGGGGTCGGGGGCGGAGCCAATGACCCCGAGGGCACCGCCCCGTCGCGCCGCCGGAGCCGTCGGCCGAGCACCGAGCCCGGAGTCCAGGGAAGTTGCGGCACCCGCGGTGAGTGCGGAGAGGACCAGGGCGGGACGGAGCGTGGATAGGGAGGGACACGGGCGGGACAGCGTGAGGATCCGAAAGGACGTTGACGGGATAGCTGGGGAACACTGGAGGACGTGGGAAGGACAGCTCATGGACCCAGGAGGGTACAGGCAGAGCAGCATGGGGAACCGGGAGGACGGAGCGGGACAGCGCGGGGACCCGCGGGCGACGCCCAGGTGCGATGGCCGCGGCTCCGTGCCCACCGTGCCTGTTGCTCGCAGACTCCGAGGACGCGACAATGCAGGGCCGGACGGACGCGGGTGAGGCCGATGAAGAGGCTGGGGCCGGCTCGGGGTCGGAGGCCGAGGAGGACGCGCTGTGGGAGCGGATCGAGGGCGTCCGCCACCGGCTGACGCGCGCCCTGAACCCGGCCAAGCTCACGCCGTATCTGCGCCAGTGCCGCGTCCTGGACGAGCAGGACGAGGAGGAGGTGCTCAGCACATACCGTTTCCCGTGCCGTGCCAACCGCACCGGTGAGCCCGCCGCCTCCAGGCGTTTCCTGGGCTCACTCCAGATAGACGGCTGGATGTGGTTGCGGGTGCGGATGGTGATCCTCGTGGGAATCTTTACTGTGCTCTTTGACCTCTCTGGTTCTCCCTGTCTGTCCCATTTGTATGGCAATGCACCACAAGAGAATCAGTTTTCCTCAAGTGCTGAAGTTTGGCCTCAATTTTCTGAGACTTCTCTCTCACTGGGTGTCCTTGGGCCAGAGCTGGCAAGGGAGCCAGGAGTCTCAGGGAACTTAAGCCACTGAGGGTATTTTAATAATGCCTGGGAAAACAGGCATCGATGCCCCTGAGCTTGTGTTTGTGTGTGTAGAGGGTGCTGGGATCTGCTGCAGTGCAGGTGCTGTGGGGAACGTCTTTTTTTGCCAGCCAGAGAAGACTGAGTTTGGCTCCCTGATGTGTTGGGACAGGCCCCTGTGTGTGTGTCACAGTTGAAAAATCTGGGGAACGTGGGCCCTGGAGCATTGTGGTGTTGGAGAGAAGGGGCACTGGGGAAGCCTTCATCCTGACCCCGCTGCTTCAACCTTTGCCCTCAGGGCGCCTCATAGACATCTTGCGCTGCCGTGGCAAGAGGGGCTTCGAAGCCTTCCTGGAAGCCCTGGAATTCTATTACCCAGAACACTTCACGCTGCTCACTGGCCAGGAACCTGCCCAACGCTGCTCTATGATCCTTGGTGAGCAATCTCAGTGGGTGCCCCAGCCTCACTGCCAGGCCAGAGGTTTCTTTACCCTAGCCATATCAGGACCTACTCCCACTATACCTGTTGGACAGATAGAGAAACTGAGGCAGAGACTGCAGAAGTTTACTCAGGGCTCCCACGGTAGGTGGAGGGTAGGCTGGATCCAGAGTTCAGAGTCCATGTGCTTAGCAAGACTTTCTCTCTAAGCATCTTCCCGAATGGTATAACTTGCACACACAGCTTAGAGTTTTTCGTATAAACATTCACGAGTCAGTGAGATGGCTCAGTGGGCAAGGACGCAAGCCAGTAAGCCTGGCCACCTGAGTTCAATCACCCAGGACCCACATGGCAGAAGGAGAGAACCACCTTCTGAAAGTTGTCTTTGACCTCCACATACATGCTCTCCCCTGTTCCCCAATAAATAAATAAATATCATAATAATAAGAAATTCAATTCCAGTGCGGTATGTTGGTCTGTAATAACTCTCAGGAGGCAGAGGCCAAGTTCAAGGCCAGCCTAGGCTATATAGCTGCAAGCCAGCTTTGACTACACACCCACACCTCATGCCTTTGTTTTTTTTTGGGGGGGGGGGACAGTTGGTGAGGCTTTTTTTCATGAGCAGTTAGACGTCACACTCAGGTGTGGCCTGCCTGTCTTGTTCAGGATCTTGGTTTTTGTTGTTGTAGTTGTAGTATTTTTTTTTTTAGAATTGTTGGTCCCATTTGTTTAAAGTGACAGCATAATCAATGTGTATTGGTGAAGCTGTAGAGTAAACTCATTTGTGGGATCCCTTGCTGGTAGACAACCAGGTTGTTTCTGGTTTTGTAACATTTTATCCTCCCGTGGGCAGTTCTGTGCAGCTCTACCCTGGGCTGGGGGGAGTTTCTGAAGTGGAGTTTCTCAAAGAATGCATACATTTTAAGTGTTTTATGACCACGCCTCCCCACCCCCCAGCAGAGTGTAGGGTCCCCTTTGCTATACCTTTACCGCTCTCGAGCATGGTCTTGAAACATTTTTGTCTGTCAGATATGTAAAAA
The DNA here is from genome assembly GCF_000317375.1 of Microtus ochrogaster. Lineage (NCBI taxonomy): Eukaryota > Metazoa > Chordata > Mammalia > Rodentia > Cricetidae > Microtus > Microtus ochrogaster. Next base: position 15,167,402 of record NC_022017.1, read on the forward strand.
TCATGTTTCGGGGCTGTATCTTCTGGTTTTTGTTTTTATTTTTGTTTTTCCCTTTGAGACAGGGTTTCTCTGCATAATGCCCTGTAGAACAGGCTGACCTCGAACTCAGAGACTCACCTGCCTCTGCCCACCAAGTGCTAGGATTAAAGGCACGCACCACTACCTCCCCAGCAAGGTTTTTATCTTCTTAAGTGATGTAGTTCATAGCTTACTATGTAGTGATCAGCGAGTAAACGAGATGGGTCCAGCGGTGATTATTTTGTAGTGCTTATTAGGTTTAAATAAGTTGATACAGTGTCTGGTATGAAGAATGACACCAACAAACACTAGTGCCTGGCTAGTGGACTGGAACGTGTTTAGGTTTTTTTTTTTTTCCTCCTGGTTTTATTTAGTTGTTTGCTTTTCTTGTTGTCTGTGTATTAAGGCTCTGAGTCCCAGGATACCTTTTTCCTCCTTTAGTTTTGACTGCCCTTTAACCTGGTTACTTCTTTTACTCTTCAGACTTTTGTTTTGTTTTGTTTTTTTGAGACAGAGTTTCTTTGTGTAGCCCTGGCTGTCCTGGAACTCTATAAACCAGGTTGGCCTCGATCTTAGAGATCCACCTGCTTCTGCCTTGCTAGTGCTGGGTTTAAAGGCATGTACCAGTGCACCTGGCCAGAGATTTAAAATAAATAAACAAGCAAATAAACAAACTTTATTTTAATATAGATTTTTCCACTTTATTTTTCTCTAACTCCTGGATTTTGTGCCTCAGTTGGGAAGAACTTCCTTGTCTAACAATAGCAAGAATATCTTCAGTGAAGTGATTTTATGGTTTGAGTTTTTCTGTGCAGTCCGGCATCTCCCTTGGTTTTATTCAACCCTTCTTTTTCCTGTCCTGGCAGATGAGGAGGGGCCTGAGGGCCTGACCCAGTTCTTGATGACTGAGGTTCGGAGGCTTCGGGAAGCCCGAAAGAGCCAGCTACAGCGAGAGCAGCAGCTCCAGGCCCGGGGCCGGGCACTGGAAGAAGAGCGGGCAGGGCTGGAGCAGAGGCTGCGGGAGCAGCAACAGGCACAGGAACGCTGCCAGCGGCTGCGTGAGGACTGGGAGGCCGGCAGCCTGGAGCTGCTGCGGCTCAAGGACGAGAACTACATGATTGCCATGCGCCTGGCTCAACTCAGCGAGGAGAAGAACTCAGCTGTGCTGCGCAGCCGGGACCTGCAGCTCGCGGTAGGCCCTGGGGAGGCTGTGGGGTTGGGTAGAGAAGGGAGACGTTTGAACAACAAAAAGGTGGTAACATGGTCATCAGTATATGCTTCAGAGCCGTCATCCACCCAGTTTTGACTGAGAGTTAGTTCTTTGACTGCTCTGTGTTCCTGTCTCGTTATATTATGACTGGTTTGGTACTCAGGGAGACGCCCCCACAAAGCATGTGGCCATTCTGGGACTAAGGTTATTATTATTATTGTTATTATTTTGAGACAGGGTCTGAAGTATCCTGAGTTGGTCTCAAGCTTGATATGTAGCAAATGAGAGCCTTAAACTTCTGATCCTCCTGCCTCCACTTCCCAAATACTAGGACACAGGCATCTCGCTTACCTGGTGTGTAGTGCTGGGAACTTGGTGCATGCTAGGCAAGCGCTGTGCTGAGTATACCCCTACAGTCTGGGAAGAGCTGTGCCGAAGTGTACCCCTATATTCCGGGGAGAGTTTTGGTTGTCACAAGTAGGACAGCGATGCCATTAGCATTTAGTAAGTAGAGGCCAAGAACGCTGCCACATGGATAACCCCCGCAACAGATTTATGCAGCTCAGAATGTCAGTAGTGCCAAGGTGATGAAACTTTGGGCTGTAAGGATTCAGTGAGGTGCAGGCTCAGAATGTCAAGTGCAGAGAATGCTTGCCAAGGGCAGTGTTGAGCCTGTGCCCTGTCAACCATTGCAGTCATCCAACACAGGTTCTGTGCCTGGCTTGTCCTCACAACACACGACGCACAAGTTCCTGTCTCCGGTACAGACACAGGGGCTCACACTGGTAGAGGGTGTGTCCAAGGACTCAGAGTCTAGACATGAACTGCACTTGCCTGGTACCTCAGCAGGCCTCCTCCTGGGGATGCCATGTTGCCTGTCTGTGGCCAGTGAACTCCCATTGGGTCCTCTCTAGTGGAGCCCCAGGTCGCCTCTCATGGACTGAGGGTCTGTCAAAAGCCGAGAGATGGAGCGCCTTTCTCATTTGCCTCCATTCTGCTTGAGACTCCAAATGGAGTTTCTGCCATGTTTGATGAACGCCATGTGTTGCCCAAGCACTGAGGAATTATATGGCTCAGAGGCTTCCTGTGCCAGGGGCACACAGCAGGCCTCCTCCAGGAATTAGTTTACAATGGCTTCTGATCTTGGTATTTGGAGTCCCTCTCTCACAAGCCTGGCTTCAGTGTTGGTGGTGATGACATCGGGACTGGGGGTTGGGAACAGCACGTGGGACTCTGAGGCACCATTGTCTGGGTGTGTACTTACTGGCCAGCTCAGTGTTTTGGGGAGGGGAGCCCAGATGACATTCCTGAGGCCGCGTCCCCACTTGAGGTGCAGGTGGTGTGTTTGCAGTCTGGAGCCAATTGTACCTGAGTGACTGGGGGATGTCCTGTGTGTGTCATGGGGAGGGGCACTGCTGGGCTGTGCCAGTGGCTGGAAAAGATGCAGAGGAAGGGTCCTTTGCTCACAAATGGGACCGTGTGTTTCAGCGGCTGCGCTTGCAGATATGGGTAGAGGGTGAGGAAGAGATGAGCAGAGGAACTCACCCCTCATCCACCTGCACATCTGGGAGCTTTTCCTGTCTTAGAATTTCAAGAGGCCTCGCAGGTGGAAGTTCTCAGCGCTGCCAATGGGCCTGGCTCCCCCATCTTGGCCTCTTCCCGCCGCGGACAGGTGTCTGCGGTGGCTGATTTAATACCGTGTTTTATAGGGTGCAAAGTTAATGAGCTGTTATTTCTAAGCAACATAAATTTAAGGAGTGAACGCTGTAATTTCGTGCTCAGGAGTTTGTACACTGGGATTAAAGGCATCCGGGTTTCCCGGGGCTTGGTTGGCTGACCTGTGTTCTGAGCTCACTGGGGAAGCCGGTTGGCCCCAGGGTCAGGCAGGAACCTGGATGTGCTTTTGCGGTTTGCTGTGAAGGGTGTGGCCAGGCCAGCCCTTGAAACCCGCTGTCTTTCTTCTCTGGGTCACAAAGCATGTTTTGTGAGTGGAAAGGAATGCGGGGGTCAAGACTTTCTGAGTCTGTGGAGGAGGAGAGCACTGTTCATTTGAGGAGCCGCCCACCCAGCTCCAGCCTGGGGTGTGTATGTATGTGCTGTTCTGGGCTCCGAGGCCTGGAGGACCAGCAGTCATTTTTAACCAGGACACTCCCAGGACACCAGGCATTGGTTCTCTTGAGAACTTCACCAGAGGTCTTTGTCCTCTTCCCCCCTCTCACCCCAGCGACCTCACTGATGGTCTGCACCTGTTGCTCCTCTTCCCTCAGCTTGGCCACCCCAGAACCCACACGCATTTGGCAAACATCCCCTGGAACAAGAACACTATACTCCATTAAACTGACCATGCGTGGTGAACCTCGGGCCAGGCATCCCCAGCTGACCACCCCCACCCAGCTCCCAGGCCAAAGGCTCTGGCTTCCCACACTGAGCTGGTGACAGGCCAGGCCTCTTGGCTTTCTTTCTAACAGCCCCACAATGGCTGTGCCTCACTGGTGGTTGCTTCATAGCCTGCTTTGCCCCTTTATTGTCTTCCTCAGTTCTCAACAGCTCTGGAAGGCAGGGAGAGGGGAGGGGCCCACCGTGCTGATGATAAAGCTGAGGCTGTGAGGGGGATGAGGGACTTGCTTGGGTTGGCACTGCACAGGTGGTCAACACTGAAGCCTACGTCTGGAT
>NC_022017.1:15171632-15184720 GCF_000317375.1 Microtus ochrogaster
CCCCCAACTCCCCTGTGTGTATGGGGGGCTGTGTGGGTGGGATCTGGGCTGGATGAGGCCCTCAGGCCCATCACTTCTTTCCTCTCCTTCTGGTCTAGATAAGGACATTCAGGGAGGCACAGCTAGAGGCCTTGACTTGCTCAGGGCCACTCTCAGTTCAGACAGAGCTGGGACCAGACCCTGTCTTCCTTCCATCCCCTTCTGCCACACTGTCATTGGTCAAATTGTGTGTTATATGCAGGACATCTTTTCACGACTGTCCCTGGGAGGATGTCTTGGCTTTTCCCCTTCCCTCCTCCCTGTTGCTGCCATGTTTGCCACCCTGGCTCCTCTTCAGAACTGAATCTCAGGCAGAAACCCTGCCTAGGCTTCTCAGGGACCTGGGGACACCTTGGGGGTGGTTTCCAATGGCTCCCATCCAGGCTGATTCATGTCTCGGACCTCAGGTGGATCAACTCAAGCTCAAAGTCAGCCGGCTGGAGGAAGAGTGTACGCTGCTGCGTAGGGCCCGGGGGCCACTGCCTGGGGCTGAAGACAAGGAGAGGGAGCCAGATGGTGCCGAGCTGCTCTCCGAGCTCCGCGCAGAGAACCAGCGGCTGACAGCGTCACTACAGGAGCTTCAGGAAGGCCTTCAACAGGTAGGACCCTGGTGCTGGGGATGTGGTTCAGCCAGAAGCCAGCCTCTGCTGCCCATTGTCCTTCTGGAACCAGAGGCTGAGAGGGCTCACTTCTCACCTGAAGCTCTAGGCCTTAGCATACTACACTCCCTGGGGGTTCAATCTGGGTTCTGTAGCCAATCCCCAGAGATATCTGAACCCCATAAAATTGTACCCTTGGGTATATGTGAGCATTTTCCTAGAGAGAGGGGCCCCAATTTCTCTTTTAAAATGTGGTATTAGAGATCAAATCCAGAACCTGACCTAGTTTCTTCTGCTGTTTTGACCTGGGCTCACTGTAGTCCTGGCTGCTCTAGAACTGGTTTTGTAGCCCAGGCTGGCCTGAGATTAGTGGTGATCTTCCAGCCTGTGCCTCCTGAGTGCTGGGATTATAGACCTGGACCACCACTCCTGGCTCTTCAGGAATTTGTGACGGAGTCTCGGACCCTGAAGTGGCTGAGACAGTCCCCAGGTTTGGGGGACCCCAGGACTTGCTCAGTGTCCGTGGTGGCAGTGACAGTGTGAACTGGCTATTGTTCTACACCGAAAGAGGAAAGAACATTGTTTATTTTGTGGGTTTGGGGGTGCTTGACCAGATGTGGGCCTAGGGTCTGGATCTTGGATTCGGGGCCAGCCAGCCCTGTGAAAGCCTGTAGTCAGAGGGCTGGGGTTAGGTCTAGGTATGGGACTAGAGCAAGTGGGAGCAGGCTAGGGTCGTGTTAGCAGCCATGGCCCTGACTCAGCTCGGAACACACCCTCATCCACTCTCCTCCCTACACATGTCTCCTGGAGGCCAATGGGGCCGGAGGAGCCACCTACTCTCCACATACAAGAACCTGAGGTCTAGGTGCCAAGTCTTGGTTGATTCAGAGTGTTGAGGGTTGTGTGTCTCCCTGTATGCCCATGGGTGGGGTCAGAGGGCTTAGGGTTGAGGTGCCCCGCTTCACCTGGCAGGAGGTGTGCCGGCAAGGGCCTGCAGGCTCTGAGCGCATCCTGCTGGACATCCTGGAGCATGACTGGAGGGAGGCGCAGGACAGCAGGCAGGAGCTGTGTCAGAAGCTGCATGCGGTGCAAGGCGAGCTACAGTGGGCGGAGGAACTGCGGGACAAGGTAGGTACTATTGCCCACCTCCCCACTCTCACCCTGCTCCACCACCTTCTGCTAATGCCCTGGTCTAGGAGGAGGATACTGCCAGGCATTGCTCATGTACCCTGGTCGCCTTGCATTGGTGTCTTCAGCAGGCATTGGGCTCATTAATCCACACGCATTCATCCTTGTGTGTCAGTAGGGCCATTTGCAGGGTCATTAGAAAACACATCTAAGACTCCCTAGAATAAAGAAATAAATCTTAAATAAAGGAAATAAATCTTGAATAAAAAAAAGAAAGCCCACAGGGTTTGGGGATTGAGCTCAGTGGTAGAGCCCTTGCCTCTCAAACAAAGGAACCTGGCTTCAGACTGAAGTTCAGTTCTGAGTGCCTATGTCAAGTTGCTCCCGAGGGCTCCAAGGTGTCTTCTGTCGGTTGCCCTGTCTGTCTTCTGTCGCTGTCTATACTCATGTGCACATAACCTCCCACCCCCACATATACACATACTTAAAAATAAGATAAAAAATAAACCTTCAGCTCCAAGGCTCCCACTCCTGTAGAGGGTGTTTCTAGCAGACAGGTAGGTATACAGAGTGCACACCTGAGAGCCCAAGACAATGCTGGGAAAGAAGCTGAGAAGAGTAAGGGGGTGTGGGCTGAAGTTTCCCGGGGAGACCACGGCATGGAGGATGCTGTTGCAATTAATTATCAAGCCCACTTTATGAGCTAGGCAGTTGAGGCCCAGCAAGACAAAGACAATGTTCGAGGATATCCCCCCGCAGAGGTGGCCACTTGTTCCTGGGTTTCTGGGGTTCTGAGCCAGGCCCACTTGCCTTGCTCGTAGTACCTGCAAGAGATGGAGGATCTGCGGCTCAAACACCGAACGCTGCTGAAGGACTGTGATCTCTATAAGCACCGCATGGCCACTGTGCTGGCCCAACTGGAGGAGATTGAGAAGGAGCGGGACCAGGTGAGCAGCGGCTCGCTGGGTGGCATCCCTCCTTCTACCGCTGGTTCTGATTTAGGGAGGAGGAGACATAGGCAGGACTGGCATTGCAGGAAGAGACATTAAAAGTGCACTGGTGAATTGAGATGAGGTTGGCAGGCCAGGGAGACAGGTAAGCATCCTCACATATACCCAGGCAAGTGTGCTGGATTATAAAACATGCGCCTCTGATGGCCACTGGTCCAGTATGGGCCTCACAGTCCCCCAGAGACTCTGCTCTGATCCTCTCATGGCCCAGGACCCAGAGAGGGTCGGCCTTGCTGATAATCACTTGGGCAAGCGGCACTGGAGCTGGGCTCAGACCCTTGGTCAATCACCCAGGGGTCCTTGCCTTGCAGCCGGGAGTTCTGCCTTTTCCTAGGAGCACTTAGAGATCCGCCTTAGACCTTGAGCTCCCCTGCCCTCCAGGATCCTCCTGAATCTCAGTTCTCAGCCTGGAGGAGGGACCTGCAAATATTTGCTGATGGAGAAATTCCCCAAGGTTTTGGCTTTGTGTTCCTGGCATCACAGGCGGCCTGTCTCCTGTGAGGGCTGCAGGGCGGTTTCAAACCAGTTCCTTTATGCCCCTGTCCACTGTGTGGGACCCTCCCCGCCTTTGTGGGTGGGGTGGGAGGTTTTTGTCCCACCACTTGTGTTAGAATGGCTCTCTGAATCCCTTGGGAGTCTTTAGAATGTAGGTTTGGGATGTCATTCCTGCCATTGTGATTCTGATGCTTTTGGGACCACTATGCTACCCAGCCCCCAAGCCTTTGGTTCTAGTTTCCCCAGAAGCACTGTGGGCAAGTCTGAGCCTGGACCTAGCTCTTGAGGACTTATCTTCATGGGAGGACAGAGCATTGGCTGCACCAGGCTGGGATGGATTACTGGCTCCTGTAGGGACCCAAGTGCTGTGGTTAAAGTTAGGTGCACAGTGGGTCTCTTGGAATCCTTTTTTTTTTTTTTCTTGGACAGGGTTTCTCTTTGTAGCCCTGGCTGTAGAATAGACTGACTATGCTGACCTCAAACTCAGAGATCCGCCTGCCCCTGCCTCCTGAGTGCTGGGATTAAAGGCGTGTGCCACCATCGCCTGGCTTGGAAGCCTTTTAAGGATTCTGGCCTTTCCAGCTAGAGCCACCCATAGCCCTGATGGTGTTATTTTTCCACCTGTAAGTGAGGCCAGCGATCAGTCCTCTTAGTCAGTCTCCGCATAGATGAAGGAACTGATGCTAAGCCCAGGCCCCCCATACAGGAAGTGCCCACAGGCGACAGCACCATTCTCCTTCCATCCAGCCCACTGAGCCAGCGTGCCTCCCTCAGAGGCTGGCTGTCCTGCCCTCTCCAGGCAATCCAGAGCCGAGACCGGATCCAGCTGCAGTACTCCCAGAGCCTCATTGAGAAGGATCAGTACCGCAAACAGGTGCGGGGACTGGAGGCGGAGCGGGATGAGCTGCTCACCACGGTCACCAGCCTGGAGGGGGCCAAGGCAATGCTGGAGGCACAGCTGCAGCGGACGCAGGGGGGCTCCTCTCTTAAGGTGAGTGTGGGCAGCAGCATAGTGTTCTGGGGCTGGGGTGCCGTGGACTTGGGGAACCTTGCTTCATGGGGAAAAATGTGCTGGCTTAAGGCTGGGCTTCTGCGGCAAGCTCTGGGCCAGGGCTGGGAACCTGTGGGGTCTGAGGGGGGGACCTCAGCTGGGTGGGAATGTGGTTGGCAGCTGAGAGGTGGGCTGGCCCCTGGGTTTCTGCTACTGTGCTGTGAGCCTGGTTGCCGGAGGACCTGTGAGCAGGGCCCTCAGAGGCAGCGAGGCTAGTCTCGCCTAGACCTTGAAGTTCCATGAGAGACCAGCTGTCTCAAGCCTTTCATAGTGCGGGGCCCGGAGCCGGTCAGGGGTCTGCTGGACATCACACAGTCAGGGGCTTGGACCCTTGGAGAATCAGAGAGTGGCCTTTGGGCTCTGCCAGGAGCTCTGCTGTTTCCTGTTTTTGGTCACTTGTGGTGAGCTCATGGCCTGGAGGAGTAGAAGGAAGACGCATGAGTGTGTGATCTCTCTGTGTCAGAACCTCAGTGGCTTTTACGCTGAAGTAAAAACAGACCACCAGTTCTGCTTCCCAGGCCCAGTAGGTTGGGCCTCTCCACCCCTTAGCCAGGTCCCATGGGTCTCAGTATTGCAAATCCTAGAATCTGTCATGGTCCTCAGGAACCTTGCTCATGCTTCTGCCCCATCTTCCTCCTCAACTGCACCTGTCATAACTCCCGTGACCTGAGTCCAGCTCAGGTCCCACTTCGCCTGGAAAGCGTTGAATGCCAGGCAGGGTGGGGCCTCTGTTGTGCTCTGTGCCCAGGGCACATTCCTTCTCTTGCGCTCACCTTTGGGGGTGATTTTGTTCCTCTGCTCCCTTTCGGTCTCTCCCATTTTGAGGCATGGACTCCATGAAGGCCCAGATCTGATACCCTGTGCCCAGATCTTCCCTCTGCCTGGCATGTGGTAGGTGTCCTGACCGTGGCCAGCCTGGGCTCAGCTCTGCTCACATCCTCCCTCCTCCTCTGGCAGGCCTGTGCCTCTTCCCATTCCCTGTGCTCCAACCTCAGCAGTACCTGGAGCCTCAGTGAGTTCCCATCCCCTCTGGGAGGCCCTGAAGCTGCAGGAGAAGCCGGGGGATCTGAGGCCCATACCTCGGTAAGCTGTCACCTGCCCCACACAAGGGAAGCCTGGGCCTTTTCTATATTGCCAACATGCACATTGTCTCCAGTTTGCCAACTGTCACATGTCATGGTCAAGCACATTAAGGCCCAGGGAGGCTAAGAACCTTTTCGCCCCTCCCTATGTGTGTTTCTATGTGCAGGTGTTTCTGCATGTTTGTGTGTGCACAGGTACATGTGTGTGCATGGATATGAAGATTGGAGGTCAACCTCAGGTGTTCATCTTCAAGAGCTATCTGCCCTATTGTTTTTTAAATTATTTTTATTATTTTATATTTATATGTATGTGTGCATATCTATGTGTGGGTGTGTGCGTGTGAGTATGGGTGCCCTCAGATGCCAGAAATGTCTGGTCCCTTTCAAGGTCCAATTATAGGTAGTTGTGGATGTCCCATGTGGGTGCTGGGATTGGAACTTAGGTCCTCTGAGAGCAATAGAATCTCTTAACCATCGAGCAATCTCTTTGGCCCTTACTCTCTCTTTTTAAAATTTATTTATTTTTATTTTTATGTGCATTGGTGTTGGGTCCCTTGGAACTGGAGTTACAGACAGTTGTGAGCTGCCATGTGGGTGCTGGGAGTTGAACCTGGGTCCTCTGGAAGAGCAATCAGTGCTCTTAACCACTGAGCCATCTCTCCACACACACCCCCCCTTTTTTAAAAAACTTTATTTACTTATCTATTTATTTATTTAATTGTTTGTTTTTGAGACAGACTCTCACTGGGACCTGAAGCTCTCTGATTAGTTAGGCGACTAGCAATCCACAGAGATCCTCCCCTCCCCACCCTTGGGGTTACAAGTGCCTGTGCCACTATGCCTGGCTCTTTTTTTTTTTTTTGTGCGGGAGCTGAGGATCCAATCAAGTTCCCGGCTTGCTCAACAGGCACTTTGCTGCCTAAGCTTCTCCCAGAGCCCACAGGTGTGGGGGGCCCTCGTACACTGCTGTCTTGTATGTGTGGGCCCCAGGTCTTACCATTGAGCTGAAGGTTGGGATAGGTGGGCTGGAGGTGATAGGCCTTTTTCTGGAGTTGCAGGAGGGAGCCACAGACAGCGAGAAGGAGATCAACCGACTCTCCATCCTGCCCTGTCCACCCAGTGCCGGCTCCATTCTCCGCAGGCAGCGCGAAGAGGACCCAGAGCCCCCTAAGAGGTAACTGAAGCGAGCAGCGGGAGCTCCCTCCTGAGGAAGGGTTGCTGGATCCTGAACAGCTGCAATCTTTGAGTTCAACTGTGAGTCAGGCAGGACCAACGGTCCCCTCGCTTGGCTGCCCTGTGGCCATCAGAGCTCTAGAAGCAATGAGGTCCAAAGAGGAACCAAGTCAGGTCAGGGTAAGGTCAAAGGGCAGAGTGGGCTCAGCTGCAGCCCAGCACTCAGCTGGGGAAGTCACCACAGGCAGCCTGGGAGCTCAGATTCTCAATCTTAGAAACCGCTTGGCTTAGGTTGGGGATGGAGAGGTTTCCAGGGGCGGGGCACTCAGAGCAAGAAAACCAGGCCTCAGCTTCAGCAGCAGGCAGGTCAGAAAGCCCAGGCCACATCCGTAATAGCCAGAGCAGGATGTGGGATTTCCTGTCTCCTGCTTCTTCCCATTACAACCTTCCCCCTCTAAGTGGCCTCCTGATGGGAGGCTGGGGAGGGGGGAGGCTGTGGTGCCCACAGGCTTGCTGTGAAGTGACCCTGCTCTCATAAGGGGTGGGTGTGAGGAAGGTGCTCCAACCCAGGAAGTACAAGTAGGAGTCAAGGGTCAAAGGTAGCAGAGGAAGGTGATGGCAGGGTCAGAGGTCAGGGGAGGTGGCATCGAAGGACAAGCCAGGTGCGGATCAAATAGTTAACTCCTTGCCTTGTGACTTTAGGGGACTGGGTAGCTGGGTGTCCTGGGCCCAGGGCCTGACCAGTGTTTGCTGGGGGGCTAAGTTAGGACATAGGGCAGGGTGGTGCAGACCTCACCTGCCACCCCGTTTTCTCTTCATTCAGGTCTTTTAGCAGCATGTCGGATATCACAGGTAACTCCCAGGGCCCTGGGGGAGGCTTACTTTGGGGGAGTTTCTTGCCACTGGCCTGAACCTGCGTGTTTCCTTCCCCCTGGCCTGTCTGTGCCCCTGTCCAGGCAGAGAGGCTGTGTGGGAGGCTCCTGATGATTAGGGTCTGGCTTGCACACCTGCTCCTGGGTGTGCCATGTGGGGCCCCTCATTTCCTTCCCACCTCTTCCTCCTCTAGGAAACTGGAGCTTCCCCCTGTGGCCCTGACCCAGCTCTCTGCTCCTGGGGCCACTAGCCTGCCAAGGCCCCCTTCGTTGACTTTGACCGTCTCTGTTTTCCAAACTCCTGACCTTCCTCTTCCTTCCTAGGGAGTGTGACCCTTAAGCCCTGGTCCCCCGGCCTCTCTTCATCCTCCTCCTCCGACAGTGTGTGGCCTTTGGGAAAGCCAGAAGGCCTCCTGGCCCGGGGCTGTGGCCTGGACCTCCTCAATAGGTAGGCAGTTCTCCAGGATGGTGGAGTAGGGTTTGCATGTCACCACATGGCTGCAGAGGGTCCCGGGCTTAGCAGGGAGACAGCCGGCCATACCTCTACTTCAGGCATGTTTCAACAGTGAGGTCTTCAAACATGGCAACTCTGGGATTCTGTGCTCTGTGAGCCCCAGCTGCTCGCATCTCTGCTCGCATCTCCCCGGGCCTCAGTTTCCTTACACGGCTAAAGGCAACAATGATCTCTTCTGCATGTGGGCGTCTGGAAACTTCTGGCTCATGTGAACAGAGCTCTGCTGGGCCCAGTATTTGCTGCTAATGCCACCCTCACTCCAGCTTCCTCCTTGCTAGTCATCCCTGCCCTGAACTGTGTGGGCAGTACCCCACTGAGCCACCGAGCCACTTAGGGTGGCCAGGGCTGGGGCCACCACAGGAGCCCCCGTAGCTGTTGTGGCCACAAACCCAAAACAGAAGTTACAAAACATTAGGGCAGGATGCCCTAACAATGACCCACTCTGTCCATGAAGGAGCCCCTCCTCTACCTCCCCAGGGCCACATGACCTTTGAACTCAGAGCTGCTGGGGAAAGTAAGGAAAGGTTGGCCAGGGAAGGGCCTGGAGTCAGTGAACTGGAGGGAAGAAGGGGAGATGGAAGGTGAAAGGTCAGGCCAGATGAGTCCCAATGGGCTCCATGACTCAGGCTGAGGACATGTGGATTTTGGCTTGTGTGAATTAGATGCCTGGGAGGGTTTGGCTGCTGGTGAGTGCCAGGGCAGCTGCTAGCTGCTGCACTCCTGGGACTAGGTGTTTTTTGTTGTTTGCTTTGTTTTGTTTTGTTTTTGTTTTTCAAGACAGGGTTTCTCTGTATAGCCTGGACTGTTCTGGAACTTGCTGTGTAGACCTGGCTGGCCTCGAACTCACAGAGATTTCACCTGCCTCTGCCTCCCGAGTGCTGGAATTAAAGGCGTGCACCATCACTGTCTGGTTTAGGTGCTGTGTCCCTGTTTCATAAAACATAAAACTCTGAGGCATTAATGAATTTGTCCAGGATCATAGAGCAGAAAAGTACAAGGGCCATCTTCAGGGACCCCATCACACTCGGGTTCTGGGACGGCCTTAGGAAACACTGAGTGCCAGTCAGTGTGAGATGGGGTTCGGGGCAGGGAAATGAATCTCAAGTCAGACAGATCAAGACAGAGCTGGACCAGAGGCCTTCTGCCTCCTAGAGGCAGCTTGGCCAAGCCTCCAGCACCCCACCCACCTACCGCCACCCCCTGCTCCTCTTGCAGTCCCAATCCCGGCAGTGGGCCCAGTGTGACATTGTCTCAGCCTGTGCAGGATGTGCTTATGGGGGAAGGGGCGGAGGTCCCTCCCTTCCTGCCTGCTGTGGCCCTTCCTCCAGCCTGGCTTGCAGCGGCTTCTGGCTGTTGTCCAGGGGGCGCCAGGATGCAGGACCAGGAGCAAGGCTCTGGTTCACCCCTCCTGGGCTTGGGCTGTCTGTAATCACCAGGGTCACTCCTGCTGCCCCTGCTGTTCTGGGAAGGCAGGAGTTGAATGAAGAACACAGACTGAGCTGGACTCAGGGGTGGCTGAAAGAGGAAGGGGGACAGGCCCTTCCCTAACTCCAGGCCAGGGTCACCACTTGGGTCCCAGGATGGGACTAAGGTGGGGGAGAGCAGGCTTTGCACCTTGAGACTTGAGTTCAGATCTTGCTGTTTTATGCTACCCTGGAAACTTGGGCAGGCCGCTTAGTTTCTGAGCACCTCAGTCTCCTGTGTGGTGTGGATTCACGACAGGGCCTCTCTCTCTCAATAACAAAAATGTTGTTGTTGTTGTTTTCACGGTTCCTGATTTGAACAGAACCTGACTTACTCTTGGGTATTGTAGCTACTGCTATGGCTTTGGAGAGCCCGTGTGTGTGTGTGTGTGTGTGTGTGTGTTGTGTGTATGTACGAGTGTGAACATGTACGTGTGCACACAAGCAAACGTGGTCTGTGGGAGTGTATGCATGCACGGGTGTGCTGTCATGGGTGTGCTGGTGTGGTGACCAGAGTTGACATTAGTGACTTTCTGAATGGCTGTCTACCTTAATTCCCTGCCCTTGGGGCTCACTGTTTCGTCTAGACCAGCTGCTACCCAGTAAGCTCTCGGGATCCTTCTGCCTCTGCTTCCCCAGTGCTGCTGTTACAGATACTGTGCCCAGCTTTCATGTGGGTACTAGGCATCCCAACTCAGGTCCTGCTGCTTATGCAGCAAGCACTTTATTTACTGAGATATCTCCCAAGGCCAGAACCTGCTCAGGAATTGTTCTAAGTCCAAAGCCACCGGAGGCTGGTGTAGTTTGGGCACACCTGACTTCTGTCTGTGATGCTCGTGTTGGGCGTCATACACATAGTTCTGTCACCCCTGCAGCCTCTCCTCTCCTCTGTTAGGGCACAGGGCAGGGCAGGGACAGCAGGCAGTCAGGCACTGGGGTGGGTGGAGCAGAGCTAGAAGATGACAATAGATGGCGGGGGTGGGGGGGGAGGTGGCAGGGAGGAGTCCAAGAATGGTGGGAGAGCGTTAGAGAAAGTTGGTCTGCCGTCTCTCAGCAGAACCCTGCACCTGTCTATACTCACTCATGTGGTCTTAGAGACCTCTAGAACCTTCTGACCACAAACAGAGAAAGTTCTAACAGTCTTTGTCCATGTCCACTACCCACGGCTTGGGCCCCTGTTGGTAAGTGGTAACTGCTTTGTACCCGACATTTCCCACATCTCTAACATGGTTGTGGTGTTGCTACCTCCCAGAGGGTTATCTGGAGTCCTTAGCTTCAGCATCCCAGATTCCTGACTGATGGAAATCAGTTGTATCCACAGCCTGGAGATCATCCCAACAGTGCTTGAGACAGGGACACTCACAGGCGGTTACCACTCATTGCTGGCAGAAATGGCAGGTTCTCTGACATCACAGGGTGGGGCTGGGAGCCCTTCTCAGAGTTGGAGAGCCCCTGTCCTTCCCAGGCCCCAGTGCCATAGTCTCAGCCAGGGTCAGGGTCAACTGGTCTCTTCAGCTCTCTCCCCCTCCTCTGAATCTGCCAAGGTCCCAAACAAGAGGATCTCTGCACTGTTCCAACCCAGCCCTAGGGCGTTCCCAGAACTCCAAGTGCTCAGAGCAGGCTGCTTGCTCCTGGAGTTCAGAGAAGTTGCACGGTCCTTTGGGGATGCTGGGAGGGGTGGTTGTCCTCAGTGTTCCTGAGTCTTTAGGTCGTGGGGAGCACAGGGACACGAGAGGAAATCTGAGAGCAGCTGTTCTAGTGCAGTTATGAATGATAACTGTAGTCTGGATTTGCAACAGTTGGGGAAATTGGGCCAATGGGATTGTCCTCAGTCCCGTCTGACGACAGGAAGTTGCCAAGGTATTTTTTTGTTATTATATTTTGCTTATTTATTATGTGTGTTTATGTGTGTGTGCCCATGTGTGTATATGTGCACGTGTGTGTGCATGCATTCGTGTGCTCTTGCACACATGTGCATGTGTTGTATGTATGTAGATATGCATGTGTGTGTGTTGTATGTGTGTAGGTATGCATGTGTGTGTGTTGTGTGTGTGTAGGTATGCATGTGTGTGTGTTGTGTGTGTGTAGGTATGCATGTGTGTGTGTTGTGTGTGTGTAGGTGTGTGTTGTATGTGTGTAGGTGTGTGTGTTGTATGTGTGTAGGGGTGTGTGTTGTGTGTGTGATAGAGCATTCGTGGAGGTTAGAGGACAACTTGTGGGATTTGTTCTTTTTTTTTTTTATCTTGTGGGTTCCAGATATGGAACTGAGGCCACCAGACTTGACAGCAGGCACCTTTGCCTGCGGAGCCATTTCATCAGCCTGGCCAGAGTTTCTTGAGCGCTTGCAGTCTTAAGGATATAGATGCTGACACTGTGCTGAAGGCACGCTGCATTTCCACTCGTGGCTGGACATGTCGGATGAGCTGGTGTTGAGGGCTGGGACACAGGCATCGGTGGCGTCAGGCCGTACTGTTTCCCTCTATGGCGCTCTCCACTCTTGGCTTTTCTGACCTCACACCTTGGTAAGAAAAGCCTGGGAAGAACCTGAAATCAACGGCTCATGAGACAGCGGTCCCGGCTTGGGGCTGTGGCTCTGCTGACAGAGGACTTGCCTAGCATGCACAGAGCCCAGCGCTGTATGAACCAGATATGGTGATGTACACCTGTAATCCCAGCACTTGGGAGGTGGAGGCAGGAGGATCAGAAGTTCAGGGTCATCCTCAGCTACATAGAGAGCCAGCCTGGGATACCTGAGAGCCTGTCTAAGAGAGATGGAGTATGTCCTATTTGCTTGAGAGGAGGCAGGCTTGCATTTTGTATTCAGTTCTGCTAAGACCAGAATTGGTTGGGCCGGAGAATTCCTCAGCCTACTGTGGCTTCACAGCTGCTTGCCTTGTTTGTCCTTCATCTCACGCCCACGGGGCAGAGGGACACCATTGGCATCCTCATTTCATGGACGAGCAGCCGGTTCATTCTTGTGAGTCCAGGATGAGCTTGTCACCTACATAGTTTACACTCTGTGCAACCGGGTTACAAAAAAATGCCAGAAAAAAAAAATCCCATAATGTTTTAAGTAATTTATGATGTTGTGTTGGGATGTACTGATTGCTGTCCTGGGTGGCCTGTGTGCTATGTATGAGTTGGACAGGCTTAGCAGAGTCTTCCAGAATATTTTGCTCTGACTGCTGGTTGGACAAGTGTCAGAGTTCCCCATTCTAGGCCTCCACGAGGCAGGACAGGCCCCATGGGCCTGGCTTTCTCATTTGACTGAGGGGACAGCTACAGGGGGCAGTGTCAGTGCTGTTAAGTAGGGTAGACTCTGCTGGAGGAGAAGCTGCTCCTCTGCAACTGGCCTAGCCTTAGCCTCATGGAAGAGACCTGGGACCAGTTTGTCTGAGCCCTATTGGTTCTCATCCAGAGATGGCAGGACTCTGCCTCATGGGGATCCCAGCATTTCTTTGGCTTCATAGTAGCCCCGATTGTGTCAGGGTATCGGGTGGACAGATGCCTTCCTGTGGCTCAGACAGTTGGCTGGTTCCAGCTGACTTTCCTGGGAACCATTGCTTGGATTCTTCTTCTTCTTCTTCTTCTTCTTCTTCTTCTTCTTCTTCTTCTTCTTCTTCTTCTTCTTCTTCTTCTTCTTCTTCTTCTTCTTCTTCTTC
>NC_022017.1:15184820-15190745 GCF_000317375.1 Microtus ochrogaster
GATTTTTGAGACAGGGTTTCTCTGTAGTTTTTGGTGCCTATCCTTGTAGACCAAGCTGGCCTCAAACACACAGAGATCTGTCTGCCTCTGCCTCCCAAGTGCTGGGATTAAAGGCGGGTGCCACCACTGCCTGGTATTGCTCGGGATTCTAAGTTGGTAATCAAAATACAAAGCTGGGGTGCTGGTGGGGAGCACGTGGGGCACCTGGAATGTCTTGCTGCCTCTGCTGCTGCTGTTGGTATTGAACCGCCTATAGATCCCGTGTTCTGTGCCCAAGCCTCCCATCACCCTGGAGCCCCGACTCATTTGTCACTGTACGGCTGTTCCTCACTGAGAGGGGACCCAGATGTATCTTCCCCTGGGGCTTCTTCCTACCCTCTGCTCCCCCTGCAGCTGCTTTCGGATTAGATTCCAAATCTGCCACCCTCCTTGGTCTGTGAGCAAGACAGGCTCTGGTTCTTCATCCTAGGTGTGTTAGACATCGGTCTGGGAATTAGGGGTACAGGCTGCGTTCCACAGGTGTCTGGGCCTGAAGGGCTCTAAAGAGAAAATGCAAAACCTGACGGGGTGCTGCTGGAGTAGGCTTGGAACTGGGGTAGGGGTGGGGCTGGGTGTGTGTGTGTGTGTGTCTGGGAGGGAGAGGCTGTGTCTGACTTGAGCTTTGGAGCAGCAGCAGCATGACCAGGCTGGGGAGGGGGGAAAGATGAGGGCACTTCGGGGGCACTGGCCCTGGGTGAGACTCGTGGCCTGTTTCAGGCAGCAGAATCCTGGCTGCTTTTCAGGCCGTGTTACAGCCCTGACTGGACTCTTCTTCCCATGTCCCTCCCCTCTCTCTAAGGTCTCTGGCCATCCGAGTCTCAGGTTGGAGTCCTTCTGGGGGCCTGGAGCCCCAGGATAAGAGTCCAGATAGCCTGCCAGTCCTTGGGGACAGATGGTCTGGGGCCGTGGTGCGAAGGGTGCTGTCGGGACCTGGTTCAGCCAGGACAGAACAGAAAGAGGTGAGGTCCTTCTCCCTGAGTCGGGACGAGAATCCTGTCTAAAAAGGATAGGTGTTGGTTGGTGGAGCAGCATCCGTGGGTGGGGCTCCTAGGACTGACGGAAGTAGAACTGCTCTGCCCTCAGCCTGCCATGACTAGCATCTATTTCGGTAGAGTGGGAGGTGGGGCAGGATGACAGACAGCATCTTGACAGACCACATCCCTAAAAATCACTCCCTGCTTGGGTTGTTCAGCCAAGGGCAGAAGGCACTGGCCTGGAGGGGGCAGGCCTAGACGCTGGGGCCCAGCAGAGGACCTTGCCCTGGAACCAGGGCTCTACACTCCCCTTCCTGCTGGACTCAAAGGGTAAGCCTGGCCTGTGGGTGACCTGTTGGATTCAGGGACCCAGGCAGTCGGGGCTCCTTCAGTCAAGGATGGGGGTAGGAGTAGAAGGGCCCAGCAGCGGATGCAGAAGTCCACGTCTGGTATCCCACAGGGCTGTGGCCTCCTTTCCGTGTGTTCCTGTGTCCTCTCTCTGTGTTCGCTAGGCGCTAAGAGTCCAGAGATCTGGCTTTGTGTCTGGCACTGTTTGTTAGGGACTGGGGGGCTCTGAGCAAATCCCTTACTCGTCTTCACCTCAGCTCCCCACTTGAAAATGGTCCTCGCAGCCCTCTAGAGGGTTATCTCACTGGCCAGCGAGGTCCCTGGGCTCACTAGCCTCCTATGTCCTCCCTGTTCTGCCCAAATCCAGCCTGTCAGTCCTTCCATGAGGCCCTGGATGCCTGGGCAAAGGGACCGGGTACAGAGCCCTTCTACATTCGAGCCAACCTCTCCCTGCCCGAGCGGCCAGACCCCCACGCTCTTTGTGTGAAAGCTCAAGAGATCCTGCGGCTGGTGGACCCCGCATACAAGCGGAGGCAGGAATGGTTCTGCACTCGGGTTGACCCCCTCACCTTACGGGACCTGGACCGGGGCACTGTGCCCAATTATCAGAGGTGACACTGGAGGCCTGGCATGGGGACCCATGGGATCTGGTGCGGGATGTATTCCTCTTTCCCCTGGGCTCCCTCACTGCCTTCTGGGACAGGATGAGTTGGAGGAGGAGTCGAGGCTTGTTTTTCTCTTCAAATGTGTGCCCTAACTTCCTCCTGCAGGGCACAGCAGCTTCTAGAAGGCCAGGAAAAATGCCTGCTCTCCAGCAGGCACCGAAGTCCTAGAAGCAACGTAAGCAGGGATGGCGGGCAGAGGGAGGCATTGACAATCGACCAGTAGGATGGTGTCCAGAGGGAGGGGTAGGCTGAGTATTCTTAGCCTTCTTGAGGAAAGAGCAGGGGCGGGGCTACTTTACGATGTCAGCAGGATTTGATTGACCTACTAGGCACCTAGGAAACAGACGGCATTAGTTTTCTCGTGCGGGGCGGTGGAGAGATAAACTGTAATGGGATGTGCCCTGGGCTCAGGAGTGTGGCTCGTACACTGTGGGCCTGAGAACAGCCATGTGCTCAGTCCCTGGGCCGGGTCACCCCTGTGCCCATAGCAAAGTGAGTTTCCCTGAGTAGGTTCCCAGGAGACCCCTTTGCCGGAGAGTTGGCAGGGAGTGTGTGTAGCAGGTAGACTGAAGAGCCTGTAGCCACGGGGTTGCCTCTGCTGCTACCAGAGGATGTTCTTCCTGCCTCCTGGATAGCAAGCAGCGTCTAGGAGTCTCCATATATCTGGGGCCTAGGGCCCACCCCCTGTATTTGCTCCATAGCTGTCTGGCTTGAGCTAAATAGTGTGGGTGTCATTGATTTTCCTACCCAAGGTCTTGCTGCTTGTTCACTGGAGGAACTAGCTAGGGGCTGGGCTGGGCTGGGCCTCTGGGGAGACTTATGTGCTGGACCTATTGAGCCTGGACAGCAAGTGGCAGGAAGACCCCCCCTTGGGATGGGCACCCTCCTTGGGATGGACTGCTTTGTGTGCCGATTCTCCTTCTTGTGCTCCTAGCTGAAGAAACGAGCCCTGGGGCTGGTGAGGCCCAAGCCTGCAGGGGGCGCTGCAGGAGACTCGCCCGAACAGCCATCAGCAGAACCCTGCTCAGGTGAATCTGAGGGCACGGGGAACAAGCCCACTGCTCAAGTGTCCAGTGCGCCTCTGAGCGGAGGCTGGTTTAGAGGTGGGGACAGTCTTGAGGGACAAGACCCCTGATGGGGATGGATTGAAGGCAGCCAGTTGGCAGGTGCTGGGATGTGTATCTGATGAGGGTTAATATCTGCACCACCTATCACAACAACAGGGGCTGGGGAGGAGCTGGGTGAGGAAGAGGCACTTCTGAGGGGCAGCAGAGGCTAGGGAACACTTTGGCAGGGAGGCCCTTTCTACCAGAGCCTCCAAGGCTTGACGGGAGCCCACTGCTGAAACAAGAGCACAGCTCAGGCAGAGGCTGGATTCTACCCAGGCCCTCAGGCAATACTTATGTCACTACTGGGAGGATGTGGCCTTTGCCCTGGGATGTGTTGGGAAGTCAGTGGCGCGGCACATTGAAAGCAGGGAGTCACGTGATCTGGTTGGCTTTTGGAAGCCTCTCCCTAAGTGCTGAGCTGGGAGTGGCCTGTAGGGGGCAGATCTGAGACAGGATCAGAAAGCCGCCTTCTGCAAGAGTCCCAGCTTGTGTGTGTGTGTGTGTGTGTGTGTGTGTCTGTCTGTCTGTCTGTCTGTGTGGAAGGGAAACTAGGTGGCAGAAGATGATGTTGGTTTTAAGTATCCCGTGGAGCCCTTCATCTCTTCCACTCCGCTCTCCTCTGCAGAGCTAGAGCGAAGCCTTAAACCCTACAGTCTGGTGCGGCCACTATTGGTGTCTGCCCTGCGGCCTGTGGTGCTCTTGCCTGAGTGCCTGGCACCCCGGCTCATCCGCAACCTGCTGGATCTGCCCAGCTCCAGGCTAGATTTCCAAGTGTGTCCTGCAGGTGAGTCTGCCACCTGGGTGGTTGGGTGGAGGGGCGCTGGGTGGCACTAGATGGCCGAGCCTATGGCCCCTCGTCCTGCACGTCCTTGTTCTCAGCAGAAAGTTTCTCTGGAGAGGAACAGTGCGCATCCTCAGCTCCCGGAGCCCCCAAGGCCTGGCCTGCCACCCCCGGGCTGGGCAGCAGGATCCGTGCCATCCAGGAGTCTGTTGGGAAGGTAGGTGCTGCAGGGTGCTAGGCTAGAATGCCATTTGGGACCCAGAACCAGCATCTGCACCATCTCTCGGGCTCTTCAGTGTCTTCCCTGTCATGGCTGGGTTGGGACCATGACTCTTGTGGTCACTCTGAGGTGTGGGCTGGTATTTCTTCCCGGAACATCCCTATTTCTGATCTTCCACTGTCCTGCTTGCTGGCTGGGGCTGCGGGAGGTCACTGATGGGGGAGTGGCAGTTGAGATCCAGGTCCCTCAGACCCTGGGTCTCCAGTCTGCTTTGGTCCTTTGCTGATGAAGTAGGACTTTCTCCTGGGCAGTGGTGACAGGGTGGGTCAGCGGGGGGGGGGGTGTCCCAGAAGTAAACTGCCTGTCTGTCCGAGAAGAAGCACTGTCTGTTGGAGCTGGGTGCACGGGGCGTGCGGGAGTTGGTGCAGAGCGAGGTCTACCCCATCGTCATTCATGTGGAGGTGACTGAAAAGAATGTCCGTGAGATCAGGTGAGTGGTGGCCACAGTGGGTGCTCCCTGTGGAAGCCTCTGTCTGCAGCTTTCTGTCACCTGCCTGTCCATCTGTGTGTGCATGCTTGTGTTATGTATGTGTATTGTGTATTAGAGAGGGTTAGCTGGTTAGCTCTATAACACAGGTAGGTCTGTATTTTGTGTATCATGTGCATGTATGTATCATAGGTGTATGTACTATGTATCTCAGATATGCAAGTTATCATATGTGGGTTGCATGTGTATCATATGTATCATGTATGTATACATTCCAGATTATTGTATCCCAGTGTATTATTTATTTATTATATATTTATATTTATTTATATCATGCTTTCAAGTCTATCTTGTCTATGTATTATGCAGGTCATATGTCATATGTATAACCCTCATGCCCTCATGCCAAGTGTACAGCAGGCTTGCCACACATAATATACATTATGTATTATATATACATCATGTGTCATATGTATATTGTGCTTTTGTTGAATTGTGTGTGTTGTAGCTGTGTGTATTGTGTATCAGCATGTATTGGTGTGTCATATGTTGTCTTTTATATATGTGTGCGTATAATATGTATTATGTGTCTATGTCATATATGTATCATAGTATGAGCACATGTGTGTGTATGTATGTGTGTGTGTGTGAGCACGTGCACATGTACAACCTGCTCTGACTGCCATCCTCCTCTGCAGGGGCCTGCTGGGCCGTCCAGGCTGGCGGGATTCAGAGCTGCTTCGTCAGTGCCGGGGCTCAGAACAGTGGCTCTGGGGACTGCCATGTTCCTGGGTGCAGGTGCCTGCTCATGCATGGGGCCATGCAGAAGAGCTGGCCAAGGTGGTGCGTGGCCGCATCTTGCAGGAACAGGCTCGCCTTGTGTGGGTGGAGCGAGGCAGCAGCCGAGGGGGCAGCAGCAGCAGCAGTGAGGCCTGAGGACCATCCTATGGCCAGGACTCTTCCATCCGATGCCTGGGCCTCCTCCACCCAGTGCCTGGACACTCCCCATTCGTGCCTGGTTTCACCTGTGCTGGAGAGACTGCTGGTGGATGCGATGCTGTGTCTGCAGTGGAGTCAGACTTCCCAGTTGGGGCCTTCCTTGTCCCATGGACGCTCCAGCATGAGATATCGGTCCTGGACTCTGTCCAGAGTCAGCCACTGGTTTTGCACAGGCTGTGGGGGTCCACAGGGCAGACCTTGCACCTGCCCCTGACTTGCTGCTCTGTCTCCTCACTGGCTCCCCATATCCCTGTGTTTACCCAAGGTTTCTGTTTGTGGGCCTTACGTGTGTGCCTGGGCCCT
>NC_022017.1:15190845-15198404 GCF_000317375.1 Microtus ochrogaster
CGAGACAGGGTTTCTCTGTGGTTTTGGAGGCTGTCCTGGAACTAGCTCTTGTAGACCAGGCTGGTCTCGAACTCACAGAGATCCGCCTGCCTCTCTGGGCCCTCTCCTTACACATGCGCCCTGGAATAGAGTTCTCGTACCGTGATTCAACTTTGCACACTAATGGCCTCATGGATCTCTGATTCTGTCCCTCCACCTGGGTGCCCAAGGCCCCCGGGGTCCTCAGCCTGCTTTGCCACCATCATGTGGCTGCCACAGTCCACATCAGTTTTTGTGTGTACTGTCATGAGATACTATGGCTGCCCTGGTCTGCTTGAACCCTTATGTCTCTGTGTCATCTCTCCTTGTGTGTAAACATCACACCGTCCCTGTGACACAGGGCACTAACATATGTGTGTTCTGCACAGCACACCAGGATATGTTCTCTTGGCCGGCTTCCCGTTCCCCACCTGCCTCTAGGAGGCCAGGGTGGCGGTGCTGCTAGGCCGGCCGTCCGAATGTCCGGCTTGTGGGTGACTCCCAGGCCCGTTCATGCAAGCTGCATATAACGAGTCATTAAAATTTGTCATAGAAGTCGGTGGCCTTCTGCTTGCTTCTGTCCCTGGCCTGGGGCCCCTGCCCCACCCCTCCCCTTCTCTCCATCCCCATCGCTGGCAGATTCCACCTTTCAGGTCCCTGCCAGCTTGCTCGGTTGGTGGGCAGGGTCACATTACCCTTGACTCCTCCCAGAGAACGCCTGCCATCTGTGCAGGAGTCACCTTACCTGCCACAGTGCCAGGTGGGGGGCCCTCGGCCCTGCCCTGCCCCATCCACAGTGTTCTCCGGTGCAGGTCACTGAAGCCAGCAGGAGTGAGTAGCTTAAGGAGGCTGTCCAGGAGACCCAGAGCTCATCGTGGGTGTGTGGATGGCCCTGACAGAGCTCTGGCAGAGTGAGGATGGTCACCTCTAGGAGGAGCAGTCCTGGCAGACTGACTGGCTTTGAGGGCTAGGATTTCACTTACAAAACTGTTCATTGCATGAGCATCCGGGAGCAAGTGTGCATGCAGCCTGTCACTTGCAGGAGCCACTTCTCCCCTTTTGTCATGTGGGTCCTGGGGCTCAAACATGGGCCATCAGCCTGTCAGTGGGCTGCTTTACCCGCCGAGCCTTCTCACCTGCCCTGAGATTCCTTTAAGGGCTTTGCTGTGGTAATACACACCTGGGTGGAGGTCAGAGGGCAACTTTCAGGAATGGGCATTTGCATGTACCTGGGAATTGAACTCAGGTCCTCAGCTTGTGTGGCAAGCACCCTTGCCCGCTGAACCATCTTGCCAGCCCTCACCATCATTTTATAAATGGCAGAAGTATCTTGTCTAATGCCGTCCAGCCAGGGAGTGTTCCTGCCTGGGATCTGAACCCAGGACCAAGTCTATGCTTTTCCCTGGTGGCACTTTGAGGAGGTAGGCTGTGAAGGGGACAGGCAGGGGCTGACTTGCCTTCATTGTCCTAGTGCAGGCTGAGATCCATTCACAGCCACCAAGAACTTTCCTGTGCTTAATTAGCAAGAATTGATTGAGCGCCTAGTGGCCTAGTGCGTGCCAGGCACCATACTGGGCTCTGGATTGTCAACAAAAGGGAAGAACCCCTCTGACCCAGCAGTCTCACGAATAGGACAATAAATATGTAAAATACGCTGTGCAGCTGAAAGAGAGAAAGGAGAGAAGGGTCTAGGCTTCCCCAAGAAAGGAGGATTGTTTAAATGCAGTAGACAGAGAAAGCCTCATGGCAGAAATAATGTTTGTGTAAAACATTAAACATTAAAACACAAAGAAAGCAAGAAGTGATGATCTCTAGGGAGCGTGGTACGGTGGGCACAGTCCTGCGGCACATATAGGCCTGATGTGTGGTGGGTGATGCCAACGGCAGGCAGGAGGGAAAGTGAGCCAGGACCCAAGGCTGGGTCCACCAGAACTCTGTTGACTCTGAAATTACGGGTATTGAAATAACGGGTATTGTCTCTGTAGGAGCCAGAGTCAGGGCTGTGGGGCGTAGGAAGCCTGAGGGGCTTCTTCCCATGCAGGGTCTGGTGTGGCTGCAGCAGAAGGCTGTGCTGGGCCCCCTTCAGTGGGTGACTCCCTGCAGTCGCCTTTGGGGCTTCCCAGGCCTAGCCCCGCCCCTCGGACTGAAGCAGGGGCGGGGCCAGGAGCCAAGCGGCCCTGCCTGGAGGGAGGGCGGAGGAGCAGGTGGCGGGCTTGTGGCCTCTGCCGGCTGGCGGCTGGCGGCTGGCGGGACAGTGGTGGCTCAGCTCTAGGTCTGGAGACCCAGCTTCCTCCTTTCCCATCGGTACCCGCCCCTGATGCCTGCCAGACTTTTGCCCATACCAGGGCCCCCGCCTGACCAGCCTCCCACTCCAGACTGATTGGGGAGTCAGGGGTTGAACTGTTTGGGGGCCCGGTCCCAATGCACTGTCGGGCCTTTCGGGGCCTGGCAGGAGCCCTCTTTACCCTCCTGTGCGTGGGACTCCTGTCTCTACGATACCACTCAAGTTTGTCCCTGCGGATGGCGCAGGACATGCTCAGGTTGAACCAACAGATCCTGCAGCTTGACGACATCTTCATCGCAGTGAAGACAACCAGGGCCTTCCACCGCTCTCGCCTGGACCTGCTACTTGACACGTGGGTCTCCAGGACCAGGCAACAGGTGACAGGCGGCCGCCTTGAGGCCTGAGAAAACTCCTGGCTGAGGAGCTTACCGGGGTCTTCCTGATGGTCTGGGGAGAAGCTGCCCAGTGGGGGGGGGGTTTCTGGGGTCTCTCCAGTCGTTCATTCCTCCATGCCTGCCCCCCACTGCCATGCTCCAGGGACTCCTCGGATTCACAGGTCTACGTCTGTTGGGTTCAGTCTGGGGCCCTGCTTTAGGCTCCTCTGTCCCATTTTGGGTCCCCCCCCTTAGATTCTTGGTCCTAACTTGCCTCAGGGTCATGGTGGATATCTGAGAGCCCGCAGGAAGGTGCAACCCACCAGACCTGAGTAGTTGCCTACCCCGACTCTGAGGGTGGATGAGGCTGCCTGTAGCAGGGGTGTGGTGTGGATGCTGGGCAGACATTAAGGTGGGGCCTGCTGGAAGGAGGCTTCCTCAGTTCCTGCCCCACTGTGCTGCCGAGGGTGTGCAGGGAGTGTCTAGCCTCCCGGTTTCCTGTGCTGCCATTGGGAGGCAGTGGCTAAGGCAGAGTGGGCAGGAGGTCAAGGTGAGGTGGAGATCTGCCCGGCATGTGGAATACCTGTGTGTGTGTGTGTGTGTGTGTGTGTGTGTGTGTGTGTACATGTGCTCACACACAGTCACATATGCTAAACACAATAATAAGAAAGTGTGGGGAATAAGTGTGGTTCCTGCAAGCCAGAGCCCTCCTCCCCATACTCAAGACCCCATCAGTCGAAGCCAGGGACGGGGGCACTGGAGACCACCTCGGGAGGTAGAAGTGGTTTCAGACATTTGTGCATACACATAGTCTGCCCCCATTGTGGCTGCTGGCTCTGTGGGAGGAAGTGGCTGAGCCCGAGGAGGGGAGGCCAAGGAGAGAAGGCTGTTCAGTGAGGGAAAGGTGGGGGTACCTGAAGAGGATGCCCGCCTCCCTGTTTCCTGGCACAACATCCGGTACAGGCATGAGCCCTTCCCAGTAGAGTTTCCTGCATCCCCAGAACTCCCATGCCAATACAGTTTTCTTTTCTTTTTTGTCTTGAGGGGAGCATGGCTCCTCCTCGGAAGCCAGCAGGGCTGGCCCTCCACGCAGACCTTCCTGTTTATGGAGCAGCGTCTATGTGTACCAGGGAGCAAGACCTCACGTGGTCCCTGCCTTTCCTGTCTTGTTCACCATGATGGTGCCCTAGCCCCAAATGAGGAAACTAAGGCTGCAGAATAGAACAGGCTGGCCAGAGTCACCCAGAAGGCCTGTGGGCCACAGCATAGTGGGTTTCCCTCCTGCTTCTCAATGGGGCCCCTTTCTTTCCTGCCAGGCTCCCAAATCAGAGCTGCCAGGGTTACTGGAAGGCTGGCCCTGGGACATCAGCTGAGGTGCTAGTGCCTGGCAGAACAAGGCTGGCAAAGAGGCTGAAGCCTAACTGATCTGGTCAAGGAGCACCTGCCTGCGTCTCTAAGGGGCTTCAGTCAGAGGCATCGAGCTAGCTGTGCTAACTATGTAAATGTCAGGTACTGACTTCCCATCCACAGTGAGGTTAGGCAGGGGCAGGAGGGGTGTTGGAACCCCAACCAGAGCAAAGGAAAAGGCTCTGGAAGGACAGGAGACAGGGAGACCTGTTTCTTCTGGGCTTTATTTTTTTTTCCTGTGATCTTGGCTACAGGCCCTCAGTTTCCACATTTGCACAACACAAGTGTGTCTGGAAACAGCCCTAGCTGGTTAACTCCAGTGCTGGGCACCCGGCTGGTTAAAGGTGATGGGGTGACAGGTGGCCCCGGCTTAGTGTGCCTGGATAGACTCATGTATGGCCTTTGTCTGGCAGAGGGGGTGGGCGGAGAAGGCTGTTTTGTGTGTTTTGAGCTTCAAGGAGCTTTTCTTTCTCTAGTCCCCTCCCGGGTGGGGGCTGGGCAGGGGGAGAAGGCTTCAGCCCTGGCTCCCCTTCACTGCAGCAGATGGTCCCCGGCCACCCCCTCCCCTGCCCCAGCAACCTCCCATTCTCTTTGTTTCCCCTGCCTGTGAAACTGCAGCTAACTATTGTCTGGGTCTCTTGCTTAAATAAATCAAATGCAGCCTCCTGCTCCTACCCACCATGCTGTGCAAAAGCATGGGCTCCTGGGCCTTCTCCGGTCCCCCAGACTCTGGCCTGGACCCTAGTTCTTTCCTAACTCTGCTCCACCCCCCACCCCACCTCAGCAAGTATTCTTAGTCTGCTTGTCTCATGCTCTGGACGTGCGTGACTTCTGCTACCCCAGAGCCATTTGGTGGCAAATGTGGTCAGGCAAGAAAGGCCTGACTCATTGGTCGGCTCCCTCTAGACCTGTGTTGTGAGTAGGGCTTGGGTGAGAGCAGAATACAGCCAGAGGCCAAGGAAGACAGCCTGGGGACCCAGGAGGAGGGTGGGCCAGGACGAGCCTTGGGAACAGAGAAAGATAGAAGCAGGGGGTGAGGTGGGTGCACAGACCTATGGGGCACAAGGGGAAGAAGAAGATAGGCACTGTGGTTCCAGGGCTCTGGAAGTGGGAAGAGGATGTGTGTGTGTGGTCTTACCTTTTTGATGCTGGTCATGGAATCCAGGGTCTCCTACAGGCAATCAATAAAACCTGGCTCTTGCCTTTTTTTTGAGGGGGGGTTTCTCCCCTTCTTCCCCCACCTAGTGTTAGAGATTGAACCCAAGGCCTGAGCATGCTGGGTAAGTCTTAGGTCACAGCTTCAGTGCTGGCCCTTGCTTGTAGTTCTTAGGAGCTCAGTCCTGATGCTCTAGCCTCCAGGGAAAAGTTACGACGACGACAGGGATTTGAGAGGCTGGGGCTCAACAGGTGGCCACACAGCAGGTATGAATAGGGGTGCCAGTGTCCAGGTGACAATGTTGTGTGTGTGGGAGGGGTAGAGAAGATGATACCAGGCCGAGGTCACTTAAGCTCCCCTGAATATCCAGGGCTCTGGCACCAGCTCAATGTGATAGGCAGAGGCAGACCCCAGGAAGAGGGCTCAGAAGGTGGGAGGGGCTGAGGAGAAAGTGGGAAGCAGCGCAGGGGCCTCTGGAGTAGCTGGCAGATGTCAGGGAAGGTCTCTTGGGGGGCAGTGCTAGGGTTGGTAGTTTCAGGTTTAAAGGGCTCACACTGTGCAAAAGATGTGTCTGTAATGTGTCAGGGTAACTGAAAGAAATCTTAGAGAGGCCCCAGGGGCAGGGAAGGAAAGGTTGAGGTAAAGGCACATTAGGTGGCAAGGGTCAGATGTCTCTTCCTTGACCACACTTTACTTTTTTAGAAAAGTGTTTCTTGCGTGTTTTTGCCTGCATGTATGTCTTGTGCATGCAGTACCCACGGAGGCCAGAAGAGGGCAGTGGATCCCTTTGGGATTGGAGTTACTGACAACTGTGAGCCACCATACGGTTCCTGGAAATTGAACCTAGGTCCTCTGGAAGAGGAGAAAGTGTTCTTAATTGCTGAACCATCTCTCCGGTCCAGACCACATTTATCCTAAGGGAAATAGGGACTCATGGCATTAACAGGTGCCATCCATCTGATCCCAAGGGGACAGTAGTTCTGAGGATCAAGGTAGAGATATGTCAGTGGCTTGGAAGTAAACTTGGGGTCACAGGCCTTGGGAGAGAGGTCTGGTTCCCTCATGTCCCCCTTTTCCAGTGCCCCCCACCCGGCTTTTGGCCTCCTGTGCCCTGTTCCCTGTGAGATATAAGAAATAGAGCCTGTCTCCCCTCTCAACTCCAACTTCCTGTTCAGTCTTCCTGTCTTACATGAATCTCACTTTACTCACACAGCTGCTGTGCTTTCCTACTTTACAGATAGGTAAACTGAGGCTCAGGACAGGGTCTGTTTTGGTCTGGGAGGGTTTGTGGTGTGAAGACATCGTGGGTGAACAAGGAGGATTGCTATACTGAACTCCTGGTCTTGTAAGGATGACAGAGGAGGGCCACACAGGCCTGGGTTTCTTCAGCCCTCGCTTAGAAGTGGTTCAAAATTGTTCCAAATGCTGGCTGAGCAGCCCAAAGGTCAGAGACATTACCAAAGGCCTTCAAGATGTTCTATGATAATGTGCTGTTTGGGCAGTAGGGAAGGTCTGTATGCACTGGGCTAGCTCTGGAGTGGGGGACTGAACGGCCAAGGGACCAGGTGGGACAGAAACTTTCAACACTTTTCTCGTCTTCTCCTTCTGTTTGTTGAGAGAAGGTTTCTATGTGTAGTCTTGGCTGTCCTGGAGCTCACACTGTAGTCTAGGCTGACCTTTAACTCAGAGGTCCTCCTGCCTCTGTCTCTGGAGTGCTGGGATTAAAGGTGTGAGCCACCACTACCTGGTTTACAGCCCATGTTCTTTCTTATACAATGCAGAAGAGGGATGAGTTGGCTAAGGGTGTGTGGTCCTGGAGAGCAGCCACAGCAGGCTGGTTTACCCCGAGTGTGTGTCCTTGAGAGCTTAGTTGTGTGTGTGCACGAGGAGGGTGTGTCTGAGGACAGAGGACAGAAGTCTGCAGTCCCTCCTGTGTGTGGGTTAATCTGGGGAGTGCCTTGATGTGCTGGGGATGGGGGCCTCCCTCTATCAACCTGTCTTGATGCTTCCGTCTCCCCACAGACATTCGTCTTCACTGACAGCCCAGATGAAAACCTCCAGGAGAGACTGGGTAACTGGGTAACTCCTCGGCTGGGGTGGTGTTCCTCCACTGTGGGCAGGAAGAGCAGGGAGGCTATGATGGGGCCTTGTGGTCCCCAGGAATTTTGTCTCCTGCCATTAGCATTGGGGACTACCTCGTAATACCCCGGAGCAGAGTACACATAAGAGGCTACTGGACAAGGCTCCATTCCATCTGCTGCCTCAGTTCCCCTGGGAGGGGATGAGCCCTCCAGGTTCTCTGAGGTCCAACCCGGGTGTG
>NC_022017.1:15198504-15216108 GCF_000317375.1 Microtus ochrogaster
TGAGGGGAGGGGCTGGGCAGGTCTCCTGACTGCTTCCCATCTCCAGGCTCCCACCTTGTGGTCACCAACTGCTCTGCAGAGCACAGCCACCCTGCTCTGTCCTGCAAGATGGCTGCAGAATTTGACGCCTTCTTGGCCAGCGGACTCAGGTGAGTGTTGCTAGGCCGCTGGGGCTGGAGTGACTTTTGCCTCGGGCCATCATCTCTTTAACATGTTTTTTTTTTTTTTTTTGTTTTGTTTTGCTCTGCTTTTGTTTGTTCCGAGTCAGGGTCTTACTGTGTAGCTTTGGCTGTCCTGGCACTGCTATGTAGCCCAGGTTAGCCTCAAACTCACAGAGATCTGCTTGCCTCTGCCTCCCGAGTGCTGGGACTAAAGGCGTGGCTGGCTTATTTTTTTGAAATTACATTTGTTTGTTTGTTTGTTTATCTATGTGTGTGTGTCTGTGTGTGTACAAGTGTAGGTTTAAGCGTGCCGTGCCCTGGCATTGTGTGAAAGTCAAAGGACAGCTTTTTGGGAATTAGTTCTCTCTTTCCATCGTATTTCCTTCGTGAGTCAGCTCGTTGGCCTCAGACCTCACCTTCTGAATTGAGGGCCCTGTCAAAGAAGTGGAGTCCGGGGCTGAGATGGCTCAGCTGTGCAAGCCAAGGACCTGGGTTCAATACCCAACACCAACCCCCAAAACACAAACATATGCTTCTAACCCCAGTGCTAGGCAGTGGAGACCGTCAGGTCCTGGGGCTGGCTGGCTGGTCATCACATCCTAAGCTCCTGGTCTCAGTGAGAGATCCCATCTCGGTGGATGGTTACAGGAGGAACACCCCCCAAGGTTGGGTTCTGGCCTCTGGATGCTTGTACCTATCTGTGCCTGAACACATACAGACATACATACCCCAGCACCCTGTTCCCCCACAAAATGGAGGGACCTGGGCCCAATGAAGGGATCTTGGGGCCTCCTGGGGTCTGACTCACCCTTTCCCACCTAGCAGGCAGGAGGTGGACCACCTGGAATCAAATCTTGCCTTTCACTGGCTGCATGGCCTTGAAGTCCATGTCTTCATCTGTTCCGTAGATATCTCTTCCTCCTAGAGTACCCAGCATGCTGCCTGACCCAAAACACAGGGTTTGGGTAGAAGCTACCTGTAGGAAGCACGGCTTGAAGTACGCATTGGGAAGTCAGGATTGTCTGATTTTCTTGACTGGAAGGAAGTGACTGGTGCGTGGTGACCGGGAACACCAGAGAAAGCGGTCAAACTATTCTGTTAGGAGCCAGCCTCTGCCTCCATCCCCTGGTATCCTGAGCATTGTTCAGACTCTAAACCTGGGCTTTGTCTCTCAGTAATCAGAACCCGTCCCCATGGAAGAGGCCCATGTAGTTTGCATTCTCCCCCAGTAGAATCTATAGTAGTTGGTTGTTTTATTACTCTCTACTCTTTGGTGGGGAGCCACCACCCAGCTCCCAGATAAATCACACAAAGACTTATTATTACTTATGAATGCCTGGTCTTATCATGGATTGTTTCTAGCCAGCTTTTCTTAACTTAGTTTGTCCCGTCTGCCTTTTGCCTCTGGGCTTTTGCCTTTCTCTGTTTCTGTATATCTTTGCTTCACTTCTTACTCTGTGGCTGGCCATGTGCCTGGCCCCTTCTTTTCCTGCTCCTTCACCTTCTCTCTAAGATTTCTTCTCCTCTTTATTCTCTCTGCCCCCAGCCCCGCCTTTCCTTTTGTCTTAGGCTCAGTTCTTTATTAGACCAATCAGGTGTTTTAGGCAGGCAAAGTAACACAGCTTCACAGAGTTAAACAAATGCAACATAAAAGAATGCAACACATCTGTGCATCATTAAAACGAATGTTCCACAGCATAAACAAGTGTAACACATCTTAAATTAATTTTCCACAACAATCTATCCTTATGCTTATCACAGATCCTTCCTGTAGGCCACTGGTTCCCAACCTTCCCAATACTGTGACCCTTTAATACAGTTCCTCATATTGTGGTGACCCCAACCATAAAATTATTTTCATTGCTACTTCATAGGTGTAATTTTGCTACTGTTATGAACCATAATGCAAGTGTCTGATATTTCTGATGGTCTTAGGCATCCCCAGTGAAAGAGTTGTTCCGCCCTCAGAGGTGTCCGGTCCCACAGGTTGAGAACCACTGCCCTAGGCCCTAGCCCTGAACTCTGTTTATCAGCCAATAGCAGTCATTCTTGTTGTAGAGGTCACAGGTGTTTCACTATCCTGCTAGGGAGTTTTGATGTAGCTATGCTAAAGCTTTGTTGTGATGATTGTCACGTGGTAGTCTTTTCCCAAAGCTTTACTGAGCCTAACTAAGAAGAATAAACCACGAGAGCAGACTCTGGAGGTTTTTGACCTAGTGCCTGTAAAGACAGCACGGAGTCTCATTGTTAGCTCTTGACTGTGGGGGCCCAGGGACACAGCATTTCCACAAGCTCATTGCGGGCCCCATCCCCGCAGGTGGTTCTGCCACGTGGATGACGACAACTACGTGAATCCCAGGGCACTGCTACAGCTGTTGAAAACATTCCCACGGGACCGTGACGTCTACGTGGGCAAGCCCAGCCTGAACCGGCCCATTCACGCCTCTGAGCTGCAATCAAAAAACCGCACGGTGTGTCCCTTCCTCCTTTTCCAATTGGCTGTTGCTCTCAGGGGTGGGCTTATACCTGGGGGCGGGACCTGTCCAGGAGGTGGGACCTGGTTGCTTAGTAAGGCCTGGGTCATCCAGGAGCCCCGCCCTGGCTTGGCAAGAAGACCCCTGTCTGGTCTGCCGGCTTTTCTGACTCCGCCCATGACCCAGCCCCCAGGCACCCGGTAATACTAAGGATTTGTACAGGATCTTAAAACACGACAGTCCTGGGTTGGGGCTGGAACTCAGTTGGCAAAGCGCTTGCCTAGCAGGTACAAAGCTCTAGGTTTGATTCCCAGCACCATTGGGTGCATAGCTGTAATCTTACCACTTGGGGAGGCTGAGGTAGCTATCACCAGTTCAAGGCCAGCCAGGCTTACATAGTGGCTTCCCAGGACAGCCTGGGCTACAGATTGAAACTGTCTCAAAGCCAGAAAAATACCAAACGATTTGCCGGGTCAGGGGATACACCATGGTTGCTCAGAATTGTAGACTCCTCTAACTTCTTCACTGCCCAGCCACTGAAGTGTGGACCCCGGGAGCTAGGGGTCCAGATCCAGCCTCACTGCAGACCCAAGTGACAGTCGTAAGATGTCATTGTGGTTAGATTAGGAAACAAACAAAGCCTAGGAGAACTGGGCTGTGCTTCAAACAGACACCAATGAATAGTGAGGTTTGGCCTGTGTTCCTCTAATTGCACCGTTCTTCCCTGCCCCCAGTCTGACTAGTTTCTGGAGCTTGGGTAGTAACCTCAGGGTAGGGAGAAGGCAGGAAGGAGGAGGAGGAGGAGGCCCCCTCTCAGGAGGCCCTGCTTGGAGCAGGAGCTGACGCGTGGGGCTTCCCCTCTCTCCCCAGGCCACCATCTGCTGCTCTGGGGAAACAGGAGCCTTAATTATCAGTAGCTCATCAGCCACTGAGCCCTAATTAAATCCTCCTGGGCCCCAGGGTGCATGCATGGGCCACTCCGGGTGAGCCAAGGGTGTCCTCAGCCTCCGCTCTGATCTCCCATCCAGCCTGAGCCCCTCATCTTCCAGGCCTGAGGAGTCCAGACTGGAGTCCTGATTCACGGGGTGGTCGTGAGCCATAGAATCGGGTGGGACCATCTGTCAGAGTCCCTGAACTGGGGACTGGATAAACATTACGGGAGTCATTTCTTTGCCATGTCTTGCCTGGACAGCCCAACACCTGACTGGGTACAGCCAAACCCTGGGCCCCACTGTCCTGGTTTGCTTTCTGTTGCTGTCATAAGTCCTATGACCAAAAGCAACTTGGGGAGGAAAGGGTTTATTTGACTTATGTATGCCAATCACATCCCATCTTTGAGGGAAGTCAAGGCAGGGACTTAGGTGGGAAGAGAGGCAAGGAACCCATGGAGGAGTTACTTACTGGCTTGCCCCTTACGTCTTGCTTACCTTTCTTTCTATTATAACCTAGGATCACTTCCCAGGGGTGGCACCACCCATTGTGGGCTAGTGGCCCACACAGTGGGCTATGTGACCCTTCCACATTATCCCATTAGTCAAGAAAATAAATGCCTCAAAGCTGGGTGCTGGCACATGCTTTTAATGCCAACACTGGGGAGGCAGAGACAGGCAGATCTCTGCGAGTTTGAGGCCAGCCTGGTCTACAGAATGAGTTCCAGGACAGCCAGGACCACATACACAGAGAAACTTTGTCTTGAACTGCTCCTCCCACCCCCCAAAAGTCTCACAGACTTACTTACAAGCCCATCCCATGGAGTCATTGTCTCAACTGAGGGCCCCTCTTTCCAGGTGTTTCTAGTTTGTGTCAAGGTAACCAGCACACCCAGACATGCACGATGCTCCCCTTGGCACACAGCACCAAAGGGAATGTCTCTTGCCCCCTCTTCTGCCTTGGACTGTTCCAGAATCCCAGAGTCCCCAGGCCGGTGAGAGCCTGGAGTTCTCCAGAGTGGGGCAGCAAAGGCCAAAGAGCTCTGGCCTGGCATTGGTTCCTGCTCTGTGCTCTGAGGCAAGTGACCTCCGTCCTCTGTGCCTTGGTCACTGTGGTTGGGGTACAGCCCTTCCACAGCCCTCAGCACAGGGCCGGGCACAGGGATGGCTCAGACTGAGGTCCAGTCAGTGATGTTGTGGTTGCTGTAATTACACAGGATCAGAAGCCACACACTTGTTAATTTTAATAAAACCCATTTATTGAGCACTTCCTGAATGCTGGGTCCTCAAGAGATGTCATTCTGCTTCTTGGAACCCTAAACTGTCTCTAAAGGACATTCGTGGACGTAGATTAGAAAGGAGGGCCATCGGATGACACAATTGGAGCATTTGTGCTCCCAAGTCTAATTTAAGGCCCAGGCCCCGGAAGTGGCTCCCTTGAGGTTCAGCAGCTGAGCAAAGTGGGGAGATGGAGGCTTGGGTCTCCTCCTAGGGCTCTTTCTACAAAAGCATCATGGGGAATGCTCAGTCCAATGCAAGATGTGTTTGTTAAACACCGACTGCGGACCTGTGGGAAGGTACGGGGAGGGCATTGTTAGACCAACAGATGAAATGGCAGAAGGGAAAAATTCTCCAGAAGATTTGGAGAACCCACAGGTGAATTCAGGGTTGTCACAAGAGAACCGGGAAGAGGCCTGGGCTGAGGCAAAGGTGGTGGAGGACTCAGAAAATGGCGGGAGGGCTGCTACCCATTGCTGGGGATGGTGATGTCAAAGGGTTGCCTGCCCTCAGGTGTTCCCAACATTGCTCCCTCTTTACTCCAGGGGTGGCCTCATGCTCTTCATCCGCGGAAAGCCTTTCTCAGCCTCAGGGATTGGGAGCGGGGAAAGTGAGAACAGGAGGCCTGGTGTTGGTTGCATCAGGGAGTCCTGATCCTCTGGCTAGTGACCCTGTATGGCGATCTCTCCTCTGGTCTTCCCAGAACACTCTGGGAAGGGCTCTGATTGACCCAGCCCTGTACTTCATTCCAGAAGCCCCTGGCCACCTCTGTGACCTAGGGGAGCAGGTGCCAGGCCCCCCCAAAGGAAGAGGGTAGAGTGGCACATGTCTCCCTGTCACTGTGACCCCTAGGATCCCTCTCCTATGGGGGTTTGCAAGGATGTCTCAGACCCAATGCCTCCTCTTCCAGGAAGGCAGACTGGCTGGGTTTGGGATTCCCCTATAGCCTCACCACTCCTAATTAGCTGTGTGACACTGGGTCTTGGCTCCCTAGGTGTGAAGTGGACATGCTAAGGCCAGGCTTCAGAGCTTTGGGGTCATGGTGGTCGGGGGGAGGGGGTGGTCTAACTGGTGCCCGTGAGTTCCCTGGGCTCACTGCACCTCTCTGGCCTCCTTTTTCCAGAGGCTGGTACGATTCTGGTTTGCCACAGGGGGCGCTGGCTTCTGCATCAGCCGCCAACTGGCTTTGAAGATGGTCCCGTGGGCCAGGTAAGCGGAGGCTCAGGAGAGAGGGAGGGGTTGTGGTGTACCAGAGGGGCCTTTGAGGCAGGAGGGGCAAGAGGGTGCCCAGAGGAAATGTTCTCTTACTCAGTTGCGTCAGGACAGCCCAGACCTGTGAGGAACATTTCTGTTGACTTCTGGGAATGTGGTTCAGTATACTCAGCCTTAGTTTCCCCAGGTATAAATGGAACTGAAAATACGTGGCCAATGGCACTGTAAGGGCTTAGAGGGAAAATGTCTGGGCAGACAGCAGCTGTGGGTCAGGGGGCCTTGGCAGCCTTGCCCTTATCTTCTGACGATTGGTATCATGGGTGTTAAGCATTGGAGTCCTCAGAGATGGGGGAGAGGGCTATTGACTGGGGACAGGAAGGCTTCCTGGAGGATGTGGCATTTTATCTGAGACATCCTTGAAGGCTCCCCCCACAGGAGAGAGGGCTCCTGTGAGCATGGGGGTGGGTGGGTGGAATACTGCCATTCTGGAAGCAGCTGACTCTGCCCTTTTCCCAGGTTGATGTCAGTGGCCATAAGCTTGCATGGATTGTTGCCCTGAGTTAGGCTGGAGCAAACAGGAGGGAGGGCAGTGCCATTTCTAGAACCCTCATGAGAGGTTGACAAGCCTTAGGTTACCCAGGTTCAAAGTCACCCAGCTGCTCCACCACAGTCCCTGTCTGCCCTTTGCTTCTCAGAGGATTCAGGATGTCAGTAGGCATGCTGTCCCTAGGGCAAGCCCAGAGCAGGCTCGCACCTGTGACCAAATGTCGTCTCTGGGACTAGGGTTGCCCCACTGTGCTCTGCCCACCTCTGTGGTCCCATCCCATCTCCATGGGCAGCTGGGGGGCTCTCAGCCTGGATTTCTGTGCCCACCACACCCCTGGCCAGGCATCCTGGAGAAGGGACATTGATGGCTCTGGACAGTCAGGAACTGTTCTCTGGGACACTGGTTGATGCCTGTGAAAGCCTGCTGCGGCCTCTGGGAAGTTCACCTTTTCTCCGGGCCCCTAAACCACACGCTTCCCTCTGACTTAGCACCAGCCTCAGTACCACAGTCTGTGGCAGGCAAGAAGCACCCCTTTCTCATGTCTGGGCCCTCCTCGCTAGTACGGTACAAAGATGGGGTGTCAGGCTGAGCAGCGGATCTGTGAGAGAACGAAAGAAAGGAAAGGGGGAGAAGGAAGGGGACATTTAGCAGGGCTCCACCCACTCCTCAGGGGAGGAGCCAGTGTGCTAGTGCTGTGCGCTAGCCTGCCCAGTGCAGGCCCTGCTGGGAGGTGGGAGGGGGCTCAGGTGTGCAGGGCCTGGGTCAGGGGCCACCACCCAGCTCTGTCCTCCAGCGGCTCCCACTTCGTGGACACTTCGGCTCTCATCCGCCTGCCTGACGACTGCACTGTGGGCTACATCATTGAGTGCAAGCTGGGAGCCCACCTGCACCCCAGCCCCCTTTTCCACTCCCATTTGGAGACCCTGCAGCTGCTGGGGGCCGCCCAGCTTCTGGAGCAGGTGAGCCAACTGCCGAGCGGAGGGCGAGGGGTCGGGGAAAGGGTCTCCCCAGAGGACGGTTGGGGTACTCGAAATCAGCCTGGAACTTGAACTTATGGAGCCATCATGTATTGGTGGGGAATAGAGGCCCAGGAAGCACTGTACTCCTTCAGGACACGGTAGCTCAGGCCTCCTATTCCTTCGATCTGGGAAGACTTTACAGACGTAGGTGATGCCCCCAGGCACCAATGATGAACAGATGATTAACCTGTGCCTGATGGCCCACAACTGCTCTTGGGACAGACTGGCTTGTCGGCCTGCCTGCCAGTCCCACTGCCTGACCAGAGGGCCCGAGGTCTTCTGCCTTACAGAGTCAGAACCTGGGACACACGTGATGGAAGTGCATATGAGATTGAGTAAGAAGGAGGGACCGGACCTGGCATTCAGAAGGGACTATCTCCTGTCCCATCTACTCTCTCCTCACCGGCCTTGACCTCAGATGACTAGGGCCTTGGGATGGCAGGATCTTAGCCCTAGGTCTGCAGTCACCAAGGAGAGAGAGTCCATAGACCCTCAGCTGACCTTTAGATCCCATGGTCTGAAGGCCTAGCTTGGGTCAGCGCCTGGAGTCAGTAGACTGACTAGGCAAGGGACCAGGGTGTGGGGCCTACCTATTTGGAAGCCAGGACAGGGGGTCAAGTTTGGGGTGACCAGGAATGAAGCATCTAACTGCCATTGCTTTTTGATATACCCAGCAGCCTGAGGGGGGTTGCCCTCTTCAGTGCCTGTTTCTGCCAGTCATCCCATTGTGCCTGCACTGGCCTCCCCCAGTGTCCACAGGGACTGCTTCCAGGACCCCGGGGATCCCCAGACTCTCAGCTTCTGTCGCTTACGTGAAGGGCTGCAGTGTTCGGCAGAACCCGCACCCCTCCTCCACACGCGTTAAATCAGCGTTGGGTTATTTTCCATTCCTAATAGGATAGAAAGACTTGGTAAAATGTCATGCTGTGTTGTTTAGGGAATAAATGAGAAGGGGGAAGTGCACAGCACAGACGCAGTGGTTGGGATATTTTCAACCTGTGGTTGAGCCCACAGATGTAGAAGCTGCAGATACTGAGGGCCGACTACAGGGCTGGGGTGTAGCGTGGTGGGTAGAGCGTTTGTGTAGTGTCATAAAGCCCTAAGTTTGATCTCCAGATCTTCACAAATCAGGTCTGGTGGTGCAAACCTCTAACCCCAGCACTTGGAGGTAGAGGCAGGAGGGTCAGGAATTCCAGTCCCTGTCTAAATATAAATAAATAAAATCTCCAAAGGCCAACCGCAAATATTATCCCCGTTCTACAGATGGGAAAACCGAGGGCCAGTGGGAGGATGATGAGCCCTGGTGGCCACTACGTCGTCAGTCTGTAGCCATGGCGTGTGTCCATTTCTTAGTTGCAGCCTCTGTCTTACGTCTTCCTGACCTTGTATAGTCCAGGACTGGCTAAGGCCTGCACGGGGCTGTGGAAACCTAGCTAGTCTGAGCACTCAGTTGAGGGAAATGATCCCTTCTTGATGATCTTGGCGTCCAAATCTGTAGGAAGCAAGAATCTAGGAAGCAAGAATCACCAGCTTCCTGGGTAAGTGTGGCTGCTGGGGCCAAACAGACAGAGGCAGGAGCATGACTTCAGGCTGCAGTGCCTTTGGGGAGGGGCTGGGTTCCACGGGTACAGGAGGCTCAATTGTCAGGCCTCTCTGGAGGCCCAGAGTCTTCTCTCCTGGTACCAAAATGCTCCCCTTGTGGGCCTCCCAAGTGGGACATCTCCCAAATGCCCTCCCATCTCCCCCCAGGTCACCCTCAGCTACGGGGTCTTTGAAGGGAAACTGAACGTCATCAAGCTACAGGGCCCCTTCTCCCATGAAGAGGACCCCTCCAGGTGCGTGTGGGCTGAGGTGCAGGATGGAGGTGGGGACCAAGCCTAGACACCCAAAGGTGGAAGAGCTTGGCGGGAGAGTAGTGCCACAGGTCATGGGAACGCACAGAACTGGGAGCAGAGAGAATAGGTTTACATTTGTATTCTGCTACTTTCTGTGACATTAGCTGAGGTCCTCTCTGGGCTTCCATCCTCCATCTGTAACACTGGAGCCAATAGCTGTTCCAAGAGCCCCGAGGCGAGGGCTCTAGTAAGCACAGCCTTGTCTCAAGGAGATGGAATTTGGCTCCGTGTAGGGAAGGAATTCAGAGTTCCAAGAGGAAAGGAGCTGCCTTTTTTTTTTGTTTGTTTGTTTGATTTTTGGTTTTTCAAGACAGGGTTTCTCTGTATACCTCTGGCTGTCCTGGAACTCACTCTGTAGACCAAGCTGGCCTCAAACTCAGAGATCAACCTGCCTCTGCCTCCTGAGTGCTGGGATTAAAGGTGTGCGCCACCACCGCCTGGCAAGGAGTTGTCTTTTAGTGGAGCAAGTTGGCCATCAGCAGGGGCATGTGAGTCTTAGTTAGATGATGCTAGATTTTTTGTGAGCTTGAAGATTCTAGAATTCCGTCAATAAGCTCTTAGGGTTGCCTCTGGCTTTCAAGGTGTCTCAAAGGAGAGGTTCTCAAATTGGGGGTGATTTTGCCAATATCTGGAGACAGTTCTGATTGCTCCATTCTTGGGGTGTTGCTAGCCTTTCCTGGGAAGAGCCTGGGGATGCCACCATCCTGCCAGGCATGGGATAGTTCCATGTGACACAGAGTTACCTGGGGATACCACCATCCTGCCAGGCATGGGATAGCCCCGTGTAACTCAGAGTTGCCTGGGCTGAGTGTCACAGCGCCTGTGGGTCGGTGAGGCTGGGATAACCCTCTCCCCCTGCTGATTTCTTTGCAGGTTTCGCTCCCTCCATTGTCTCCTCTATCCTGACACACCCTGGTGTCCCCTGCTGGTGGCACTCTGAACTGCAGCAGGGGTCAATGGAGGCTTCTGCCAGACCCCTCCCCTATCTCCTAAGCAGTCCTGAGGGCTCCTGGTTGAGTGCCCACTGACAGATGGTCCCTGGTAGGGCCTCTGGGTGACAGGAAAGGCCAGGACCTGGACAGTGGTTGGTGATGAAGGTGTCTTAGGCCCAGGGACCTAGTCACTCCACAGAGGCTGCAGGGGCACTTGAGTTGTGTGTGTATGGGGGAATGTTCAGGGTCCTAACTCTCCTGAGAGTGACATGTGCCCTGCCTGGGAACTGGCCTCAGTCATTCCTTGAGGACCAGGGAGGGCCATTAGGAAAAAACCAGGGTCTGTGCCCTGCAGCTATGGGACTGGTCTCAGCTGCTCCTAGATTCTCTTGCCTGGCCAAGGAACCTGGACTTTGGAAGCTCATCAGGCTCAGAAGGACCGTGGTGGGTCCCTGTCAATTGTGACTGACTTGGTTCATTGTCCCAGCCTTCTTGGCTGCGAGGAGCTACCGTGTGACTCAGCGGGAACTGAGGAAAGCCAGCCGAGGTTTCTGGAGTAAGTTTCACAGCCCGAGATCCTTTCTCCCTACTGTGAATGTGGGTGTGATGACTGGCTCTTGGGAAGCTACTTTTCTACCATGAGGGAAAGGCCAAGACAATCATCTAAAGCTGTTCTTTCTGACATCCAATGTGTGAGACATTAAACCTTTACTTAAGTCTCTCTCTGTCTCGTTTCCTGCCATGGGCAGCTGGTACTCCTGGCTGGACAAGGTCTCTGATCAGTGGTGATGACCACACTTGGTGATAGGATGTGGTGTGTGGCTCAGAGTCTGGTGCAGGGAGGGGGAGGCTTGGTGACTGAGGACTTTGAGGGCGTGTGTGTGTGTGTGTGTGTGTGTGTGTGTGTTACAGTATAGACTATGCATGTTTGATGCGTATGTGGGGATGTATCTGTGGCTGTAGGGTGCTCATAGCTGGGCCGAGTAGCGGTGGGTGACAGCTGGCCCTTAGGCTGGACAACTGAGGTAACCCATGACAAGGGGGATGGAGGGGAAGCCACTGTCTGGGGCAGCTTGGTGATTAATTTTGGTTGTCAACTTGACATACTTGGTAGAGGGAAGCTCAGTTGTAGAATTGCCTCCATCAGACTGGCCGTGGGCATGTCTGTAGGGCATTTCCCAGATGGCTACTTGATACAGGAGGGCCTTGCTTACTGTGGGCAGGGCCATCCCTGGGCAGGTGGCATATGAGGAAGGTAACTGAACAAGCCAGAGGAAGCAAACCTATAAACATGTCCTCCATGGCCTCTGCTTTAGTCCTGCCTCAAGTTCCTGTGCCCACTGCCCCCATGGAGTGTGATGTGGACTGGAAGCAGAAACAGGCCCTCTTGCACAAGTCGCTTTGATTTTGGGGTTGATCACAACAGAAAGCAAACCGGGACAGACAGTGCTAGAAGGGGCCTGGGTCTCTCCAGCCAGCCCCAACCCCGTCAGAAGCCAGCAGGGGGCCAAGTGAGCCTGTGGCCCTCCCACCCATTCCACACCTCCCATGAGCCGGTCCAGTGGATGACCCAGACAGAATTTAGGAAGCAAGTGATGGGGTGTCTCAATGTCGCCCTGTTGTGGACACAGAGGCTACTAGCTACACAGACCTTAGCAGAGGCCATTGGGAGGACCCTGTTGGCTGGGTTCTAGTTTTCGTTTTATCTCATGTAGTGCAGCCTACTGTGGAGCTGAGGATGGACCTGGGCATTCAATCCTGCTGTTGCTGGGGTATAGGCTCAGCCACCATGCCCAGTTGACATGAAACTGGTGTACATGTGGCAGTGTCAAATCCAGGGTTTGGTGCACACTAGGCCAGCGCTACCAACCAAGTCTCGCCCCCAGCCCTGCCCCCAGTTCTAAGCATTTAACATGAACCAGGTCACTACATGCTTACCTCTTTGAAGCAGGGACCATTATTGTTCCTATTTCTTAGATTGGGAAACTGAGGCACAGGGCATGGCTCAGGCCTGTTTGTGAGGTAGCTGGCCTGTGTCAGTTGCCTCTGCATGGGGTGATTTTGGAGGTTGGGGGAGCCTCTGCAGGCCTGGGCTTCATCCTCTTGCCTTTCGTGGCCTTGCTCTGTGCATTGGCCAAGTGGCTCCCCAGGGTGAGATGGGTACGATGATATCCCTAGCATATATGTGTGTGTGTGTGTGTGTGTGTGTGTGTGTGCATGTGTGCATGAGGTGTGTGTGTTTGTGTGTGTGTGTATGCATGTGTGTATTCAGTGCATGTTTGTTTGTGTGTGTGTGTGTCTTTTTCTTTTTTTCTCTTTTGGCAGCAGGGTCTCTCACTGGCCTGGAACTCATTGATTTGGCTAGACAGTCTAGCCACCAAGGCCCAGGGATTCTCCTGTGTCTGCCTTCCCAGCACTGTGATGAAAAGTGAGTGCCAGCACCACTTTAATGGGGACGCTGGGTTTGAACTCAGATCCTTGTTCTTTGCAAGGCAAGCACTTTACTAAACCCTCTGCCCTGCCTTATGTCTCTTGATGGCGTTGGCTCACTTGGGTGTTTGTTTGCTGACCCTTGACTTTAAGTGGTCCCAGCATTCAGGGGTACTGTCAGCCCCAATTCCTGCAGCTCATAACTTCGTAGATCCTCAGGAATATCTGAGGGATGGACGGAAAAAGGAGGAAGTGAGTTTCTTCCATCCCTCAGGGTCCTGAAGGGCTGACACCAGTGTAGGCCTGTGGATGGGGCAGGGTTTTATAATGGGCTGGGCTCGTCACATCAGATCAGTGCTGGCATCCTTCCAAAGTGTGTTCCAGGCATGAGCAGGTAGGAGTTCCAGCATTGCTCAGAAGTCACCAGCCTTGGCAGCTGGCCCTGGGGCTTGAATGACATCATGAGGTTCAATTCATCAATTCCTCCACGGGGACAGTTGTACAGGATGGAGGATCTGGTGCCGTCAGCAAGGGATACTGTAACCACACGGGAAGA
This sequence comes from Microtus ochrogaster, assembly GCF_000317375.1. NCBI lineage: Eukaryota > Metazoa > Chordata > Mammalia > Rodentia > Cricetidae > Microtus > Microtus ochrogaster. Next base: position 15,211,938 of record NC_022017.1, read on the forward strand.
AGAAAGAGCTGAAAGAAACTCAGCCCTCAAAACTGGTTTTGATCTTGATTCAAATCAATGGGCCTTAAAGAGATGCTTTTGAGGAAAACGAGGAAATTTGAGCGGGGAGTGTGCGTTAGATGGCATTAGCGTCTCTACAAGAGACAGTGGGATTGAGGGTTTTTTTTTGAGAAATGTTCTAATATGTGAGAGATACACTCTGAAATATTTATGGGTGGAATATGTCTGGAATTTGTGTTACAAAGAGGCCTGAAGGGAGGCATAAAATAAGAATGGCAGAGTGGGGGAGGGGCCGGAGCTGTGGAGCAGCATGCTAGCTTAGTTATGATGTCGCCCTCCCCCATTTTGTTCCCATTTGAAACTTTCTACAATAAAAAGAATACTAAATAATAAAAGAACATCTACGGGCATTCTATTTCCCAGCTGAGGCTCTTCCCCCCTCTCCCCTTCCTCCTTGCCCAGCTCCCTCCCCCCTGCCCCACATTCAGGCCCAGAGAACATCTGTTTTCCATGGGCACATCTGTCCTGGTACCCACTGCTGGGGAGGCAGGCTTGCTCCTGCTCTGCGTCTGGCTCCTTGCCTGGTCTCCCCAAGGCTCACCCTGATTTCTTTTGGTTGTGAGCACTGGTCCCAGCTGCCTTGTAGCCCGGTGGCATTTTCCCTGGGCACAGCCTGACCCCACTCCTGCCTCCCTCCATTACTCATCCACTAATGCGATTTTACTGCTCCCCTCCTGGGGTGGGCAGATGGAATTTGTGTTAGAGCCTACCCAGGGGAGCCAGGTGCAAAGCCTTGCTCTGAACAGGGGACTCTAATCCCAGAGGGGACAACATGTGTTGGTGAAGACATGGCATAGCTTGCCAGCGGTAATGAAATGTAGCTGGGGTGGCACGGAGGAGGGGTGTGGAGGAAGCAGGAACCCAGGCACCTGGTGTAGGATATGGTGTCAGGTCTGGGTCTTGAGCCAAGAGGAGGTCTGACGGAGTGGGGTGCATCGCACAGACACATAGACGGGGCTGCATAGACCCAGGGGGGAGAGACACCATGCATTAGCGTTAGCTGTGTGCAGCCAACCCTGTTCTCACACACATGCTAATGCCATCCTAGAGAAAGCAAGTCTGATATGCCTGGTACGTTTGCCCATATTCAGTCAGTAGGCACAGCCTATCCAGGTGCTGAAAGACTCTGTGTATGTCCCTTAGTGTCTCTCTGTGGCATAGTGCCAGGCTCATAGCAGGTATGAACACCAAGTGATTTCTGAAGTAGGTGTTCGGGTGCCAATCGCAGTAGCCTGGGGAAACGCTCCAGTGGCTGTGAGTGCCCAGTTGCTAGTGTGCCAACCCATAGTACATGAGGCCCTGGGTTAGAGCCTCAACACTGCATACAGCCAGGCGTGGTGGTACATGCCCATGATCCTAGAAAGTGGAGGCAGGAAGATCTGAAGTTCAAAAGCAGCCCTGGCTGTCCTAGAACTCACTTTGTAGGCCAGGTTGGCCTAGAACTCACAGAGATTGCCTGCCTCTGCCTCCCGAGTGCTGGGATTAAAGGCGTGCACCACCACCATCGTGGGCTTTCAGGAGTCATACCTGTAGAAGGTCCAGAGGGCTAGGGAACAAGGTGGGAGAGGCATTGGCGAGTTCAGCACTATGGACAGAGCCCCGCTCTCTGGCTAACACCGTGTTTTTCCTAGACTTACTGGATCTAGGCAGTCCCTCTGTGTGTGAGACAACATTGATAGTACCACCTTATGGGGCCCAGGCTGTGCGCCTGTGGTCCTGGTCCCTCATATGACCCCACCTTTGTCTCTGCTTCAGAAATGACTTTGAAGGAGGCCACCAGTCCCTGTGCAGGTATGACTCCAACTTCACACAAGGACCTATTACAAATATCTCTCCCCTTGATATTTTTCATAACTTGTATGCGGCTCCACACTGGGTAAATAGCACAGTGAGATGCCTGAGCCTGTCTGAACAAATTAATCCCCCAGACATGGTTTGAGCACCCACTGTGTTCAAGGGCAGTGTTGATAGCTAAGGACCATGGAGGGATGGGGGAGATTTACATGCTCCTCCACGGAACCCAAAGCCTGGTGCATTGATTGCGAGAAAGGAAAGTGGCCTTGAATTTATCCAGGCTGACAGTCAGGATAAAGGGTGTGAAGGAGAGGCAGCCTGGGATGGAAAAACAAAAGGACTCTGTGGTAGAGGCTCCCTGACTTTGAGGACCAGAATTTGCCCTGAAGTTCATGTGGACTTGAACATACTTCTTAACATCGTCTTCTGAGAACTGCAGTTGATGACATCCCTCCTCGGACCCCCACAGGACACCTAAGAGGAAAATACCCACTCAACTCAGTGTCTATGTCTCTGCCCTTCACCCACGGACCTAACATTTTCTGAAGGTCTGTACCTGAATAAGGGTTTTTTTTTACCTCAGGAGTAAGGCAGACATGGCATTTTCTTTCTTCCTCTGGACCCCCAGAAGGATATTTCCATTCCCTTGCTGGCTGCTGTTGTACAGTACTGCCCATCTACCACACTATGGTTTGCGAATTTGGCAAGGAGCTGGAGATTGAAACACACACACACATACATAGAAACATGGGTCATCCCTAAAACAAGAATGCCCCTTTTATTGTGTTCTAGGACAGCTTATATAGGGCTCTCCTTAACTAATGGCCACACTCTAGCTCTTGGGATTTTTCAGCTGCGAACCCACCAGAAACCACTCCCCTGCCATCAGGCACTCATGAAGGTCTCGTGCCCAGAGCAGCTGTAAGCACAGGAAAGTAATTTGTTTACTCTGGCAGGCAAGGGGGTCACAGAAAATTCAGGGTCTGAGGGTCTGCAGTTCCCAACATGCTGTAAGGTAAACACAGATCCATCTTGTCCTCATGCCCATAGGATGGAGGGGAGAAGGCAGAGGTGCAGTGTGTGGAGGTGGATGGGACCCCATCTCAGGGTCTTCAGAGGAGGCTTGCTCACCAAACACCAACAGAGTGGTTCTGAACTGCTGTGAACACCAGAAGAGGCTGTGTTGACTCGGACTGGCTCAGGGGGAGTTTGGTGCTTGGTCCAGGTAACAAACAGCTGAAATCAAGCAGTGACGTGGAGGGTGAGGGCTGGGCAAGGAAGTGAGCAGCAGGAGGGTCGCGCAAGGACTGGGAGAGCACACTCCATGCGTACTTTTAGGTTCTCCAAGCCTCGTAATAAATCTAGAGATAGCACAGTAGTGAGTAGGTGCTTGCTGTGTGAGCCTGAGGACTGGAGTTTGATCCCTCAGACCTGTAATCCCAGGATGGGGGAACAGATACAGGAGAATCATTGGGTCTTGTTTGCCACCAGCCCAGCCAGTCAGACCTCCAGGTTCAGAGAGAGACCCTGTCTCAAAAACTGAGGTGGAAAGCGACTGAGGAAGATGCGTGGTGTCCATCTTCAGTCAGCAGAGTAAGCACATGCATACACATGTACATATAATAAAACCTGAAATCCAAACACGCCCCCAGCCCTCAAGGGTCCTCCGTCTGTGTTTCTCTTGTTCTGGTCAGATCACACCCACCCAGATTTCTTGCATTCCTGATCCGATAGGCGGTGGCTCGCCTAACACTCCATGTCCTAGGCTTTATTTTGAGGTCCTGTGGCCAGGAGCCCTGAGAGTGTCATTGGAAATCTGTCCTTTATCTCTGGCCCCTGGGTCTAGGCTTCACCCAGCATTCAGTTGAGAGCAGCTGTGTGTCTTTGAGGCGATTAGACACAGGAGAAATTATACCTTTTAAGCTTTGTGCACTCCAGGGATGAATTCTATCACTGAGCCACACCCTCTGTTTCTCAGTCATTAATCTCTGAAAATTGCGTTAATGTATGTATCATATAAAATTGATATTTTAATCATATTTGAGTGTACAACTCCACAGCATTGGTTTTATTTACAATGTGAAGCCCTCACCAAAACATTTTCATTAAATTAAGGCATAATATCTGCACAGTTCATCCATGTTGGAGCATACATCAAAATCCTATTTCTTTTTATGGCAGCACAGGGTTCTGCTCTAGGTATGGCCTGTGTTTGGTTCAACTATTCATTTGTCGACAGACATCTGGGTTACTTCCTTTCTTCCTTCTTTCTTCCTCTCTCTCTCTCTCTCTCTCTCTCTCTCTCTCTCTCTCTCTC
>NC_022017.1:15216318-15233467 GCF_000317375.1 Microtus ochrogaster
AGCTGGCTTGGAATTTAGAGATCTCTCTGCCTCTGCCTCTTGAGTCTGGGATTTAAGATGTCAGCCACCACACCTGCCTGCCCCATCTTTTGACAGTTGTGGATAATGACGCTATGAAGGTGAAGGAACAAATACCTGAGTCCCTGCTCTTGGTTCCAACAGTGGAATTGCTGGTCTGTATCATAACTGAATACCTTTTATGCTGTGGGCACACTATGAAGTGTACGCAGAGGTGAGAAGACAGCTTGTGATGTCTGGGTCTCTCCTCCCACCATGTGGGTCCCGGGAATTGAGCTCAGGTAGTCAGGCTTGGTGGCCAGTGCCTTTGCCTTCTGAGCCATCTTGTTGGCCCAAGTACTGAAGTTTTTAAAGGAACCACCATACTGTCTTCTACAGCAGTCACACGGTTTATATCCTCACCAGAAATGCACCATGGTTCCCATTTTTTTTTAAATGTTTTGAGCTAGAATCTTTTTACAGCTCAGAGTGACCTCGAACAGTTATGTTGCTGAGGCTAGCCTTGAACTCCACTCTTTCCCTCTCTGCCTCCCAAGAGCTATGATTACAAGGGTGGGCTACCACACCCATTTCTCCATAGCTCGCTGACCCTGTTATTTCCCTCTCTTGTGCGTGTCAGTGTTTTTAATACAATAACCTTTCGTGGCTATGATGCAGTTACTCATTTTAGCTGCACCATGGCATTTCCCTAGTGACCAGTGATGCCCAGGACCTGATCTCCTATTGGTTGTTTGTAGGCCTCCTTTGCAGGAGTGTCTGTCTGTTCCAGTTCATTGTCTGTCTTGATGCCCTCATTCTTTCCCACAGTTCCATGGTGTGCCTATCATGGTTTCTAGTTTTCTACCAATCAATTTTCTCCTGGTGAACAATGGAGTTATTTCTAATCTCATGCCCCTCAAACTAGTCTCCGTGAGTCTTCGCGGATGTCAGGCGAGCACACTGGTGGTAAGTTTGAGGAGTGAGGCTGAGCATCGAAGGAAAGGTGTGTTTGTGGTTCAGTGTTCGCCGTCCAGCCACCCCCGAGGACAGACATGCTGGTTTTGAATCCCTCTAGTCCTGTAAGCACAAGGCCTGACTTTGAAGCAAAGCACATATGTGTTCCACAGGGCGCCAAAGATTTTGTCTTTCTCAGGGATATAGACCTGACATTTCCTAATACCAGTCAAAACTGGCCTATCACCTCCCGGCCTGTTTTATGTTTTAAAATCCTCTTGAACTGGGCATAGTGGAGCATGTATTAAATCCGAGCACTTGGGAGGCAGAGGCAGGCGAACCTCTGTGAGTTTGAGGCCTGTCTACTCTACAGAGTGAATTCTAGGGCAGCCAGGGTTTACACAAAGAAAACCTGTCTTAGCCCCCTGCCTCCCCACCTCAAAAAGGCAGACTGAAGCTGGAGACATGCCTCAGCAGTTAAGAGTACTTGCTGCTCTTCCAGAGGACCCAAGCATCCACATCGAGTGGCTCATAGACTACTTGTAACAAGTTCCAGGAGATCCAACTCCCTTTCTGACCTCCAAGGGCTCCTGCTTATCCATAGTACACTTACTCATGTAGACACACACACACACACACACAAACAAATTTAATATCTGCCAGTTTTCCCAAAGAGTTCAATGTCCATTTTTTCCCCTCAGTTTTTCCCCAGGGGTACAGCCATGAGATTCCATGACTGGAAATTTCCTTTCTCTTATCAAGAGAGTCTGGCAAGATAACGGAACAGCTCCATTGCCACATCAGGCAAACTGTCCTGCCTCATACTCTGTCCTACCTGTGGGCTTAAAGATATGAGTGGCAATCATTCTTTCAAACCCACGCAGAACCACACACTCTTCTAACTTTAATCAAGGAAAAAATAAAATTGTTATGAGTGAGTCAGGGCCACACTCATGAGGGATGCACACATTATAGCCACTTTTAACTATATCACACTAATACATGTTTGTAATTAGCCAGTCATGGAAGTTTTTTTTTCCTTCTCCCCCCCACAGGGAGAAAAGTCTTGTGAATGAACCAACTTATAAATAACACTCAGGATGGCAAGTTCTCAGTGCTCTGCACAGCGGCTGATGTAATATTTATATCTACTGGTAATAAAGACATATGCCAGAGGCAGAAGAGGGTGGCTAGGTGGCTTAGAGTATTGACTGCTCTTCTAGAGGATCAGGGTTCGATTCCCAGCCCTCACAGGGGGTTCACAACCATCTGTAATTCCAGTTCCAGGAGACACAGCGCCCTACCCTGGCTTTTTCAGGCACTGCACACACGACACACAGACATACATTCAGGCATACATACAAAATAAACCTATGCCAGCCAGGGGTGGGACGGGGCACATGCCTGTCATCCCAGCACTTGAGAGGCTGTGACAAGGGGATGACTATGAGCTCAAGACCAGCCATGATTTGTCATGGGAGCCATGTCAATGTCAGCTCATGTCCCCATTTCTACATGAGACTTTAGAGGAGTCTCTTTTCACCAAGCTAGGTGGCTCCTTCAGCGACAGCAGTCTCACTGTCTCAAAAGTGAACCCAGGGCTGATCTGAGTTGGGTATCGGTGTCCTTGGAGGTTTGCATGGGGCACACATCAGCAGCCCCCCGGAAATCAAGGTCACTGACAGCAAGCTGTGGACCCCACTGCTCTGTAAATGCATCTGTAGTCATTCTCCCCGGGGCCTTCATTCATTCCCCGACAGCATTTATGGGATTTCCCTGCTGGGCATGTGGCTGTGGGTGCTTGCTACATTGTCACAATGTTTTGTTTTGTTTTGTTTTGTTTTTTTTGTACCTTAAGCCCTTACTTTTCAATGCCGTATGTGATGGGCCACATACATACATACATTACTCAAACAGAGACCGAGAACATTACTGTTCTCCCCAGATGACATCTAGTGTTGTCTGCCCCACCCTCTAGAAAACAGTGGATTTTCCTTCATTTGTCCTGGTCCTCTAATGGTCCATGCTCACACTAGCTGTTTGCTTCTGCTCTTTTGCTCGGCCCTACTTGACATCCACTGGCTACCCAGGTGTCTGTCACCCATAGCCACACTCCTGGCTACTGAAGCAGGAATCTCACCATCTTCATGTCCCATTGAGGTGCCTTCTCAGGACTTCATGAGTCCGCTCACCGCTCCAGGCAGCCCTAGGGTGTGTCCTGGTGGTCTCCACATACTGAGGGAGTCCTGGTGTGTAGTGCAGGCCATGACCAGCAGGGGGCACGCATACCTCAGTACTGGCTTCTTTTCCAGGGCATGAACAAGTTGGGATTGGGTAGGCTTGGAGGGGGCCAGACCTCAGGCTCACAGGCAAGATCAACAAACAACCTCCGTGGGGCCTGGAGCCACCCTGATCCCTGGCCTGGAGCCACCCTGATCCCTATCTATCTTGAGGCAGTCTGGGCATACTGGGCCTTCTGCAAGCTATTTATTACAGTGCCCTGGGTATCTGCTTCCTGTTTTGAGAGATGGGTCTGAAGCCATGCCCACACTGCCTGCCTCTGGGAGGGCGTGAAGGCATTAGAGAGGAGGTTAAACAAAAACAACAAAGACAGGGCGATCTTCAAGGGAGCTGCCTGGCCCCTCCTACTTGAGCGTTTGGGTGCATCTGCCTCGGCCTGCCAGAAGCCGGGATGGTGCAGTAGGGGCTCTGCCTCCATCTCTGGTGACTCTGCTGTAATTACACTCTAATTTGTATTTTCACACACTCATTGGTAAAGAAGAGCTGGAGAGCTCCTCTGGGGAGGGCAGAGAAGGAGGGAGCCAGAGCCAGGGGGTGGGAGGTTTGGGGTCTGGCATTACTCTGTGCAGTGACCCCTATGTTGGGGCTGGGAGGCTGCAGGACAATGGCAGGCTGTCCTTATACCCTGATCCTCATGGTTTAGGCCTACGGGAGCAGGAGGCAGGGATGAGATTTTGGGAGGGCTAACAGAGTTGGAGGAAAGCAACAAGAGCAAGGGTGGGGGGCGAACTGGATTCAGCTCACAGAGGCAGAAGGCTGGGAGCCTCAGGATGAAGTGCCCAGCTAGGGACAAGAATAGGTGTGTCATTTCCCCCCTACAGCCCCAAGTTGAGGAGCAGAATGCCCACAGGGTAGACTGTGTGTGTGCTGTGTGCATCCTCTTTAGCAGGTTCTGGGTCTCTCTGGAATTGTCTTGCCTTTGGGGACACAAATTGGTGTGTGCCCATGTCCAGTGCACCACCCTGGCTGCGCAGCATCTGTGTTTATGAGCACATGTGTACACCTGTGTTCAGTGTGTGGCTCTGGTGACATTCCCACTGGTAACAGCTGCCTCTACTGAGTTTTGGCTTTTAGCCATGTAGGGTTTCCTTGCTGAGCCTTTGGAAACCTAGACTTGGGACAGAGGTGGCTGGAGCAGCTGGGGGTATGAGCCTGGCTAGCCTAGATAGAGGCTTAAGTCCCTAGTGCGGGGGGCCAAGAGATTATGCACCTCCCGTGTGTGTATGTGTGTGTGTGTGTGTGTGTGTGTGTGTGTGTGTGCGTGCGCGTGTCTGACTGAGTGCACAGCTCTTAGCTGCTGCAGATTCCCCAGTACCTGGAGAGTATCCGTCCCCCCACCCTGCAACCCTCATGCTCAAGGCTGTTCTCTTCTCTGCCCTGGTCCCTCTCCCGGCTGACCTGGATACGTGCAAGCACTCGGGGATGCTGGGCCTTCCTCTTCCAGGCTCTCTAGATCAGATGGTGGAATTTCTGCCAAGGTCAGAGGGGAAATATTGTGGGATGCACGGAGCTGCCTCACGCCGCCTCCATGATGAGACAAATTAGGATTCTTGACCTTGTGTTTGACAAATGAATTGCTGATCACAAGCACATATTTCCATCTCCAAACTAAGCAAGAGGAAAAAGCGCTGGGCTGCTTTTCCTGATGCCAGGAGACCAAACACGGGTTAATTGTCACGAGAGCAGCCTGAGAGGGGAGCTATGGAATGTTCCAGCACCAGGGAGGGAATGTGATTTTCTCCAAGAAACCCCGTAACACAGCATGAGGAAGTGGTCTCACTACAAAGCAGCAAGGGTGGCTGATGCTCTATACCCCCTCACATACATCTGGTTGCTGCCAGAGAAGCTTCTGGAACCCCACCCCACCCATAGATCCCCATTTTCCAGAGTGGGAAGGTGGAGAAGGGCTGGCCAAGGGAAGGAAGGAAGTCTGTAGGAAGGCATGTTGATCAGACCCTCCCAGGAGGAGGGCGACACAGCAGGGGCAGTTAAAGAACTGCTCAGCTGTGGGTCCAACAGCAGCCAGCAGAATGGAGTGTTGATAATATCTGAGTCCTACAGACTGAGTTCAAATTCCCAGGTTGCCACTTCCTTCTGGGGTGGTCCTAGCAAGTTGCTGGTACTCGTTGATATTGGGTTCTCCAGTCCCAGGCCTGACTGCCCAGCACCTACCTGAAATACCCCATTCTGAACTGGTACCACCTCCCAGTCTGGTCTTGCTATAGATTTCATAGGACCTGGCGAGACTAAAACTGTAGGACCCCCTACAGTCCATGGCATTAAGAACTTAGGAAGCCAAGCGCTCTCCCAGCATGGGGCTAGGGGTTGCAGAACTCCCCACAGGGCATGGGGCTTGTCTATACAGCACCTCCCATCCTGTCTCAGGGCCCAGCTACCCCTAGAATCTGATGTCCTTGTTCCATTCCAACCCCATTGGTTTTCATTGCTGTTCCCAGGCCCGCCCCACTACTCCAGCTGCCATGACCAGTGGCTGCCACTTTCATGTGGCTGCTCCCTAGGCTGCCCCAGGTGGCAGGTAGCATGGGAGCAGCTCACGGCGCCACCTGCAGTTAAGCTGCCCATCCTTTAAGTTATGGCTCTAATATCTTTGCCAGGAAGCTCTGAGCACTATGACACAAGATGTTAGGGGTCAGGGGTCAGCCTCCCCCCCGGAGGACTCTTAAGCCTCTTGTCCGCCCACTGTTTGGAAGTTTTAGATGAAAGGAGAAGCCTTGTTTTCATTTCACGTACAGGAAGCCTTGAATCATGACATTTGGCCTGGGCTATGGCTCAGAGGAGGAACACTTGCCTAGCATGCACGAGCCCTGGGTTCCATTCCAGCCTGAGCCCTACAAAAGCACACTCCATCCCTGAAGGTGGAAGACCGCTTTACATACATCTGCCCAAGGTGGCCAGAGTGACCAACCACTTGCCCGGTGTGGAGAGACAGAAGAGGGGTTCCTCCCAGCCCCTCATCTTCAGTACAGTGGGATGTCTCTCAGGCTACCATCGGCTGCCCAGCGGATGCCCCTGTCAAAACCCCCAGTGGCTGCTCTCTCAAGGAACACCACTTACACAGGCAGCCACGGGCCACTGGTTGGCCAGGGACGAGCCGCTGCACCTGGAGGGAAGCATAGAACGCTGGTCTTCTGGGTGTCACAGATATCTGGGGGGAGAGCTGAGGGTGCGTGTGCAAAGTGTGTGTGAAAGGCAGAGTATACAGCGAGGGATTGCTGTCCACTGTGACCCACTGTGACGACAGAGGCTGGGACGATATTGACTGAAACCTGACAGAGCCGAGCCTCTCACACAGAGCATGGCGGGAGGTGGCGGTGCAACAATGCCATCGATAACCTTTGTTTCCTCTCCCCCAACCGCCTTCTTCCCTCTCCACTCCCTCTGAGACAGCGTCTTGTTTTAGTTTTTAGAGACTAAAGCCTCTAAAAGTATATATTATCCTGGGCTTAGTGGCACACACCTTTATGAGATCAAGGGCAGCTTGATGTACCTGGTGAGTTCCAGGCCAGCCAGGGTTATGTCGTAAGAGCCTGTCTTGAAACACAGCCCCCAAAGTATATATTTTATATTTTAATTCTTATTTTGTGTATGTATATACATGTATATGTGTAATGTATATGTTTGGGCACACATGCCATGGCATAGACATGGGGGGTCATAGATATCTTTGTGGAGTTGGTTCTCTCCCTGTACCTATACACGGGTGCTGAGGCTTGAAGTCAGGTGGCCAAGCCATCTCCCTGGCCCAGCCAGTTTGGAGACAGATTAAGTCTCGGGAGCATCCACGGTTACTGTGTTGCCAGACCTTCTCTTCCTGGGCTCGTTTCCAGGGAGAGAGATGGTTTGGTCAGAGAGCAGCTGTATATTTAGCTAGGTATCTTAGTTTATTCCCGCTATTATAGCAAAATGCCCGAGGCTTATAGTGCATGAGGGCTAGACATCTATCTCACACAGTTTTGGAGGCCGAGAAACCCAAGATCAAAGGACGGGGGGCCTCAGATGGTTGAGCTCATGAGCCCTTCTTGCCTTGTCCTCCAGAAGGGATGCAGAACTCCCCCGAGGCTCTTCCCTAGGTTACCATCCCATTCAGGAGGGTCCTGCCCTCATGACTAATCACTCTGTAAGGGCCCTGCTTCTTAATCCTGTCCTACTGGTGGCAGTTTCACTGTGGATTCAAAAGGGGACACAGACATTTAACCCACGCCCCACCCTCTGTAGTTTTGCAGATAAGATCCGGCTTCACAGGCCAACCTGGTCTCAAACTCCTAAACGTGTGAGTTAGTGTGTGCATGTGTGCACATGTTAATGTGTGTGTGTGTGCGTGTGCGTGTGTGTGTGTGTGTGCGTGTGTGTGTGTGTGTGTGTGCAGGCCAGAAGTCAACACTGGGTATCTTCCTCAACACTCTTCACCTTACTTTTTGAGATGGGGCATCTCACTGAACGCGGAACTCCCCAGTTTAGCTAGACTGGCTAGCCAGTGGCCCTAGGGACTCTTGAGTCTCTGCCTTCCTGCTTGTGGGATTACAGGTGCATAATGTTTCACAGGTTTTTTCATGTGGGTGCTGGGGACTAGAGCTCAGGTCCTTATACTTGTACAGCAAACACTTTACTGTCGAAGCCATCTCCCCAGCCCTAGCGGTTCTTTATGTGATATTAGTCCCTCGGCAGGTGTAGTACTGGGATATTCTGTCTGCATCTATGAATTCACTTTTCTCCCTCCTTTCCTCCCTCCCTCTCTTCCTCCCTCCCTCCCTTCCTTTTTTTCTCTCTCCCTCTCTCCCTCCTTCCTTTCTCCCTCCCTTCCTTTCTCCCTCCCCTTCCTTTCTCCCTTCCTTCCCTTCTCCCTCCCTCCTTCCCTCCCCTTCTCCCTCCCTTCCTTTCTCCTTCCCATCCTTCCTTTCTCCCTCCCTCCCGTCTGTCCTTCCTCCCTTTCTTCCTTCTTTTCTTCCCTTCCTTCCAGTAAATCATATGTTCTTCATTTGAATTAAACCTAATGTATACTTTTCTTCTATCATTGTTAATGCTTTTGGTGCCCTGGTTAAAAAGGCTTTGCGGGCCATAGTGGTCACAGTGAATCCACTGGGCCTCACCCTATCTCCCCATTGCCCCATCACCCCACCCAATTACCGTACCACCCCACTACCCATGATCCCAGGACCCCCTGACACCATGATCCACCAACCACCACACTATCACTTCCTCTGGCTGTGTGCCCTGCCTTCTCTCCTAGATCCACCTCCTGATCCCCTGTCTCCCGAGAAGAGGGTGGAAAAGGAGGGGAGATCTGCCCTGAAGTGAGATCCTAAGGCTTAGATTAACAGCCAGCTAGGACAGGGGACTGCCCCCAACCCCTTCCTTCCCCTGGAGGATTTGGGTTTACGCTGGGCTGCAAGATTAAAGCCAAAGAGATTAAAAGATTACCTTAGGCTGGGAAGGCGGATTCTGCCCTTTTGCTCCTGGCGGCAGGGGAGGTGAGGTGGGGGTGGGCATGGAGCCCCACCCACTGCAAAACCTCCCCCTACCAGCTGAAAAGCTCTGCCCTGGGAGGCTGAGGCCCGGGGCCACCACCCTCACCCTGCATGGCCTTGGGTATAGCTTCCTATTTTCGGGTTGGAGAGTGGGTGGGAGCTGAGCTGGCTCTGCAAGCCCGTGTGTGGGCTTTAGAGGCTCTCAGAGTGTGGCCCTATTACCAGCATCAGCCAGGGATTCTGGGGTGTGCTGGGGAAGGGGTAGGGGCAGCACCTGGGTTTTAAAGGCTCCAAGAGACGCTGACTTGTGAGAGCCTGTGTATTTTTTAATGGTGACAGTGGTTATGTTCTGAAGTCTTTGACTGCCTGCTCACCGTGATGCCTGCGCTCATTGGCCACACAGGACCTGTTACCCTACTCCGAACATAGGGCACATGGGAACCAGAGAGGTAGACCTGCTTGCTCAGGGTGACACAGCTACCAAGGGACACAGCTAGAACTTGAGGCTGAGTCACCAGCCACGGCTGCTCTGTACGGCTTCCAAGTCCCCACGCCGTCAGCTGTTCCATGGTATGGGCCAAGACTGACTGCTCAGGGCACAGGGTTCTCAAAGCCTTTTCCTGGTCACAAGCCCAGGACCCTGTGAAACTTGCAATGGCCATAAAGGACACCTTACCTTCTGCTGCCCCCATGGCACTTCTGGGAACTCCCTGGGCTGCTGTACAGAACCTGGCCTGGGGGCTGTTTGCTGCTGAGCAGTTCTATGGCCCAGGGGCAGAGACCCATCGAGGAGAGACACTCCCACATCTCGGTTTATTTCTCCCTCACTATTTAATGATTTCTGCAGAGCGCAGAGACTGGCAGACAGCTGGGCGCAGAGAGGAGGAACAGAGGGAGAGGAGACCTGTCCATCAATTTAACTGTCCCCTCTGCCAACCCCTCCTGCCACCAGGGATGCCGAGCCCCATTCCCTAAACGCTGGAAAGTGATCAAAGGAGCAGCCATGGCTGGGATGAGGGTCTGATTTATGGACCGTGCCAGGGAGCCAGCACAGCAGTGGGAGAAGCCATCCATCAGGGCTCGCTGGAGAGCAGGGAGGCCAACACCAGTTTCTCTGCCTGTCCTGCCTGCACCCCCCCACCAGGCCACCACCCTGCTAACTGGATGGGGGCTTTCTTCAGCCCCTTTCTGACATCCCCATCTCTTCTTCAGTTTCCTTGAGCTTGTAGCTATTAGCAGTGCTGGGTTTGAGGAGGGAGGACCCTGGGCATGACCTTGGGCATCTCTCTCTGCAATTCAGCTTGCTAGATACAGGCTGCGCTTGGCCGGCCATCTTCCCAGAGTGTTGTGAGCACAGTTGGCGAACAGGTGTGAGGTTGGAATAGGGACCTTGCCCCTTACTGTTGTGATCCTGGGTGTGCCAGGGTACTAGAAGGCTCTGTGTGTTGCGTTTCATGCCTCTGTGTTGCACAAGCGTGTCTAACCTGTGCTAATGTACAAGTCTATAGTAGCCACTCCCTTTGTGAGCATGGCGAGCCCTTCAGCACACGGGTGTGCACCTGTGTTCACAGCCCTTCATGGCTCCCATGTTCTCTTCTTTCCTTCTAGCTGGGTGGGGGTGGGGAGTGGCTGGTTCTCGTGCCCAGGCCCCATCCAGCTGGTTATTTATTGATTAATTCTGATGCCAGCTGATGGATGCCGAGCCTGTGCCAGGCGCAGGCCCTCGGCTGATTTACATAATTAAAAACCATCAGTAACAGAGCCAGGCTTCACCCACCAACCGAGTGCTCTAGCACAATGACAGGCTGAGCCCCCACCCCCGCACCCCTCTCTCTCTCTGCACCCCTAGGCCTCCTGGTCACACCAACTCCCCAGCCTTCCAGCCACAGCCCAGCCCTAATGGAGAAAGGTGGCACTCAGGGCTCCGGCATGGAGATCGTTAGTCTATGGTTCCGTGGCTCTCTGACAGAGAGACCTGGAGTATCAGATTCAGCGGCGATCCTCCCAGGATGTGATTTTTCAAGAGTCTATTACTCTGTGACAAAGAGGAGACACGTTTGCTTTTAGCTGCTGCCGGGCTCTGGGCTCCGGCAAGGCGGGGCTACAATCCTGAGCACAGCTTTCTGCAGCTACTGGGGACGCCAGCCACTGCTGCCACATAGGGGACATTTGTCTTTCACAGGGCTGGGGAGGCGACGGTGGGACTCCTCAGAGACACCCTGGGACTTGGAGAGACCTCAGATTCTGTGCCTGTGTGATGTCAACCCCCACTTCCACCCCAGGTCTCCTTCAGTGACCTTGGAGAAGGGTCTGGAATTTAGAGACACAACTTGGGGTCAGGAGTGTGGATTCTTCTGCTTCCCAGCTGTGTGTTCCAGGGGAAGCTGCTCAGCCTCTCTGGGCTATAAAGGAGAGGCTGTTGTAAGGATTCAGAGCTAATCTCAGAAAGGGCTGAGAAAGTGCAGTCATTTCCTGGGAACCCCTAATGAATGGCAGCTGTTACTAAGTGGCAGGGAGACTTTGTGGGGGGACCCCGTTTGTTCGCTGTGCCATAAACCAGTCACCAAAAGGACAGGCTTTGTTGAAGATGGCTTATTCATGAACTGACCAAACTGAAGGAGGTGGGAGGCTCAAATCATCTCCTGAGGGTCAAGTTTTGGGGTGTTTAGGGGGCTGATGGTGGTGAATGTGAGAAGCCACTGGAGTAGGAGGAAATGACGCAATGTCAGGTCTGTGCCTGCAGACTGAAACTTCCTGTCTCTCTTCCGAAATTCAGAAATCGGTGAAGTTGTCTTGCTCTGAGGGTGGAGTCTTGGGTCTTCTGACACTAAAAGGTCACCTGTGGGGACACTTGACTAAGGGAAGAGCCAGTGATTTCACCTGGTTTCCTCCCTGCCAGGCCTGAAGCAACTTATGTCCCTGTCCCACTGTGACCCACATGTCTGAGGTGCTATCCACAGCCAGGCAACTTTCCAACTGCAGCAAGGGAGCTGGGGGTCGGCTCCAGCACTTCTGTCTTTCTGGGGAAAGCTGGTCAGACATATAGGCATGAGCACAAGGAAGCTGGACTTCCTGTCTCCTGTGGGTCTTCGCCTGACTTGGTGCAGAGCAGGGAATGTTAGTTGGATGAAGGAATGTCTCTTTTTCCTTTCAGAGCCCGTCCCAGGCAGGGCGGTAGGGACCTAGAACTCATGAACTTCCTCCTATGGGCTCCTAATCCTTGCTCTTTACCCCCACCTCTGACCGCCTGTCCCCCTCTTCCTCTCCACTTCTGCTGCCCAAACCATACTCCTTGGCAGGAATTTCTGGCCCTCCCAGTTGTTTCACCCTCTCCAGTTTTCTGGGGGTCATAGCTACCTGACCCCATATTTACCATTGAGGCCTCAATTGTGAACTCACAGACCCCATCCCATGGGACTTTAGCAAGCAATGTCATGAGTCTGTGTTGGTGTAAAAGTTGCCTTGGACCTTCAGTACTCAGTCTGAAAATTCTAGAACCAAAACCTCCATAGTAGTGTGTTTACAACCTGTGACATCTCCAACTGCCCGAAAACACAGGGACCCCACATAAGCTTCCAAGGAAGAGATTTGCATAGAAAAAAAATCCAAAACAAAACAAAATGAGGTAAAATAAATTGACATTATCTGGGGGAACAGTAGCAATCTTCTCACCAGTGAGATAGGGGCAGGAGGATCAGAAGTTCAAGGCCATTCTCAGCAACATAGTGATTTCAAGACCAGCCTGGTATACGAGAAGCTGTTTGTCTCAAACAAACAAACAACAACCGAAAACCCTCAAGTTGAATGTTTAAGATGAATCACAGACTAAGATGGTGTGGGTGCTGAGAAGACAATTTGGCATTCCCTAAAGACATTGAGCACTGACCTAGGTTCAGTTCCCAGCACTCACTGGTGGCTCACAGCCATCTGTACCTCCAGTTCCAGGGTATGATCTGATGCTCTCTTCTGACCTCTGCAGGCACCAAGGCATGCACATGGTACACATTCATACTCATACACGTAAAGTAAAAGATAAATTAGAAAATAAAAGACGCTGAATGTAGAGGGCTGGTGAGGTGGCTCAGCAGGCAAAGGCCCTTACTGCCAAGCGTGAAGACCCGAGTTTGATCCCTGGGACTCACGTGGTGGAAGAAGAGAACTGACTCCTATCTATGCACCGTGGCGTCCATATCTGTGCATATGTGCACACATGCACACACACCTCGAGAGGACCTGAACAGAGCTCTACAGAGTCCAGCCTCAGTTACAACAGCCAAATCCAGGAGGAGAGCAAGCAGCTACACAGTTATCACCCTTGAGGAAGAGAGAGATGCTAACGTTTGCAATCCTGGTGAACCTTAAACATGTTGAACGAGAGGACCCACAGGAGGACAAATGTGCATTTTCACTCACAGAAGGTCCCCAGGAAGGTCAAATTCACAAATGGAGAGAATCGCTGTGCCTGGGGGCTGAGAGATGGGACCTGGGGCTCTTATTTGGTGGGCACAGGCTTTACACAAAGCTGGGGGAATGACAGTGGAGACAGTAGCTGGTGGTGATGTGAGTGAGCCTCGTGACACCGTGCGGAAGACTTACAAATGACTAGACCAGTGGACTCCTGTTCACATTGTGCCATGGTTTCACGTGTGGCTCTGCAGGGGCTGGAGAGAGGTGCTTCAGTAATGCATGTGCCGTACACGCATGAGGACCCAAGTTTGGATCCTTGGCACCCCTGCTGTTTGGTGTGCTTGTCATCCCAGTCCTGAGAGGAAGAACAGGAATATTGCTGGGGCTCATTGACTGGGCAGTCTAGCTGAATGGGGGAGCCCCAGTTTCAGGGAGAGACCTTGCCTCAAAACACAAGGTGGGGAGTGACCGAAGAGTCTTTATGTGCACACAGATGTGAGTACACATATAACCACACACACACACACACACAAAATTGTTTGTTTGTTTGTTTTTTGGTTTTCCAAGACCGATTTTCTCTGTATAACTTGGAGTATGTCCTAGAACTAGCTCTTGTAGACCAGGCTGACTTCAAACTCACAGAGATCCACCTGCCTCTGCCTCCTGAGTGCTGGGATTAAAGGTGTGCACCACCACTGCCCGGCACAAAATAGTTTTGTAGGACTCAAGATGGATGCTTCTTTTACATATGTGTGTGTTACATGTACTCATATGGACACATATGTTCATGGGTGCACATGTGTGGAGGTCAGATGTCCTTAGCTGCTGTTCTTTAGGCGCCTTCTTTTTAAAGCAGGGTCTCTCATTGACCTGGAACTCACCAAATAGCATAGGCTGGCTGGTCACGGAACTCCAGAGATCTTCTGTTTCCATCACCCCAGGGCTGGATGGGGTGCTGACTGGACCCTGGTTCTCATATTTGTATGATAAGTACTTTACTCCCTGAACCAACTGCCAAGCCCTCAAAGGGGTGAATTTGTTTCTAATCGTTTTGTTTGCTGTTGTCTGCTGCCCACTAAGCTTCCTGGAGCCAGTGGGAGGCACATAGTAGGCCCTCTTTCCTTTGCAGAATGATCTACAGGGTGTCAATGCTGAGATTTGAACTTGGGGACCAGTGTGTCTCCTCATGCCAGATGCCTCTTTTCACCTCTTACAAGATTAAAACAATAAATGTATTTATGTAATTTTGTGCATATAAGTGTGTGTGTGTGTGTGTGTGTGTGTGTGTGTGTGTGTGTGTGCATCTGGTCTCTGTGGAGGTGAAAAGAGGGATCCGAATCCCTGGAAATGGAGCTTTGGATGGCTGTGGGCCTGTGGGTGCTGGGAACCAAACTTGGGTCTTCTCTATGAACAGCAAATACTCTTAACCACTGAGCCGTCTTTCCAGCTCCTCCCTCCCTTCGCCTCTTATCTCACCAGGTCAAGGGGATGACGCTGTGGCTGGGCACCTGCAGGTGCCTGCAAATAGCATTTGGCATCCTAGGCTTTGGGGACTGGGATGGCATAGAAGGGATTTCTCAGGGTGGCCTCCTTCATTGTGTGCAGTGTTCCCAGGAGCTGGCACGTGGCAGGCCACGGGGAAGCCTCACTTGGGTTGCTTTCACAGTAGAGAGAATGCCTGCTTGTTGGCTGCGGTTGGCACTCAGCTGTGGTTTTTAATATGCTCGTCACTGTGTCATCGATTTCTCCCTCTGAGCAGCGGAGAAAAACATTAAGGAGCGGTTCAGAGCCGGCCTCGCGGGGATCAAGAAGTTTGCCCCATGGTCTGGTTTGATGACATCCTGGCATCGTTTTATGGAATGTGAGGATTATATCCTGGATCCAAGGAGACACGCAGATTGTTCGAGGTGTCGAGAGGACGGTGTGCCGAGGCGCACCGCTCCAAATCAAAGTGGCTTTCCATGGCTTTGCTGTGTCACAGAGAAGGGCTTCTTAAGCTGTTCCTCCTCCGTGTCGAAAGGCACCAACGTTTGGCAGTCCTGTGGTGGTTCATTTGTTACGAGGCACCCCCAAAAGGCTAGGCTCTAGATGCAGCACCGTTCTGAGGTGGCCTTTGCGGGAACTGCTGCATCCTGAGGACTCAGTCTTTGTCTCCAGGCTGTACTCTAACATCTTCATAATTTGACAGCATTATTGGGGTGGTGGGAGGCAGAGGTGGAGCCTAGTTAGGGGAAGTAGGTCACTGGGGCGTGTCTTTGAAGGATGCACCTTGTCCCCGCCCTTTCCTCTTTTTGGCTACCACAAGGCAAGATGGCTTTCTTGTGCCTGCTCCTGTTGTTGCCACGGTGCAAGGTCATCCAGGGCTCGTGTGAAGATGGGAGCCAAGGTGAAAGGCTTGGGTGCTCCTGCTGGAGGCTGTTTTCTCCACAGGACTAGAAACAGCGGGTGGGATTGTGTGGTTGTACAACTGGCCACAGCACTTGGCCAGAGGAGAGACCAGGAGATGATAGGGGAATGTTCTTCACCTGTATGGGCTTCTGACTTGGTAGAAAAGGAAAACCTGCGGCTGGGGAGATGGCTCTGTGGGTAGGAGTGCTCGCTGTGTGGGCGTGAGGGGCCTGAGTTCAGATGCCCAGCACCCACGTGAAAAGCTGGTATGGTGGCATATATCTGTCACTCAGCACTGTGGTGGGGGTGGAGGGTAGGAGTGCTCGCTGTGTGGGCGTGAGGGGCCTGAGTTCAGATGCCCAGCACCCATGTGAAAAGCTGGTATGGTGGCATATATCTGTCACTCAGCACTGTGGTGGGGGTGGAGGGTGGGAACAGGAGGATTGCTGGCTGTCAGCCTAGTGCCACATTCAGTGAGAGACCCTGCCTCAAGGGAATAAGGTGGAGAGTGGTAGAGGACCCCTGATGTCCTCCTCTGTCACACACACACGGACACACACACACACTCAAACTCATACACATTCGTACACTCACACACACATGCACACACATGGGCATACACACACAGTTTTGCTACTAGCATAACCTGCTCACTCCGGTGTGTCTCTGGAGTAGATTTCTGTGTTTGACTTTCCTACACATCAAGCCACTTGGATGTACACCTCTGGTCCGGTCTCTTTTCTGCCATCAATCACAGAGATTGTCAGTATTACATCTGAGACCATCATTCTATAGTTTCTGTAAAAGTCTCCTTTTTTTTTGAGGAAAGATAAAAATTCAAAGGTTATCAGACATATGACATAGGGGTCTAAACCAGCTTCAGATACCATGACTCTTCCTCAGTGGTTTAGGATTGCTTTCTATTCTGTGTTTTCTCTTTGCTTGTGTAAAACCTGAAAAAACTAGGCTCAGGACATGCCTGTGATGCTGTGTACTCTATCCCTGGGCCTTAGCCCCAATCCCCCAATTTTAAAACCAAACTTCCTGTTGAGGAACGGGTCTCTGTCCCTTCCCTTTACTTCTGCCTACATAGCCAATAGAAATAGAGGAAGTACCAGGCATGGTGGCATGCAACTGGAGCCTGACACAGGAGCCTGAGGCTGGAGAATTGCCATGAGTTAGAGGCTAGACTGGGCTACATGGGTCTCCCAAAAACAAAACAACCAAAAACATAGTGGAAGTGTCTTCTGAAGCCTCTGAAGCCATGCTTCTTAGTCTGCTCTCCTCTGCCTCCTGTCAAAACCTCGTTTCTCTCTCTGCCATCCTATCGGTAGGACATTGTCTGGCAAACCCACTGGTCAGCAGTGGGCACCTAAAGCTATTGTGTGGCTGAGCCATCTTGGATGCCCAGCCCAACTAGGGGCAACTCCAGTAGACAGCCTGAGGTCACACATGAAAACCGCCAAGCTAAACTCTTCAGAAGACCCAAAATGGGGAAGTGGAATAAAATGGTTGGTTCTATCTATTATCTATCTATCTATCTATCTATCTATCTATCTATCTATCTATCTTTTATCTATCTATCTTCTATCTATCTATCTATCTATCTATCTATC